>NC_086242.1:34092500-34692500 GCF_036321145.2 Pelmatolapia mariae | reverse complement strand
AGACCTTTCAGTCATGTTTACAGATGGGACAGGATTCTTGGCTGTGTGCAGGTCAGTGTGCTGCTTTCTCTGTTTACTGCTGTTGTTTTAAGCTTTGTTGAAATTTCCTGCGCTGTAAAGCTGAGACACCCGCTGCCTCCTGTTAACGAGAAATACGGAGCGTTATTTTTCCGTGATGTCAGTTTATTTGAAGTGTATTTAAGAAGAATTTTAACAGCTGAAAAAAAAATTTGGTTGAAGTGGTTTTGAGGTAGCCTGAGATTGACCTAGAAGGTAAAGCCAGCAGTCAAAATTAGTTTTGTTTCCAAGTCACATGTAGACCAGCTGTCAAGCCACCACACTGCCTCACATGACCTTTGTCTTTATATGTACTTAAAAAATAAATAAAATATTAAATAAACATGCTTCTATCCTCAAAGGTCCCTGTGAGGAAGCGACTGTCTCAAAGTGATGCTGAGAACTGCTGCTGTAGAAACCCTAAACAAAAAGTCTGTCTCAAGTGAGTGTTAGACTGTTTCTTACTTAAATTACTGGGTCGCCCCTTAGGCCGGCCCTTGCCATTTGACTGTGAGTGCAACCAAGAACTGATAAAATGGTTATCTTTTCAGAAGCAAGCCCACAAGAAGGTTGAGACGGCAAAAGGTGGAGAGGACGGCAGGTGCTAAAACAAAAGGACTTGTGAGGAAATGTATGTTAGAGCGTTTCTGCCCCAGAAATGTGGCTAGCCTTTTCCCACATTGTGTCAGCAATCTCACGTCTTTAAATGTGTTTCCAGGTAACGATGAGGATCCCTCCTCACTGAGCAGAAAAAAGGTAGCGGCTTTGTTTTTTTAATTCTGTCCCACACGCATGTTTCACTGTTAGGTTTGATGTCACTGTTGATTCTTTGCATTTCTCTCTCTTCAGGTGAGAGGAACAGACTGCTGTACGTGGTCACCTCCTCCCTGTGTTTCATTAGTCACGTCAGCACAGGACGTGTAAGTGACACTGATTTAATGAAATAATATGTTAGTAGTTTTTTATAGTTTGTACTCTTTGTCAGGATTTTTTAAAAAGGTGCTTACAGCAATCATGTTTAAAGTGCGCTCAGTCGATCAGTTGGAGAAGTCAAAAAATTGGGTTGAATTCTAAACATAGTAGGTGGATCTTTAAAAAGTTTTATGGTATTAAACACATTAACATTAAAAGTTATTAGTGGAGTCACTGCACAAAACTCCAGCACACAGTGCCTCTTCGACATATTGCATGCATTAACGTCTTGCTGTTTTAGAAACAGGCCAGACTATGTTTCACATTCTATGTCAGTAAGGCTTTATTGATAGGACAGCTCTGAATCGTGGTTAACTTCATTCACGTGCAGTGATGAATTATTGTGCTAACTGTGCACTATTAACATGTCACCTAAACAACCAAATGTTGACTTTTTATGTGTAAGCAGGATTAACTGTAAGAGTAGACTGATACATTGTAGCTTAACAGTTTGAGCTCATGTCTTTAAAAAAAAAAAAAAAAGGAAAAAACTTAAAGTACAAAATTCTCGATGCTGGCAGAGGGTCTCCTGAGGCTGCAGTGTATAGATCGAAACCCTGAAAAACCCTGAAAACGATAAAGAAAACATCCTTACCAACTCCGTCAGTGGAACTGCTTTATTCCCGTGGTTTTCAACCCACTGGGGATAGAGCCACTGAAGGTGGAAACATCAGGGAAACTAAGATGAATAAACATTGATTTTGTAATGTGCTGACCTTCAGTTCACACAAATTTGACTTCAGGCAGACATACCAGAAAAAGTTGGTGTTTGGATATGGGAAGGTGCAAGTTTAATGACACTCCTGAAGAAAACCACAACTCGTGGTGGTTAAAGCTGGTGCCTGAAAGCGTTTCTGAAACTCCCCACACTGTGTGTTGAAGATGTTTCGGTTCGGATATCGTTTGGAGCCACAGTGATTTTTTTTTTCTTTTCACACTGATAAACAAGTTGGAAAAATGTTGTTAAATTTAACCACATACTTTAGCTTCTTGCTTTTATTTTTGAACTATCATCAGTGTATTACATGGAAATTAGACAGATGTTTTTTACGTTTGTGTTTCCATGGCGATCTTGGTCATTGCTGCATCATAAAGTGGTATTGAGGAGCACTTAAAAAGTCAGGGATTTAACTTGTAAAATTAGCTGTAAGTATAGACCTTTTTACAGATATAAAGTCTGCTTCTTCTAAGAATAGGTAACATCAAATAATTGACAGATTACAGTTTAGACCTAACTTTAACTGTAGAAACCAAATCTCATGTTCAGAAGCAGGATGGCAGGTAAGATGGGTAAATCTGCTTCTGAACATGAGATATTTTGGGTACCTGGGAACCATTTATTTTGGACTATAACTTTACATCTGAAATTCAAATTAGTGCTGTGTAGAAAACACTTTTGTAACTCTTACCCTGCTTTCACTGTCCTGCAGTGCAGATCCTGAGTGGCTGGCAGAAGATATACCATATGACACTGGACTCAAGCAGTGCAAGCCCCAGGTGCAGCACTGTCCCTGGCTCTCTCCTGCTGCTCCCATCCCTGCTAATGGCACCTCAAGGTAATAAAATTCCCACTGCTGTGACCGTTTCACAAACTGACAACATCTTTCATTAGATCCTATCCACAGCCTCAGTTTGACACTTGTGGTTTAGTCTGTCAGTCAGGACTATAGAACAGCACACACAAGTAATTGTCCTGAGTATAAAACACAGGAGCTTTAAAACTGCACACTGAAATGTTTCATTTGGTAAATTCTTGAAAAGTTTGTTTTCGTAACATTGATTGGGGTCCATTCAAACAGGACATTAGAATGAGTTCTTCTTTGGGTTTTTGGGACTTTAAAATTGTGCAAAAGTAAGAATGAAGAACGCACTGAGATAAAATCTGACCTCTAGCTGTTTGTTGGTTTTACAGGCAGAGTTTCCATGGAACCAGTTGGAATCACAACACGTTTCCATTTGGATTTGGCTCATTTCCATTTACCTCCAGCTCACCGTTCACCCCGAGCAACTTTGGTGAGACACATCCGACACAGTTGACTTTTTTCTATGATCATAGTGAACATGTCTCGTTTAGTTAGACTATTACTTTTATAGCGTTCCATTCGTACACATGATACAGAGCTTTATTCTTTTCTGTTAAATGTTTATGCAAATACTGCCTACACTGTCACACAGTGATGGCAATATGGATTTCAGTTTTTTTGAACCACTGACTTTAGTGGATAACCTGCTCTGCCCCCACATTTAATGTTTGCTATTAAGTTCAAACACTTTGTGTTAAAAGAGTTTTTCCTTCCCACTGTTGCCAAGTTCTTTCTCATAGGGGATTGTCTGTTTGTTGGGGTTTTCTTTTTAATGTTGTACGGTCTCTAGGTGACTGTAGTGACTGTATGGATGGATGAAATGTAGAAGAACCATTAAAGTCTTGAACTAGATATCAGTAAGAAGTAAAATCAAATGACTGTATTCAAACGGCAGCTGCTGTTTATAGGAAACACTGGACCAAAATAATAATGAATCACAGGCTTCTATAACCAGTCTCTCTCCCGTGTAGTGTTTCAGGGTGTTGTCTGTGCCATCACGTGTCCCAAAGGAGGAGAGAAGAGAGGTGGCCGAGCTTCAACCTCCAAAGCCCCCACCAAAGAGACAGAGCCTCTACCGTCGAGACGATCAGGACGCAACAGCAGCAAAACTCAAGAAGAGACTCCTGCATCTGACCCTTCAACACCTCCACAGTCCAGTTTGTCAGACTCCGACTCATCTGCTAGCCAGTCCACAAGGCCTGGCAAGGCTTCTCAGGTGCCGGCCAAGAGGAAAGGGAAACGAGTAACAAACCGAAAGGCTAGCGGCAAACGGAAAGCTACAACGAGAAAAAAAAGCTCTCCGGAAGTTGTTAACAGTCCAGCAGCTAGCGAGGAGGAAGCACAGGAGGACACAGTGGAAGAGGCATGTGAGGAAGTGCAGGAGGAAGCACAGGTAGAGGCACAGGAAGCATCACAGGAGGAGGAAAATGACGTGAGTCAAAACAGAGAGGAGGAGGAGGAAGAAGAGGAAGATAAAACTGAACAAGAGCAGGATGGAAGTCACTCAGAACAGCAGCAGTCTGATGCTGAAGATAGTCTCAATGAGGAACAGGATGGTTTCAATTCCTCTGATGAGCAGGGAGCCGGAGGAGCTATGAATGATGTGGGACAGGAGAGTGAGGAAGCTCAGGAACAAAGTGATGAACACGAGCAAGAAGAGAAAGCCGACGAAGGTGAGAGTGACGTCTCATGTCCCTCAGGGTCAGCTGTTAGCAGCCCTGGTTTGTGCTCTGAAGGAGTCGAGAGCAAAAAAGAGGAGGAAGAGCAGGCCAGTCCAGTTTCCTCTGGAGAAAAGCATCCAGAGGAAAGGACTTCGCCATCCCCATCCCACTCCTCCACCCAGAATGCTCTGGAAGATGCAGTGTCTCCACAGTGTGACGAGAAGGTGGAGCAGGATGATGAAATGGACATTTGTGCAGAGTCAGAAGATGCCAACAATGAAGAATCTTCAAAGAAAGTGAAGGCTGAATCATGTGGGAGTTTAGCACAACCTGGTTCTCCCTCTGCTCGAGAGGAAAATGTAGCTGACCAAGAAGCGAAAGCTTCAGAGGTCATTGAGGCAGAAATGCTGGCATCAATAGAGCATTCAGGAGTCGACAACTCTGTGGAAGGATCCAAGGATGACACAAGTGTTGTCCCCATGGACTGCAGTTCACCCACGAGCGAGCATGGGAACAACCCCGTTTTGGAACTTCCGAGTGAGACTGCTTCCCCTGCTCCTGTAAAACCACCTCCTACAACTTCTGAAACCCACGTCGCCAAAGATGAAGGCGCCAAGGACAAAAGGGAGAGAGACAGGAGCCAAGAGAGGAAGAATGGCAAGCAGCGGAGATCTCGCTTCCACTCTCCAACTTCCACGTGGTCACCTAAGAGGGACTCAAAGAGAGAAACATCCAGGCGTTCGCGCTCACGGTCTAGAGAACGTGACAGCAGCCCTTCCCCGAGGCGCTCTTCACGGGCTCGCAGCAGAGAAAGAGACAGGGACCGGGATGGAGACAGAGACTATTCTAGGAGAGATCGTAGTCGGGACAGAAGGAGGCGACGGTCCCGCTCAAGATCCCGGTCAAGGTCCCGGTCTAGATCTCGATCTAGAACAAGATCACACAGACGAGGGCCCAGCCCTGAATGGTCGACATCTAGAGAGCAGTCTCCTCAGAGGAAGGAGCGTAGAAGCTGGAGATCTGGAGCCGGTGGTGGGTCTGGCAGTGAAGGACGGAGGTATCATGGCAGCGCTGGTCACTGTGAAAATGGTGTTCCTGCAGAAAGTTCTCCTGATCGCCAGAGCTCAGACAATCCCGATTGGGTTACAGAAAAGACTCGAGGAGATGCTGATGGAAGGAACCGGGACTTCGGGTACAGCAGCAGCTCACGCTGGGAAGACCATCGTGGAAGTGGTGGGAACAGAGGAGAACTACGAAGCCGAGGGGGCCCTGGAGGGTTTGAACGTGGCCGGGGCGGAGGACGTGGTGGTGGCAACCGCAACTTTTACAACCAACAGGAAGAAATGTCTGACAGCCGCTGGCAGTCGAGGAACAACTTCTCAGGTACAGGCAACAATTCAGGGAACGACGCATATAGCCGCTTCAATGAAAACCGTGGCGGCGGGCGCAGGAAAGAGCCTGAGTCAGGCGAGCCTATGGTCGACCGCTCAGGCTGGTCCTCTGCATCCAGCTGGGCTGTCAGGAGGACACTGCCTGCAGATGTTCAAGACTATTACTCAAAAAGGGAGAGAGGCCCGGGCATCTGGAGCCGGCAGGAGGAAGAGCAGCAGCCACCAGCTGCAGCAGGTGAGACCTCTTTATTTTGTCGACACACCTCCAAAAAATCAGGCATCACTGTGTTGTCTGCACTGCAGAGTTGAAAAGTAAAGAAGCATGCTATACATTATGGTGGTATGTGTTGAATATTCTCTTTGAGCCAACAAGAAGAAGATAATTTTAGTTCATGTGTGAGGAGAGAACAACTAGAAATTACCCCCAGGTACCTGCACTCTATTCGATTTAGATGAAACTGATTTCTTTGAAGTTAATTTATTCCTTTGAAAGTCTCACAGCATCTATTTTTGATATAAGGGGGCTCTTTTCATTCTGCCTTCTGCGAATCCTCTCCTGCACTTTTTTATATATAAACCTACGTGAATAAGCACAGACAGAGTTTTATTTAGCCTCTCACACATGATGATTCACTGCCCCCTCACATTTTTTCATTATTATTTGTGGTCCTTGTTCTCCAGATCCTCCAAAAAGCGATCCTCCTCTCCAGGCAGTCCCTGGTAATGCTCCGGTGCCTCTGATGAACGTGATTCCACCTCATCCTCCGCAGCTTAATGTTATTCATCACTACCCCATGCAGGCCCCACAAGGAGCCCTGCCGGTCAGCTTGCAGCCTGCAGCACCCTATGCCATGCCTCCTCAGGTCCCCATGCATCTCCACCCTGCTGTGCCGCTGCTGCAGGTGCCCGCTGTGGGTGCTCAGGGCCTCCCACCTCCTCCTCCACCACCTCCACCAATGCAGCAAGGCAGCCAGACGGCAGCGGTTCAGCCAGACGGCCACGCTGCACAGGTATGGTAGTCTTGGGCAGGATTAGTTTCCAATTCCTGAATGTCTAATGTTTTTATTTATTTATTTTATAAATGGGCACAATAACTGTCTCCAAGCAGTTCTTCCCATAATTCTCTCTGTGATTTTTTCCATTTTGCATTAGATGGCCAATACCAAGGTGAGTTTTGTGAAACCAGTCCTGCTTCCAACCCCAACCAAAGCTGGGGTTGTAGCAGTGACACAAGGCCAGCCGGCACCAAGCCAGGCGCTGCCATCCTCTACAACTCAGCCCGGCCAGCATAACAAGGCCCAGGCTGACAGCTCCAAAAAAGAAAAGGTAACTGATCTGTCACTCCATCAAAGGTCATTCAGTAAAGTTTTGTTTCTTCTCTGCCCTTTTCTGTTTGTTGTCTTTTGGATAATCCAAGTTCCTCTTACTGTTGCAGAAACAACAGATCCAAGAGAAAGCTATAAATGAAGTGAAGACAGCCATCAAACCATTTTACCAAAAGAAGGAGATTACAAAGGAGGAGTACAAGGAGATAGTGCGCAAGGCAGTAGAGAAGGTAAACCCTCAGATTTCTTTTACTGTCACCTGCATTTTTAATGCAATCAGAGCCCAATACACAGCCTTTAAATTATATTGAATACAGATACCTAGCTGTGTGGTAACCAGGTGTAATGTTCACACAAACTCTGAGAGCAGCTAGCTTATTATTATTATTGTTATCATTATTGAGTGTATTTGCCAACAGTTGCTGCTAACATTCGATATTTTTGGTTTTGTGAAGGCCAAATAAAAGCCTGCTGCTTTTTAAAGCAACCACATACAGACTGTTACATTTAGGGATCAGTATTTCCTGACTTTGTGTTTGGCTTTTCTTCCACTTCAGGTGTGTCACAGCAAGAGTGGGGAGGTGAACTCTGGTAAGGTGGCCAACCTGGTGAAGGCCTACGTGGACAAATACAAGCATGCCCGCAAGAAATGAAACGTCGCCCTGCTGCTGAGGTGGCAAAAGCCCTCAAAGACCCATTGAGCTGCTCAAGTGCAATTTCTTCTCCTTGGAATTTGGCCTCCGAGCTGAAAGATGATGGAGAGCCAGCTTTTTTTTCCCTTTTCTTTTCTTTTTTTGATATCTCTACCTTTTATTGAATGATGAAGATTTTTTTCTATAGATTTTCATATTTTGTCAGAAAAGAACAACCCAATCAGAAATTGTAATGCAAGAGCCCTTTATTTTGCATAGATCATGTGACTTGGGAACTACTGTAAAGAGCGCAGGCTAGTGTGGGGAGAGGGGGTGGGTGGGGTGGATGATGTTAAAGATGCACCGCTCAGTGAAAGACATTTCCAGGGTGCCGGCTGGTACAACGAATTTCTCTGTTAGGGCATCCTGATCGCTTCTGAACTGAATATTGTCAGTGTCCTTTTTTTAAATGTTAAATAATATTTCAGATGAGATCCTAGTTTATTGCCTTTATCAATCTGTGTGGCCCAGTGATGGGCTGGAATCTAATGAACGTGATTGTAATCAGGGCCCTGATTGGACCCAAACTGGGTTAACCAATCAGCAGTGAGTGTATAATGTGAGCTGTAGCTCCTGGGTGGGAGGGGGTAGTTTAGAAACTCCACCCCCTTGCTTGAATGTGTAATAAGTGTCTGAGTATACATGAACTGTGGAAGCTATCCAGAGAGTAGTTGAATAAATTAGCTGCCTCCTAACGTGCTTCTGTGTGTTTGTCACAGGAGTTGCATGAAAGACTTCCTGTTAGAGCGCCGGGTCACTGTAAGATTTAATTGCAGGCTACACGGTGTGACATGAATCTAATAAACAATATCAAGTTAGCTATGTAGAGTGACCAACAGCGTTGGTGCGTTCATGGTCGTTGGAGAACAGCAAAAGAGAAATGCTCTTTTTCTTAGGTTTCTTTTACAGTACTGTGCAAAAGTCTACAGCCAACAATGTATTGAAACGTGTAGACATACATGGATACATACTGGGTCTAAACAAAAAAGCTGACTGTGAGTCTGACTGTTCCAGTGTCTTTTTCTGTCTTTGCTTTTACTGTATTAGCAGTGTGTTTGGGATCATCACCATGATGGAGCGGGAACATCACCAACACCACTGGCTGACAAGCACCTCAAAACCAAAGCCTCCCCTGTGTTTTACACATGCTTGTAGACACTCACTGTTTTATCCTGTCTGTGCTTAGTGACAATAATTTAAAGCAGGAATGTGGAATTAACATCTCAATAAGACCTGATTTTCAGTCCAGCTCTTGAGTAATTTGGCATACCCTCAGTCTTTTCTCCCTGTTTCCCTTCCCTGTTTCTAATGAGGTGTAAGTGAACAGTAGACGGATGGATTTTTCTTTTAAGGACATGCCTTTCAGAATACTGTTCATCTGCTGTAGAACAGTTTTTAGGCTTTCCTTAAGTCTTCTTTGGCTGCTTTTGTTCTCCACGTGTCAAGTTTCCTCAAATTTGTAGAAGGACACACTAAACGTCTGTGTGTCCTTATATCGACTGGGATTTGCCAGTTTTTCCAGCTACTAGCGATACTATTTTTCCTGGGTTTGTTTTGTTTTGTTTTTTTGGGGGGCTGTCAAATGGTTTCATCTTTTCAGCTTTATAGATACGCTAAAGAAATTGGGGAAAAATTCTTTTTGCAACAGGCTGCAAGTATCTAAGTGCTTAAAGAAGTTAAAATGGGTTCTTTGCTAAGTTGTCTGTTACTCTGTAGACACAACACTGGTTCATCCCTTGAGTTATGCTTGAATAATTCATAAGTCAGTGTTAAAGCAGTGTTAAAATGCTGTTGCTAATGACTGCTTTTAACAAAATTACAATGCAGTCTGGCTCTTTGGAAACAAGATTTTTGCACAGTACTGTAAAACAGTCACACATTAGATTAGATTAGATAAAACTTTATTAATCCTTTGGGTGGGTTCCTCCGGGAAATTCGGTTTCCAATAGCACAGCACCGACAGAAGTTACAGAATGTGAGCAGAAATATACCATATATACACATATATAAATACAGAGACATATATAAATACAGAGTATAAAAAAGGGATAAATAGAATAAATAGGAATAAGAATGCAAGGGAATTGCACATTTCACGTATTGTGAGTCTATTGCACCGTTGGATATTAACAAAAAGTGTTGCACAGTGAAAAGGCACTACAGTCCTCCCCCCTCCTTTGTCCTCCTGTTTCCCCTCCAGAGAGGAGTTAAACAGTTTGATGGCGTGTGGGACAAAGAAGTTTTTAAGTCTGTTGGTTCTTGTCTTTGGGAGAAGCAACTTGTCCCTGAACAGACTCCTCTGGTTGTGTATGGCCGTGTGCAGAGGATGCCCAGCATTGTCCATAATGTCCAGCAGTTTCTTTTGTGTCCTTTTCTCTGCCACTGTCACCAGAGTGTCCAGCTTCATGCCGGCCACAGAGCCAGCCTTCCTGATCAGTTTTTCCAGCCTGGATGAGTCCTCCTTTGCTGTGCTGCTCACCCAGCACACCACAGCATAGAACAGTACTCCAGCAACCACAGACTGGTAAAACATCCTCAGGAGCTTCCTGCAGATGTTGAAGGACCTCAGCCTCCTGAGGAAGTACAGTCTGCTTTGGCCTTTTTTTATACAGGTGCTCTGTGTTGCATGACCAGTCCAGCTTGTTGTCCACCCACAGCCCGAGGTACTTGTATGCGTTGACCACCTCCACCTCCTGTCTCTCTATCTGAACTGGCAGTGGACCTGGTCTGGACCTCCCGAAGTCCACAACCAGTTCCTTGGTCTTTGAGGTGTTGAGTTGACCAGCTGTCAAAGGTATTCTTGCATCAGAATGAAGTTTCTGCCCCTTAAAACTATGCAGCGTACACACCCCACAAATCCTGAAATGAAGTCTCAACAAACTTGCATAGCTTCAGTAAAACAAGTTGCAGTGAAAAACTCGTCTTCCTTGGCCTACACACACGCACACACACACTGAGAGAGTGCTTAAGCCAACTGAATTGGTGCCATGGATGAACCTCGGTGTCTGATCCTTGGAGCACAAAGTCAACCTCCGTCAGCTTGGGGGCAGCATTGTCAAGCTGGCGTTTCAGATCTGCAGAAATCTTTCTCTGGAGAAATAAACTAAAACTCGAAATTATCTGAGCCCATTGCTTCATTTTTAAAAGACAGCAGAGTTAAAGTTGTCTCCATGTGAACAAACACTCACTTTGTTAAATACTAAAGAATCTGAAAGACGTGTGTGTGTTTTAACTTTTCTTTTATTTGAATTAAACACTGCCTCCTACAGGCATTGATTGGCTTACATTTCTAAAACAAAGCCCTCAAAGGTACTTTTTGCAAATTGCAACTAAAACTTCATCCACCAGTGGGCAGTGTTTTTAATTTTTTAAATGGCTTTTGCTGTTTTTTTGGGGGGGGGGGTTTGATTTTTTTTGACAGATTTTGTTCTTCTTATTTTTCTTTTTTTTTAGCTGCACTTTTCCCCTCATGAAGCTTTTCCTTTTCTCACACTGTTGTAAATAAAAATGTATTTTCATTGATAATAAAGTTTACATTGACCTGCTGCACCATCTTATGGTGCAGAATGGCATTACAGCAAAATATGGCCTGGCTCTAAGCCGAACCTGGTCTCTCTCTTTAGCATGGTGCATAGGTGTTTTGGACATAAAAAAACTAAAGATAGTAGTTCTTCCACATTCTGTTGTTGGCTTTAGCTTGGAGGGTTTTTTAGGTTCTTAGGCCACAAGTCAAAAAGACAAAACAAAAAACCAGCCCGACAGAGGACAAGAAAGAGTGTTCACAGCTCAAGTTACCATTTGTCTTTGATTTATTTGGACAGTAATTACAGGATATACATAGTGTTTCATTGAAACAACAGTGTAACACTGGTGGGCAAAGCTCTCTTTGCTCCTGAGGTCAAGAGATGGTTGACGTACTCTCAAGCGGAGATGTGCAGAAACAACATTTTGCTGTGTTTGTGTTCAGGGGCCAAAAAGGAAAAGAAGACTGATACCGCTCAACAACGGGGCTTTTACACAGTTCCTAAACGAGAATTTCAGTCAGTCTTAACGGAGATGAACCGCTGAAGCTCCGATGCACTGAAACAAATTCGGTATTAACCACCTTGGGATTTGTTTTGTTTTACAGCTCCAATACAACATTGTACAAAAAAAAAGCATATTTACAGGTGAACTCAATAGATATATATATATATATATATATACACATATACATGTACACGTACAATATTATATAAATATAGTAAAATATTTTAAATTACATTGATTTCACGGTCTTCCATAAATAGATGACAACATTTCGGTGACGTGTGAATGTTGGAAGCACAGTGTGCCATCTACGACAGGCTCTCCGCTCGGTGGGAAGGAATCCGCACCGAGCTCTCTTGTTCGTTGGTGTTTGGTTGAAGGTGTTCAAGAGCGCAACCTGTTTTTAGTTGTTTCTTAGTTTTTTTTTTTGCAAGTTTAACAGGTATCTTATAACCACAGCATGTGGTCAAAATTCAAAGTATTCTCCCATAAAGAAAAAATTTCAAGTTTCCCACAACCCCTGAGTGGGGGAAGTGGAACCGGGAGGCTCGCAGGCCTTCTCAAAGCAGTAGTGTCGTCGCTGCGCAGACCTTCAGCAGGTTATAAAGACTAAATACAGTTTCAGGAGAGACCTCACGCAAGAACCTCTGCAGCGCCCAGTGCTGGGTTTGAAAGGGCAGGTTCTGTTGAGTGATGCACAGTTTTACAAGGAAAGCTGACACTGTTAGCAAGGTTGCAGAGACTTGGTACAAATACTGAAATAGGCTGTGTTAGGCCTTGCCTGTGAAAACTGACAAGTGTGCTGATTTTAAGTGCTTTTCACTATATAATTATGCTTTACAAACACAGTTTTGGCAAAGTTAAAAAAAAAGAAAAGCTGTTGTAAGAAACGTAACTAAGAAGGTTAAACTTTCAAGTCTGTTCCCACTTGTCAGGATTTGGAAAATTCACAAGGTTTTTCTTTTGTTTTGTCAGCAGGATCTATTGTTGCCGAGCTCAGAGGACACAGTTGCAGCGTACCTGAGCGTAAGCTCTATTTTGAACTCTATGACTATTTCTTCTGTGGCGTGAGGCACGTTAAAAGAATTTTGTTTTCAGCTGTACCTTTAGTAACTATTCAAAAATAAAAGCGAAACAAAGCCCCATACCTCAAACTATCAAAACACGAAGAATAAAAACGAGCAAAAATGACAATGAAAAAAGTTGCAATCAAAAGAGGAACAAACAAAAAAAAAAAAGTAAAACGCCGACGTTGTGGTCTATCACAGCATACTGTACAAAGTTCAGATACATTCTCTTGGAATGGCATGGTCCGTCGCTCAGCGAGTCAATGCTGAACATGAAGTGAGTTCTTGTGTTTTTCTTTGTTTACAATAGGTTTGATGTTGGTTTACAAGGGTGTCGAAGAGCCAGCAGCACACAGCAGGAGAGCTGGAGGTTTAGTGTCCGCTGTCGCTTGTGGCGTTCTTGATCCAGTCCAGGATGATGAGGGTCATGCTGCCAAACATGACCACGATACCGAGAATGAGGAAGACTAATGCCTAGAGAGGAAAATAAAATCACAGTTAGCTAATGTGTTCATTCACACCAAGTTAAATGAAACCTTTCACAGTTCAACAAATGTGTAATTTGTTGTCTTTAACAAATTAGCTTAGCAATGCGGAAGACTTTAGCTTAGCAATGCAGAAGATAAAGCTCATTTGTTGCACTATTTTTGTTATCCTTTAGTTAAAAATATGAGAATTAATGAAAAAACATAAGATTAGAGTGTTTGCTTAATATGAAGTTAAACTAAAGGGCTAATAACTGCAGCTACAACCATATCCAATACTTGGCAAGGAAACAAATAAGTGTAAAGTTCCAAAACTGTTCATTTCATCGAACTTCATCTTACCCCGATCTTTTGCGGAGACTTCATGGACTCTTTCTTGACCAGTCTGATGTAGAAAGCTGAAGGCAGGATGAAGATGAGCATGGCAGCAGCAGAAGCGCCTGACAGAGTAAAGATATTTGGCATTTTAGTCACAATCCTTTCTTTTACTGTTGCTTTTTAAGATGTTATTACAATATCTTGTATGCAGACACATACCTATAAAGCCAAAGATGTCCCTGATGGTGGGAACGAAAATAACCATGGCATTTGTGCCAGCCAGCAAGAACACAGTGATGGTAATGTGGCGAATCCAGCTGAATCCCTTAGAAGGACACAGGAGGTGGTTGACAGTGGTACGAATCTGCACAATGAGAGAGACACAGGGAGGTTATTCCACATGACCTATTATTTGTAGTAATTCACATTTTAGAATCTCTGTGACATTTTTTTCAAACTTACAGGGAAGAGGACAACAGGGACAGTAAGGGTGACGGCGGTCAGCACGGCCAGACGGACAATCAACAGGAGCACATCAAACTTGTAGACCCTGGTGTAGGTATGCAGCAGCTCATCTCCCACGTGCTCTATAGAGAAAGACAACAGATGTCCTCCACTTAAGTCAGGGTTAAAGTCATCTACTCATCTAATGGACTGTACATGAATAACTAATGGTTAGAACCTGACACCATTTTATAAATTAAATTTTCACAAAAATGTAAATTTGCATTGTTAGTCAAAGATTTTTTATTATGAAGTTCTATAAACGTAAAGTAAGTAAAACCTTATATATTATATCACCCATATTTATATGTGTATATGTGCCATTAGGATTAATAGCATAAAAATTAGCTTCATGACAAGCTAAATTCCGCTTTCATATCTTTGCAATCAGTATAAAGCTGGGAGTAGCTGCTAATTAGCTTATCTTAGTATAGTAATTTGGTTACACACTATTCATGTTTTTAAGAATCTGTACTACATAAATAGTAAAATAATGAGAAAAATGCTCCGTTTTTTGGGGTCTAGTTTTTACATTTTTCTTTGCCTTAAGCTGTGTGCTTATTCAGATTTTTTAAATTTTCCCTATTTAAAATTTATGTTCCACATAATAAACATGTAGCCAAGTGGCTTAAGTAAACAGCAAGCTAAGCTAACTGAAACAATGGTTTGCTAACCCTTGTGCTTTTACAAAGGTTTGCAGGTTGACATTATCATGCACAGCAACAAAAAGCATTTTGTTTCATTTTAAACACCCTGTTATGATATTTTAATGTAAAATAAGTGTTTTACTAGAACAAAAAAGCAAATTTTTTGTTACATGTATATTTAAGCAAAAGAGGTTTACTTCCACACACCACCTAAATTCTTTGGCGACTTCTATGTTGTTTTAGGAGTATTTAAGTAGGTCAAACAAATATCATTTCGCAATGTCGACTCATCCCGACTACAAACTGGTAGGGGGGGGCACGCCACACTGTCACAGTTTTCACTATCACTCTCTTGTGTAACTGCTGTTAAGTTCCAGGAACATTTCTTGGTGGTCTATCAGTTGTTTTTGTCATGACGCGCGGGAACACAAACATGCTAGCACACTGCTCAGTGGCATCAGGTGGGTTTTTTCACAGTCTTGCATAACTACTGTTCCTGAAAGTTTCTCGCTTAACCTTAGATGACAGAGCCCATTTAACATTTCGTATAACTTCTTGTGAACTGGTATAGGTGTGTGTTGACATTAACTGCCTCAAGAAACTAAATTTGGTTACATTTTTTCCCCACGTAAAAAATTTGTGTACATATTTACATTTTTCCTGTCTTGACTTACGGTTAAAAGTCAGGTATCCGAAAAGGGCAGCCAGCAGGTACATGATGAACATAGCCAGGAAAGAAACATTGGCGACATTCTGCATCTTCCTGCGGGAACGGCTGTTCAGCAGAGAGTTGAAGACATGTTTTATTTAGACAGCAGACAAAAATGACAGTAAAAAAGTTGTAAATTGTGTTTTATATGTCAGGGAAATTTAAAAAGATGGCAGTGTATACTCACTCTTTGAGCTCGTCGTACATGGGCAGGATGGCGGGGTGGCACACAAAGGCGAAAGTAATAATAGGGACAGCATAAACAGTCTAGGGAGGTAAAAAAAATTAATTAATAACTGACGTTTAAACAGTAAAAATGATTCCATTATGGTTTATTTCAGTTCTACAGATGTTCTAAGTCTTTACCTGTGAGTTGACGATAAAGTATTTTGGCTTGCAGGTGTCCTCGTCAGAAGTATTGTCGCTGTGTAAGCTGTGTGAGATGTTCAACAAATGAGTCGAGTTGTCGTCGTGAATGTCAGGGAGAGGGCATGGGATCTGGAACTTTTTGATGATCACCTTGAAGGAGCAGAGAGCATATTTCCCATTTTAGCTCCTTATTGTAAAGAAGCAAAGGTTCATTAAAACCACATTTACAGCATGATCAGAAACAAAGACTTGACTGTTGTTGTGCTGTCCTGTTTCACTATTAAATGAATTCATTTGACTACATTTTTAAAACAAAGGAATCCCGCTCTGTTGTGTAGGAGGAAGGGATTTCACTGGAAGACTGAAACTCAATTGGCAAAACAAGAACAGGCATTTGCCAAAGGATGTGCATAAAGGATGTACGCTAACATGAGGAATGAGGAAAGGTGTGTCATACTCACCACAATCAGAAAAAAGACCATGCACAGCAGTGACAGACCACTTGTGTAACCAAGGTAACCTGAAAGAGTGAAAAACACAATCATTAGTGATGCCCTCCTTTATCACGTCACGCTACGCTATTAAGATTTTAAAGCTTTTGAGATCTTGCACGTGTGCAAGTGCGTCACTGACTTTGAGCCCAACCCTGTTCAGAAATGCATCTGACTCACAGCACCCACCCACAAAACACACACACACACACACACACACACACACACACACACACACACACACACACACACACACACACACACACACACACACACACAAACACACACACACACACACTTTCCTTACCTAAGTTCTTTAGCAGCGACAGGGGCAGGATAATGGCAACACTAACCAGCAACACCAGGTAGTCACCGTTGACGTACCATTGCCTGAAATACAAGACAGAGCATGTCAGTGTTAGCTAATGGAGATCACCAATGAATCATCATGTAGGTAAAGATTTCTGTAGCTGTATTAAAGGGGCAACACAGGTTGTTTTGCAGTGTTCTACTGTGAAATCTACTGTCAATGAGTTAGAATTTTTTCTTAGTCTTATCGTCTTTCTTGTGTATATCTTGCATATTAAGAAGCTTTGATCTTATCACAAACTGATGAACCAGGACCACAAGTAATTTAATTAGCTCCGTGATGCCGAAAGCAGCACGCTGAATCTACTTTCCTGTGAAATCCTCTGCAGCTTTTAGGGCTGATCAAACCTCTCAGCTGCTGCTCTGACACGTCTTGCCAGGCCTCTACGCGCTAGCTGACAAGAACTGGCCTCCGCAAGCATGACTGCATAGCTTACAAAAATAGACGTAACAAAGCGGCACAGAGGAGAGCGAACTACATCAATTTTTTAAACTCGAAGCTGGGTGGCGGTGAGATCATCCCGCGCTCCATCTCTGTGCGGCACCAGCTGCATTTTCTAAAAGGGCTCTTTGAAAGAGCCGCTCAGAAAGACAGAACACTGTCCGTCCATTTAAAAACAGCCAGACAGTCCTCCTACACATCCCGCCTGTGCTCCAAGCAGAGCGACAAAGGCGCTGCTTCACCTTCCCCGACACTCAGCACTTGAAAAACAACTGGCAGCCATTTTGCTTAACATGTCCACCTCGAGTGCTTCTTTCGGGCATTCCGGTTCTCTTTCATTCCTTCTGGGAATTTCTTTTTTCACCAACACCAACACCTCACTTTTGTAGTCTTAGTGCAACCAGCAAACATTCCTATTGGGGCGAGTAAACCATGCTGTATTGACATTTAGTCTACATCTTTGGCTGCACTACAAATGGTCTGGTGGTCTGATCTGAACCACTACCAAAATCGAATCAGATGTTCCTTGGACAGAGGCCAGCTTGACTGATTTGTCCTCAGATTTCTTGGAAATAAGTCTACAACCTCCAGGTTCATCATTTGATTTGTTAAAAGTATTTATATAAGTAATGTGCCAGTTTCAGCAGTGTTTCTTGTGTTAGGTGAAATAAAGCAGTGAAACATGAAAAAGAAAGAAATTGCTAGTATTACTATAAAGCTTGAAAATTCAAAGCCACCAAGCAGAGCGTTTAGCTGCTAGTGGAGCCATCCAGCAGTGTTTGTATGACTTTCCCCTCTTCATGTAAACACAGCTTATGTTTGTTTACAAGAAAACACCACACGGTGCCTTTAAAGAGGTCACGTTGGCTGGTTTGAGGCGCTGTGTCTGTTGGAACGGTGCGCACAGACATTCAGTCATTTCTAACTTTTCCAGACCTGCGTTTGTGTGTGGAAGCTGCTAAAATATCAAAGTCACTCACTCGTCGTTGGCTCCTGTGAAAGCTTTTATAACGGTGGGCAGCTCGTATTTCACGATGTAGAGGTAGCTCGACATGGCTGTTGGGGAAAAAACAGAAAAACAAAAAACAACAGCAGTTAGCACATTTTCAGAATCAGAATCAGAATCAGAATCGTGTTTATTGGCCAAGTATATGTGCAGACAAATACAAGGAATTTGGTTCCGGTAGATGGTGGCTCTCAAGCACAGCAATGTAAAAACACACACACACACACACACACACACACACACACACACACACACACACACACACACACCTATATGTACATTACGCATGCATACACATACATACACAAAGCTGTGTGAACCAACTATAAATAACTAAACTTATGTACATAAAATACAGAAATGAAATGAGGTGGAATGAATACTACAGAATGTACATAAGGTGCAGTTGCAGTCTGGCAGTGGGAAGTGGGAAGCAGTGTGACAGGTCAACTGTTTAGGAGGGAGATGGCGAGGGGAAAGAAAGTGTTCCTGTGTCGGGTGGTCTTGGTTTGCAGGCTTCTGTACCGTCTGCCAGAGGGCAGCAGGTCAAAAAGTCTGTAAAAGTCCTGTAAAACCGTGGGAGAAAAAAGAAAAGGAGGAAACTCTGCCATAAAAATAGCGAGCTCTAATATTTGGCAAGGGGCTCAGATGTTCCAAAGAAAAGAATCACGGCATGCTTGTAAAATGACTCAAGGTTTTACTGGAAGCTACAAAAAAAACCCAAACAAGCTGGTTTCCATCAACCAAGGTTTCCCCCCGTGCCTCCCCCCTCTATGCTCTCATTGCAGACACAGAGGAGCAGTGTTTTAGCTTTCTGAGTGAGCACATGTTGGATCTATTACAGTTACGTAACATTCATTTTTCTTACCTCCAATGTTCTGCATGGTGATGGAGAGGGAGGCTGCGAGTTTCCCCGGTGTCCCGAAGGCTTTGTAACCCAACTGCTCGTACACCAGTGCGCCTAAATACACAAAGAATTGTGGATTTAGAACAATAATATTTTTAAAAAATACACATTTGGCATTTGGGGATGTTTGTCTGATAGACTTACCCCCTTCATTGGCCGTCTTCAGCAACAAGTGAACAGAATACAAGGAGAAGATGGCGACAGACGCGAGAAGAATCCTGTAAACAGACAAGGGAGAGCTTTAGCTGTATGTTTACCTGCGACTTTGATATAATTAGGAGATTTAAAAAAAGAAAAGCAGAAAAATCAACGATGTTCTGATCAAGGCTGAAGTGCTGAACATGGGCCTTTGAAGGCCAGTTGAATGACAAATGTATTTTCCTGACTGGTGAACAAACACATTGACATTTGGCTGACGTGAAGGTCACATATTGCTGTGCTGGGTCTACTGATCATGTCTCACATCCCTTCTCTCTTGTGATGGCTCAGATCTCGTGTGTTTTGGGAGAATTTGCCGTTAGGACGATTTCTGCACCAAGAGCAAAGTGTCAGTAGCTTTAGTGTTTCCTTCGAGACCTGAGCGTGTGCAAGTTTGCAATCTGCCTTGTCAAAAACAAACCCAGAACTCTAAGTTCTTTGAGTCACAAGCAGCATCAGCAGGAATGCAAAGGACGAAAGGTTTCCCTGCCCCTAGGATGCTGCAGAGGCAGCACTGTACACTCTGTGTTATTAATAGTTCAGATGAAAGTAAATCTCTTGGCCTTCTGAGACTTGTCTTTGATAAATGCAACGTTCAGCTGTGTGTCCAGCTGCTTTGGTGGCTGCTCGTCTGTCTATGACGTCCTTATTCTGTCTCATCTCAGTTTGCAAAGGCTTGATCTGCTTTACTAGCACTAGACAGTACTTCAGCATATAAACACAGAGACATAAGGAGCAGGTAGTCAGCTGGGTAGGAGCCATTAGGTGTTTGTAATCCCCAGCTTCCTGCAGATGCAGGGATCAGACTGGTCAGCTGGAGCTCCATTCATGATCTCCTGCAAGCGTACATTATCTCTCCATTTACGTAACTCGTGCGTGGAGCAGCAGGATTACCTCGACTTAGCTGCTTTTCCTGCCACTCCCTTTTGTTTCTGGACTCTAAAAAATATTTGATTTTTCTTTTTTTTGGACCCAATAATCTGATTTCTTTCAGTTGGTTGCTGACAGGCTGATTGTGAAAAGTTCCAGCAGATGCTGCCAGCGTGAGTGAGAAACAGAGGGCTAAAAAGGAAAAATTAAGAAATGCAGCACGCGGCTGATGCAAGGTGGCTTCAGTGTTTCCACACACACAAATAATGTGCTGAATAACCAGCAGGGGGCACTATCACTCACAATGAGATGCACTTTAAAAAAAATCTCAAGATTGCTGGTACTTCAGCTGAGCAACATTTGAACAATTGTAAACTTTCAACCCTGGCTCTCAGGGTCGAGCAGCTGCATAAAGGACACATAAACACTCTGCTGGCGGCGAAAAGTCGCCGTGCAGAGATGCTCTACAGCACAAGCTGTCACACCAACGCAACAGACAAAGCCATACCTGCCCGTGCTCGTCTGAGCTGAATGCGGATTATGAAATAAAAACACACCAGTTCTGAGTCATGCTTATTTGGTTTTCTTTACATCTTAACCTCTTGACTCTGGTGTTAGCTTAAGGAGTTTCTTTGTTTGTTTCCTATTGCCTCTTTCTATTGGATAGATGTAAGTAATAGATGCTTACACAAACAGGGCGATACCAGTGTTGGCCATGGCAAAGGACAGACCCAGGATGCCACTGCCCATGATGGCGTTGCCCAGGTTGAAGACGGACATGCCAAAGGAGGCACTACCCTGGTGCTGTGGAAAAGACGCAGGACGGTTAGGACAAGATGAGACATCACATCACTGGTTAAAGGAGAAAGATAAATGTGCTGGAGGAAAAAGAGAAGCTCTTACAGATTCAGTAGCATACTTCTTCTTGCCCGTGTGTTCAGGGAGGAAGTTTTGGCACTCTGCGTCAAAATCGGGGTATTGGCTTTAAAAGAAAAGAGAAGAATCAAGAGTTATTTTTGTAAAGTGTGGTTTATACCATGTCTAGTTTTCAGTTCTTAAGTATATATTTTTCACTATAGTGTGTGTGAAGTGAGCCTTACCCATCCAGTGGCACCTTCTTTGGGCATGGGTATTCACTGCTGTTTGAGCTGCTGCTGTCATCTTCTGGAGCATTGTTGAAATCTCTCATCTCGGGCATTTTAAAGCTAAAAAAAATAAAATAAAAAAGGTTATTTTAACTGTTAATTAACTGTATTTCTTATATTTCTGTATACTGCGTCATTTCCTCAGTCTTTTCCCCCCATTTCTAGCTGTGCGCGTTCACGTTGCCTTGAGAATAATCAATATTATAGTGGCTCCGCCGCAGCGTTACTCAGGAATCTGAGACCACGTGACCATGCTTTAGCTACGGCGGAGTCAGATGAGGAAGAAGAGAGGAGGGAGGAGGGGTGACGCACCGGCAGTGGAAAAATACCAGACCGGCATCACCCCAACTCTTCCATAGATACTGAATGGCACACACACATACAAAAGAAAAAAGCCGCAGTACACGCGGACAAATGTGACACTTTGCGCACATTTCCCCCTTAAAAATCGTTTTAAAATCTGGACTTTTCACTTTCCTTTTTCTTGAAACATCACATTTTAGAAACTGCCAATGAAACAAAAACGAGGTGACAATCAGACATAGCGGTCTAAATCGGGCATATAGTAAAATAACCTTCTTGGATGACTTTTACGCACATGAAGATCCAAACAGAGCCACAATGGCATTAAATGGTCAGAGCCATTTAATGCCATTATTCCCATGACCCGACCGGCTCCACTGGAAACAATGACACGTGTTGTCCCCTTATGGGCATGGCTCTCCCATTTTGCGCAGCGGCCGTGGCTCAGGCGCAGGGTTATCTTTAGAGCCTTTTCAGATTACACACAAGATACACTTTTCTATGTCTTCCATTTCGCACTGTGTGTGTTTTGTGATCTGTGTGGCAGTAAAAAGCCCGTGTCCTAATACATGCCCAGCACTGCAGCATCACTGTCAAGCGGACACTCCATTATTCATTTATTTGGATCAGGGCTAGCCTAATAAGAGAAAACGCCTCGGGATTCTCAGACAATGACATGTTATGAGTCTTTAGTGAGAGATCTGCACATGTACTGTGACAGGAAATCATTCTGTTTCACACTGATTAGCTTTTAACACCCGATAACAGACGATTTTTAATTTTTTAAAAATACCTCTCGTTAAAAATAAAAAGGTAAAGACATAAAATGTTGTAATAATGTGCAAACAGAAACTGTGCAGTGTGTTAAATCTTGTAAAGATTTGATTTTCTAAATTTCAAATACTGTTCCGCCCACATCCGCCAATTTTCCCTCTGACGATAACGAGAATGTCGACATTCTTACCTTTTGAAGGTGTCTTAGGATGCCTGAAAAATCCTTTCAGTAAGAAGAAAAAAACGTCCAGACGATTTCTTTACAAAAATCAGCTGATCCTTGAGAAGACTGAGGTTTTATATATATATATATATATATATTTACAAAGACTGAAATTTTAAATGAATGAATGAATGGGCCTATTAGTAGACCAGATGTGACTTTAAAAAGCAGAAACAGAAACAGGTCAAAGAGCAAAAAGATAAATAAACCGAAGCAAAAACGCGAAAAGAATTTCGATGTATTGACTATTTGAATCAAAGTCCAAGAAACGCGGCGCGCTCGGAGAGAAAACTCTGTTCTGCTAGAAAAAGGGGCGAGGGCTCTTCCTTTTATAGATGAACATTGCATCAGCCTAAACCAGCAAAGAGGGAGGAAGAGGGTGGAGACCTTTTACGCACAGTGACGTCGGTTTGTGTACAAACAGATTGACTTTCCCTCGCTGGAAAACCACGGGCGCTCTCTGATACATTTACAATAGTCAAACCACATAAACACTACACCAGTGCTACAGAACACACACAAATGTCTAAATCCGTGGATAACTAGGCTTTACTTTATTTTTTTATAGTAACATGTATATCAGTTCAGAATTTTCCATTTAAACGTTCTCATTACTTTTGTTTTATTTTATTTTTACTCTCAAGTAGCTCTACGCTGGAACTCTCTCATGGCTTTTTTGTGCGATTAGGATTGCTCTGTTTTGAAAGCAGAACTTGGCCTCGCTGAACCCCACAGATACACTGTGAAGCTAGTTAAACGCTTTTTAAAAAAATTAAGGTAAAGTGAAGACTCAGAGTGCACTCTGAGGGCCGGAGTGTCAGTCTAGATCAGGATGTGCGCGGAGCTTCAAAGCAGACCTCCCCGTCTGAAGGAGATTACGCACAAACGCCATCATGTGACGGTTATCCTGATCCTTATTCACGCTGCTGGCTCATCTTGCCAGGTCAGGTGTGTGTGTGTGTGTGTGTGTGTGTGTGTGTGTGTGGTGTATAATCTTCTACTGCTCGGGTTTCAAGTTTATTATTAATGCTGACTGAGAACAGTACAGTTTATGGTCTGGCCTTTGACTTACCTGTCAGATAAAACATTTCCTTCTGTTGCTACACTTCATTGTTACTACTACACTAACACCTCTGATAGTCATTATTACAATGCAATTCACTAGCATTGTGACTTTGTTTTTACTACCCCCATTATACTGTTGTCACACAACTACGACTGAAACTGCATTCGCTACTACTAGCTGCTACTGACTACTTGTGTTACTTCTATCTGCATTACTATTCTGCTTTTCCTGTGAATGCTACTTATAAACCTACTAAAAGTATCGGTTTTACCGAAGAATTAGTTTTATTAGTACAAGTTTTTTTTCCCTTTGTACCATTTTTTACGGTTATAAAAAAAAACCCCCAATAACAGTCCAAACAGAAGTCATATACAACACGTGGAAGGCAGTACTTGCATTAGCACTGTGCTGTTCACTACCCTCTATTTAGATTATGCTCACTGCTACAGTATTATCATTACTCTTACATGTGTTGGATTTTCAACTGTTTCTTCTGTCCTTCTCTTATTTGTTTAAACAGTATAAAGCAATAAACCCATAATCAGGCATGTGGTTACTGAGTGAGAGACGGGTGCAGTTCATCTTTAGTTATTCTCAAAGAAAATGTGAATTGGATTTAAAATTTCTTTTAGTCAATACACCCACTTAACGTCCCACTGACCTTTTTTGTGCTTTGTGCATTGTTTGGCTTTCCCCCCACTATCTCAATGGATTTGTTTTTACTCACTTTGGTTTTTTCATTTTCACCCACTGGGTTTGATCCCTTTGCAGCAGGAACCATGCTTATTGGTAAAGTTGGCGAGTTGGAATGACATCCCCGTCTTGCCAATGCCATAAGCCCTTAAATACGGCCCAAAGAACAACTCGTTCCAGAGGCTGTGAAGCAGCAACATTAACTGACGCCTAGAAGATGAGAACTGATTGTACTGATACAACTGTACCGCCAAACATTGATTAGCCGACCACATGCACGTCATATTCCAACCAACAGGTCAACAGCCAGCTCAATGACACCCTTCAATACATAACATACTAGAATATGCTAGTGAGGTTCAGAACCACACCTGGTGGGGTGTGGACAACATATCCATTACTACAAGATCTACTACCTGCATCAGTGCTACTCTCAGTAGTTCTTGTACTAGTACTACTTCTACCAGAGTACTGTTTCTATATATAAAACCACTAAATGTACTGATGCATGTGCAGAACTAGTTGTACTGTTAAAATTTATTAACGATTTTTGCCACAACATAAAGGTAGTAGTATTAATATGTGGTAAAAAGTAAAAAGTCCAAATAGAAGCATTGCAAGAAGTACACATACTAGTTGTAGTAGTGTTTGCAGCCCTTTACTTTTACTACTTCCATCTAATAGACACTTTGTACAGGTTATACTACTTATAAAATGAGTTACTACTATCTAATAGTCAAATTGTAATACCGCTATCAACTTTATACTATTCAATACAATTTAATTCAGTTGTATTTATATAGCACCAAATTACCAAAACAGTTCACTTGAGGTGCTTTTTATTCTAAGGTTAGGGCCCTACAGTGATGGAGGAGAAACCCCAGCAACTAAGCATTTGGCAGGAAGAACTCTCTTCTCTTAACAGGAAGAAACCTCCAGGAGAACCAGGCTCAGGGATAAGCACTTCCTACTATAACTACTTAACGTACAAAAAACATAGCATTATACCACTGCATTAACTGGACTTCCTACTGTTACTCTTAGCACCTTGTAGATTGTTTTTATTGGTAATATTACTTTTAAAACTGCTTATTACACCTTCTTGTGCTGTCTCATTGCCACCCAGTTGCTTACTCATATGGCTAATACTATTCATTGAACCATGACTATCAGTAATACAACTGAAATAATACAAGAGGTATTATTGGATTAAGATTAAGATTGGATTGCAACTACCAGCTGTGCAACATCTAACAATTTTTAGAAAAGGTATTGCCTGGATTTGTATTACTACTTATAATACTACAGTGACTACTGTGGATATTTTTAAACACAGTGTGCTGAGTGTGACTTCTGTTGGGAGTTGTCTGTGGTTATTTGTCCTCCCTTTAAAGTGGAATTAGAGGTCAACTTCAGGTTTTTATGGTTAAACATCTTCAGTGGAATTTAGTGATTCATGAAGCTGATCTGAATTGCAAAAAAAGGAACAAGTTGTCTGTAATACCTGTTTACAACAAGCAAAAAGCAAGTCCAGTGCGCAGTCAATGTCTCAGCTGGAGGGGAAATGTTAGGAGCAGCATGTAAAGAGATCTTTCTTCTCCTACACATTATGCAACGTTATTATCTCTTTACACCCTGAGCTGCTCTCCAATATGTTCATGGCCTCACATTTACTTTGGCTTTGTGATCTTGTGACACAAGTTTGAATTACACACATTCCACTTCTGTTAAGAGTGAACCGATTTACAGCCTGATGAGGGACACTGGGAGGGAATAAAAACAGCCTGTGAAAGCTGCAGCGAATTCGATTATCTAAAGCCACATTTTCAGTAAAAAAAGGCACAAAGCAGGAAAGCGACAGCTTAGTTTATTCTGGAAATGGGCATATACAAACATCCATGTATTCAGCTATTATTGACTGAAGTTGATTCCCCAGTCAGGTGTCATATTAGCCAAAACAGAGTCAGTCCCCCCAGACTTTATAAAAGACGGATCCAGCTACTGTGACGTCACACACTGGTTTGTGAAATTTTGAAGATTGGTTTTCAGCATTGCTATCTTGGTGTTTGGTGTTACTGGTCCTCTGGCTAGTGGCTTATCAAGGTGTTAGCCACTGATTGTCATGGTCCTGAGTTGTTCAGCCAGTTTTTGAGTTTGAACGACGCTTTAGTCGTTCCTTCGAATTTCTGAAATGTTTATGTTTTGTTTTTAGTATGGGAATGCCCCTTTCGAGTCCAGTCTGTCCTAGTCTCATCTCCATGTTTTGTTATATGTTCTGTCTGCCTGGTCATGCCCCCGTGTCTGTCTGATCTCTCAGTTCTCCATGACTTTCTGCATCTTGTCTTGTCTAGTTAATACGTCTGTAGTCAGCTGTGTTCGAGTCACTCCACCGTGTTTGTAATGCTGGTTCTTTTTGCTGCATTTTTAATAAATTATCTAACTAATATTATGGCTTTCTTTGTGGTACGGACTCACCCAAAACTTTAGATTTCAGTTTGGGTGAGTGAAATGCTAGAGTTGCATTAGTCTGTTACCAAATACTTATTATATGCATATCTGTACACAGTGTTTCCAACTTAGCGACCTTTTTTTTAACGAGTTTTCAGACCTCCTTAGCAACTTTTTTTCTAAAAAGCGACTAGCGACAAATCTGGTGACTTTTTCTGGTTTTATTGGAAACTTATTTATGACCACTTTTTGACGTGAAAGCGCGTATCACTCTTAGTCTGAACAAGCAGCGGGTGCTGCGGTGGGCACCTCGCCCGAGCTAAAGCGCTCACGGGCAGAGAATAGTCCTCCCCCAGCTGCTATCAGGGCAGGAGATGTTCACACCTATGCGGCCAAACTGCAAATGAATTGCGCTTGAACGAAGCCGCTGCTCCCGCACTGACTGTAACGCAGTCAGTTCTTCTTTTACTGTTATGTTGTTTTGTGGATCACAAGGTTTAAAACTACTTATAAACACACAGGCACAAAGTAACTCCACCAGAGTGCCTATTTCGGGTCACTTTTGCAGGTCCAAGGCCAGATAAAGGAGTAGGGTTGGAATTGTGACATTAACAAAACAATAATTGGTAAAAGAAATTTAATATGTAGTTCTAAATAAATTCTAAATACATTTAGGACATTTTTTACTCACTTTATGTCTCTTCCACGATGTTATTTTTTTCTCCTTCAACATAGGTTACAATTACATTAGCATGACCAATTATAGTCTGCCCCAGGGCAGCTGTGGCTACAACCGTATCTTGCCTCCACCAGTGTGTGAATGTGAGCGTGAATGAATAATGTCACTGTAAAGCGCTTTGGGTGCCTTGAAAAGCGCTATATAAATCCAATGCATTATTATTATTATTATTATTATACAAATTAGGCAATGACGTCATTTAGCAACTTCTAGCGACTTTTAGGACAGCCAATAGCGATTGTCCTTACTGAGGAGTTGGCAACACTGTCTGTACAGTGCACCAGTACTGTTTATGGATGCAGCTTGTTTATCAGGCTAGCTAGCTTGATAAACCAGCACTTTTCTATATAAAGTGACTTCTGTCTAAAAATAAAATAAAATAAATAAAAAGAAAGAAACAACATGCCAATCAGAAACTAAAACCGATGGGTAACATCACAGTGGTTAATAATGCTAAACCATTATGTTAGCATGATGGGTCTATTTAGCTGCTAGAAAGCAAAGGTTAGCATGCTACTGTCATTAGCTTAGCCAGCTACTAGTCTAAAATTACTCAGAGTTTTTTGAATTACTCACATTCCAAGATAATACAAGCTGCAAACTTCCATTTTTCTCCAACGTATTCCACTTGTACCCAGTGGTAAACAGGTAATGGTAAATTTTTGAATGCAACCGCTACAAGTGGGCCGAGTGTGTATACAGTAAAAAAACAAAATAGAGAGATGCTAGCTAAAACAGCTGCTGCGTCTCAATAATTTGTCTGACTCCATTCTATGACTTGTAGTTATCTATTACTTATCTGATAAAAAAATATAAAAGATATAGATGATATTTAGGTGTGGCTTGGTAGTCTGATCCCTGGCTGGTCAAGTCTGCATGGCAAACATTGGGGGCGAGATACTTACTCCAGTTTGCTCTCTGATGCATCCATCGGAGTATGAATGTGTTAAAATGTTAGATAGAAAGCACTTACATAGAAAAAGAATGAAAAAGTGCTTGTGTAAATGTGGTATGTTGTATAAAGACCTTTGAGTGCTCAGGTAGAGTAGAAGAGCGCTACATAAGAACCAGTCCATTTACCATAAAAACAATCAAATGTTTACAGTAATTTCCTTGTGAATGAAAGAGAAAGTGAACAAATATTCACACTCTCGGTGTAAAGACGAGACATTCATGAATGAAAGAACTTCTGCTGATGCTCTCACTCACTATTCTTCATAATCTCTTGTTCTCTCCCTCTCTCGCCCACACTCACACATTTGCATTCCTCTGCTCTCAGTCAAACAAGAATGAGACTGTGTGTGGCTTTCTGTGTGAGCCTTTGTTTGGGGCTTTGGCTCGACCCTGCAGGTCTAAGACGGATCAGGAAATTGAAGTGGGACAGAGGTGCTTTACCCCATCCAAAGACACTGACAAAAAACAAAAGAACACATGAAACAAGCATGTTATCATGTCAGGGACTGAATGACAGACTTGTTAGATTCCAGTGTGCAGTTATTCTCAAAGAAACCATAAATTGCAGGTTTGTCAAGCAGAATCTCCTGATTCACTTGTTTAACACTTTGTTGTTGCTTGTTTTTTCTTTGACTTACTGAACTTAAAAAAAAAACTTGGTCAGGTTTAGGAAGATTGTGGTTTGCATTAATTTTCTGGCTTTTATGCTGTTTGATAAATGATGAGCTGGGAGTGACAGTCATGTGTCTCTAATACAATAGAACACTTTGTACTAAATAAGCCGCTTCACTAGTATTTACAAAACAGAATTAAGTGACACCCCAGGGGAGAGAACTGACTGTACCAGCTGTATGAGCAACATTTATTTATTGACACGTTAGCCTTTATTTTTAAAGTGCACAGTAGAGTAGACAGGAAAGCAAAACCCAGGGCCCCGCTATGACCTTTTGGTATATGGGTACTTTGTAAGGCTGTTCTGGTTGGTTTGGTGTGGTGCCTCTGGATTGGCAGATATCGTGGTTGAAGAACACCGGACCAGCTCTTTATCCTTTCATGGTTTGTGGGAGTTAGCCCACTAGTGTTTTCGACTGTATGCCTCGGAATATCCTTTAGGCGTGCTTCTAAGAATGGGATAGCAGTGTCCAACATCCTCTGGGAATGAGTCTGACTTATTGCCGGCAATGCAGTCCAAGCCCTTGTAACGGTTGCACAGGGACCGAAAAGCTCTGGCCCATTGATACGAGCTTTTCAGTCCCTGTGCAACTGTTGCAAGGGCTTGGACCACATTGCCAGCAATAAGTCAGGCTCATTTTCGGTGGACGTTGGACACTGCTATCCATGGTGGAAGAATTCCACTCTAATGGCCTCAGAATGTCATCACTGCTTTTTGTGGATGATGTGGTTCTGTTTGCTTCATCAGGTGGTGGTCTCCAACTTACACTGGAGATTGTGGTGAAGAGAGCTGAGCGTAAAAGGAAAGGTGTCAATTTACCAGTCAGTCTATGCCTCCACTCACCTCTGGTCGCACGATTTGGGTAGTGACTGAAAGTATGCAGTTGTATAGATCCAGGACATCTGTCGGCTGGCCTGGGAATGCCTTGATGCTTCCCTGGATAAGCCGGTGGAGGTGGCTATGGGGCGGAGAAATTTTCTTTTAAGCAGAAAAAAGTGAGTGGATGGTCATCTTCCACTCACTTTCACAATGAGTAATGATGTCATTACTCATTGTCATTACCCAATGAGTAATGACATCTCCCATTTTCAATTACAATAATAAACAACTTCCTGTAAAAATATTAAAGTATAGTATAAGAGGTTTTAAAACTGAGGGACAGGGAACCTAAACAGGTGTGATAGGGACATCTCTGTGAAAAACAGGTATTTTTTTGTTAAGAGAAAATTAGTTTGCTAATGTTATTCTGTATGTACAATGTACAATTAGTGAATATACTATAAAGTAAATATATTTTTAAGTTTTAAATTCTTCTTAAACCTCAAGAACTTAAAGAAACAACTACAAAGGGATGGGCGGTCTTAGCAGAAACAGGTTTATGTGCATTTTAAATAAACCTAAATTCACACTATTTTTGGTGTAAAGAGATAACACTGATGCTGCCACTATAACTGCTGACTTTGGCATGTGACAGCTCAATTAGATCCAGTTCTGAGAAGTTAAAGAAACAATGCTTTCACTGTAACAATGACTGGATCTGAGTGACTGGACAGAGACACTGTACTGTAGCAAAAACGAGCTGTCTGTCTGCAAAGCCTCTAACAATGCAATTCAACAAACCAAAGTTGCATGGGCGTGTGTATGTGCTCGGAGCGAATCATGAGGGATTTAGCGGCACACACACCTTTGCAGATAAAGGTGTAAAGCACTGATAACAGGTCTTCATGAATGAGAAGACAAAGTTTACATTTTTGCCTCAGAGTGTAAAAATGTTGACATTTCACTCACAAAAATAAATCAAATTAAATCCCTTTTAAAAGAAATCTCTTTAAACTGTCCAGAGTCATCTTAATTTTGATGTCCTCCTAGGAAACACAAGTTGTTTTTCACAAAGAACTGTGACCTTTCAGAAGCGCCAGTGTCACAGAGAAACGTGATCTGTGACAGCAGTTCCTCGTGAAAGGAGTTCAAAAGGAAACATTGCTCATTTAGTCGGTAACAGAGAAAAAAATAAAGATTACTTAACGGGAGAGATATGGTTACCTAACACTGCTCACACAATAAGGGATTTCATTTTTTGAAGTATGAGTTTGGTGTTACTTTCGTCTTTGGCCATAATAAGACCATACTCAGGATTAACTTAGCTAGCTGTTTCCAAGAGGAAACAAGTTTCTGCTTATACAAGCTAACTTAGCAAGAATGTGCAACTTTCCCAAACTATTAAACAGAGAAATCCAGTAGTGCTTTTTGTCGGTATAGTTTGTTTCAATGCTAGGACTGCCTTTAGTAAGTACCAACAGATTCCAATTCAGTTCAGAAATCAGGATTTAAAAAAAAAGACACACATTAAAAATGGTTGAACAATGAATTTAAGTATTCGCTTGGCTCGTCTCTGTAAACATTTGTGTGCTCCAAACATTTACCATCAGCAGGTTATAAAAGACAAAGTGTGCTGGTACAACAGGAATTTTTTATTTTTTTTTGCATCCAGCTGGTTTGACTGGTTCGGTAGTTCCTGGTTGTAGCTTAGGTGTAGTATTTCTGCTTTCCTACTCTAATAGTACGATTTGTTTTCTTAAAGTCAGCCACAAGTTCTAACTGTACTAAAATGCGTTGCCTTTTCTTTTGCCAGAGTAAAGTTCAAAAACATTAAAGCATTGTTCATTTCACATAATGACAGGCCACAAGCACAGTTCCCACCCAGTAAGTACCCTACCTGCACATGTGCCACAAAGGTAAGCTGAAAGCAGGTGTGCTCCAGTTTCATCCCACCGATTGAAGTTAAAGAGAGGCGGGCTGGTGACCTTCTAAACATGAATGTGTTATAGTTAAAGCTAGAATATTTAACCTTTATGACCTATTCTTGGTTTAGTAGAACTTTACATATACCTGCGTTTCACTGGAGTCACTGCACCTGATCACCCCTGAGCTAATCACCTCTCAGGCAGCTTTCCATTTTCTTATGCAAGTCCATCGCACACTGCCAAGTGAACAGCTCTCAGTACATTACATTTAGTCTCACCAGTCTCCCACTAAGCCCCCTTCCTGAGACCAGCCCGGATCACTAACACTATTGCTCCCCACCTGCTCCCCCATCCCTCAAGACAATACTTATTAACTTTTTATTTTCCCTCACATTAAACTGGGATTTTCTTGTTCTTCAACCTTACTCACCCCACCCCTACTGCGAGTGTTCTTGGAACGGTTAACCTCCAAGGAGGATCTTTATTACAATATAGACGGGCAGCCTTTTTTCTTATTTGTTATCTTTTCCAAGAAGGAGATCTGATGATCGGTCAAGTTTTATTAAGAAAATAAAGGTCACCGGGTTTTTCATCCTTGGGTTCTTGGCGCGAACAAAAGTTAATGCAGGGATTGGCGGGTTTCAAAAAAGCGAGGAGATACCAGGTTGTTTCCACCAAGAGAGAAGGGTGCAGCATAAGCTGGGATGGAGACACTGTAGGAGTCAACCTGGAAAGAATTTATGCGCATTTGTTCCCATGGACCCCCAACAATCTGTAGAATTTTGGCCTTTTTCAGTAGAGATTTTTAATAAAGTAAACTCCTCCTTTCATCCTAGATTGCTTGTTCTATAAGTGCTTTTACACATGCGTATGTGTGTGTGTGTGTGTGTGCATCTTTTTTTGGTCGATGTTAGGTGCCTTTAGACGTTGATGACACAAAACAGGCCAGTGGCCATCAGACTGAAAGACAAACAAATCACCGAAGAGGAAGTGAGTTATCTTTTGGAAACCTTGTCATGTCGCCTACACACACACGCACAAATACACGCACTCGAACAGAGGCATAGTTGATCCTGATCGGACGTGAGGTCTCTGACGGGATCAGGGTCCCTACGTAAACATTCCTTAGCTAAACACGACCTCCTAACACAGTGGGAAAACCTATAAAGTCTAACAACCATCGCGGGAGCCTCTTCACAGTTTGTACTGAGCTCTTGGACATTTGCTTTTAATGCTGCATTCAAGTTTAATTTTACTGACAGGTTCCCAAGCCAAACCAAGCCAGTCCAATCCCACTGTTGGCTTAAATATTGCAGAGTGTCACAAGGCATTTAGGGTTGTGCGTTACACATCATATCTGCTTAAAAATGTGGTGAGGGGTTTTTAATATGCCAAATGTTTGACTCCTGCACAAGACACTAAAAACTGATATGATTTTATCAATAAATTTCCTGCCAAATCCAAAGAAACAGCAAAATCTTGCCCACTGTCTTTAGTAAATTCTCACCACTATTTGGCTCTGGAAACCACTTTAGGTAGGAAATAAAACTTGGCTCCTTTAAATGTCAAAGTATGTGATTACTCAGATGGATACCTGGAAATGTTCTCGGTATGATAGATGATTAATGAGAACAAGGAACTAATACACTGCTTAAACTGGCTTGAGCTCAAAAAACTCAACTAAAAAAACATTTAAAATGTTCAAATGGCCTAAGATAGCAGTAGTGATTGGTGGGAATCTACTGAGTGGTGATGCTGTTGTTGTTGCTGCACTGCTGTTTACTTTCTGCACTCTTTTTCAGGGCAACAATGCATAAACCATGACAAGAAATCACAATCAGCTAATTTTGTAATTGAATCATTAGAAAAAGACATCAAAAATTAGTTTAAAGTCCAAAATCAGCACCAATTCCCTCCTTGCCTAGGCTGCCTAGCTGGTAGCCACACTGAACATCAAAGTAAGGCGCCAGTTTCATTCACCGAGATGAACTCAATCCAGCCCTGTACATGGGTTATTAAATTCATCTGCCCATTGCCCGCTTGTACCGGAGCATCTCTTGATTCTGGAGCATTACCTTGGTAATCCTCTTAGTGGTGGGAAAGTGGTTTAGCGGGTGCATTCTTTATGACAGGCGCACAAATGGGGGGATCACGTTAGCCTTAGGGGCCCCGGAGGGGAGGGGAGGGCGCTCGTCTCCCTCACCAAAAAAACTTTCCACCCGAGATGGACCTCCGTCAGCCCTGTGAACCCGCTGACTCCCAGCTCGCCTCCGCTGCCCTGCTGTGGGATGTGTGTTTTATACAGTGACAGACAGGCAATGAAAGACATAGATAAACGGAGGAGAATTGTTTCAAAGGTCATGCCGCAATTTAACCATCAAACATGTTTTTACCTTACAGGTTTCATCCAGTTAAGATTTCGACACCAAAGAAGAATAAAAATGACCACAACAGTGACTGCATTCATTTATTCCTACTGTTTTTCTTCCTTGTTCCAGCAGAAACAGGAAGATACTGTCTTCAAGTTTTTATGTTCACAGACTAACCACCACAGACTGAGGAAAAGGACAAAGCTCTTTTGTCAGAAAGGTTAAGCCTGCACAGAAGCGCCTTATAATGCCTTACACTGGGTGTCATATTGGGGAGGAGTCCCCTGGTCCAATAAAAAAGTGGGGTTCTATAGAAGTCTATTGGAAAATAGCCTTTACCTCACTTACTGAGATCTAAGTAAACCATTTCTTGATGATTATGAGCTCAAGTTTCAGTTTTAATTCTTATTGCATGCAACGCAAAGCTCAGTTGGGTCCACATTTGCATCCACAAGGGCGATAAATCATGGTTTACTCCAAAGCAGGGCTACCTCTTTGACAAGTCACTACCCACCCATGGAGAGTGCTTCAACTTCTCAGTCAGATCCAAAGATGGTGACTTCATGGTGACTACACTTTTTATATCTAATAACCTGTTGTGTTAAAAAAGAGAAGCTAACACAATAGTGCAGTGTCTCAGCTGGCTAGTTGACGATGGGTCTAAAATTTGAGCTAGTTATCTCAGTTTCACCACTCACACAGCTCCAGCTGCGTGGCTTTGTAAGGCAGTACATGCAACTTTGTACTCTTATGCACGATAGAGTAGCTTTTAAAACATGAATCGAGTCTTAACGTTTCACACTGCCAGCGGGGAGAAAAAGAAATTGGGAAATATAGAGGTTATTCGGTTCGCAGCGCAGGGGAAAGTAAGGACTCTGCTGTGGCACAGGAATTAGCGGCGCTGCAGCAACCAGGAGGATTAGAATAATAGGGTACAGGACTTACTGAAAGCAAACACATATACATTACTGTGCAAAAGTATTGAGACACCTATTATTTAAATAAACATTTTGCTTCCAAGGAGGCAGGCTTTCTAGTAACTTTTAAAAAAAGTGATATTGAACAATAGGCTCTGCAAGCATTCTGGAGGTCTTTCAAAGGTTTTCTTTGGTCACTGTCTGGTTTCTCACTTATTTTCAGTCCAGTCTTTGTACGTGAAGATTTCAAAGCAATGTCTTTTTGTTTATTAAGCCTTTTAACACTGACCTAGCTGAAAGTCATGTCCTTAAGAAAAAGGAAAATTCCAGCAAAAACTTGACACAGTACCCGAGAGATGTATCTGACTCTTCAGTTGATACATGTTCTAGTGGTTTCAGCAGAGGGGTGACCGTCAAAGGTATTCTTAGGGAAGGGAAATTACAAAATTACACAAAAACAGGACTAAAAATCAGTGGCAACAGGGCTATGGAAGAGATCAGGAGAGAGATACAACAGTGACACGGTGAAGGCTCTGTCATGGTTTGGTGCTGCCTTTCAGCCAGTGGTGTTGCAGAGTAGAGCCATCAGGTTTTGATCCACCGTACAATACCATCTGCAAAGTGTTTCTTTTGTTTCAGCATGACAGTGATCCTAAATACACTGCCAATGTATGTCAGGGATCGGCCTATCAGGTGGCTGAAACGCAACATTATTGAAGCATGACCCCCATGTCCCCTCCCCAATCAGGCAAGGAGTGACATGTTTAGCCGCATGTTCTCCTTAAATTGCTGGCTGTCTGAGTGGTGTCCCAGAAACAATGTGGGCTTCATAGATAATTGGCAAACCTTCTGGAGGAAACCTGGTCTTGTTAGGAGAGACGGCATCCATCCCACTTTGGATGGAGCAGCTCTCATTTCTAGAAATATGGACCAATTTATTAAACCCCCCAAAATATGACTACCCAGAGTTGGGACCAGGAAGCAGAGCTGCAGTCTTACACGCCTCTCTGCAGCTTCTCTCCTCCTGCTACCCCCCCAAAAACCCATCTCCATTGAGACTGTGTCAGCTCCCAAACAGACAAAAAACAAACTAAAAACCAGCAATAAACAATTTAAACATAAAAAATCACAAAGAAAGAACAATACAGTATCCACATCTGAACCAAGGAGAAAACAGTGAAATGTGGATTATTAAATATTAGGTCTCTCTCCTCCAAGTCTCTGTTAGTACATGACTTAATAATTGACCAACAAATCAATTTACTCTGCCTTACAGAAACCTGGTTGCAGCAGGATGATTATGTTAGTTTAAATGAATCAACACCCCCGAATCATTCTAACTACCAGAAACCTCGAAGCACAGGCCGAGGTGGCGGTGTGGCAGCAATTTTTCACACCAGCCTATTAATCAACGAAAGACCAAGACAGACTTTTAATTCATTTGAAAGCCTGATGCTTAACCTTGTCCACCCCAGCTGTAAAACTCAGAAACCAGTCTTACTTGTTATCATCTATCGTCCACCTGGGCCTTACACAGAGTTTCTCTCTGATTTCTCAGACTTTTTATCTGATTTAGTGCTCAGCTCAGATAAAATAATTATTGTGGGTGATTTTAACATCCATGTAGATGCTAAAAATGACAGCCTCAACATGGCATTTAATCTGTTATTAGACTCAATTGGTTTCTCTCAAAATGTAAAAGAACCCACCCACCACTTTAATCACACTCTAGATCTTGTTTTAACATATGGCATAGAAACTGAACATTTAACAGTGTTTCCTGAAAACCCTCTGCTGTCTGATCATTTCCTGATAACATTTACATTTACAATAATTGATTACACAGCAGTGGGGAGTAGACTTTATCACAGTAGATGCCTCTCTGAAAGCGCTGCAACTAAGTTTAAGAATATAATCCACCCACTGTTATCATCTTCAATGCCCTGTACCAACATAGAGCAGAGCAGCTACCTGAACGCTACTCCAACAGAGGTCGATTATCTTGTTAATAATTTTACCTCCTCACTACGTACGACTCTGGATACTGTAGCTCCTGTGAAAACTAAGGTCTCAAATCCGAAGTACCTGACTCCGTGGTATAATTCTCAAACACGTAGCCTAAAGCAGATAACTCGTAAGCTGGAGAGGAAATGGCGTGTCACAAATTTAGAAGATCATCATTTAGCCTGGAGAAATAGTTTGCTGATTTATAAGAAAGCCCTCCGCAAAGCCAGAACATCTTACTATTCGTCACTGATTGAAGAAAATAAGAACAACCCCAGGTTTCTCTTCAGCACTGTAGCCAGGCTGACAAAAAGTCAGAGCTCTATTGAGCCAACAATCCCTTTAACGTTAACTAGTAATGACTTCATGAACTTCTTCACAAATAAAATTTTTATCATTAGAGAAAAAATTACCAATAATCATCCCACAGATGTAATATCATCTACAGCTACTTTTAGTACCATCAATGTTAAGTTAGACTCTTTTTCTCCAATTGATCTTTCTGAGTTAACTTCAATAATTACTTCCTCCAAACCATCAACGTGTCTTTTAGACCCCATTCCTACAAAACTGCTCAAAGAAGTCCTGCCAATAATTAATTCTTCAATCTTAAATATGATCAACTTATCTCTAATAATCGGCTATGTACCACAGGCCTTCAAGCTGGCTGTAATTAAACCTTTACTTAAAAAGCCATCTCTAGACCCAGCTGTCTTAGCTAATTATAGGCCAATCTCCAACCTTCCTTTCATATCAAAAATCCTTGAAAGAGTAGTTGTCAAACAGCTAACAGATCATCTGCAGAGGAATGGCTTATTTGAAGAGTTTCAGTCAGGTTTCAGAGCTCATCACAGCACAGAAACAGCTTTAGTGAAGGTTACAAATGATCTTCTTATGGCCTCTGACAGTGGACTCATCTCTGTGCTTGTCCTGCTAGACCTTAGTGCAGCGTTTGATACTGTCGACCATAATATCCTATTAGCGCAATTAGAACATGCTGTAGGTATTACAGGTACTGCAGTGGTTTGTATCATATCTATCTAATAGACTCCAATTTGTGCATGTAAATGGAGAGTCCTCTTCACACACTAAGGTCAATTATGGTGTTCCACAGGGGTCAGTGCTAGGACCAATTCTGTTTACATTATACATGCTTCCCCTAGGCAGCATCATTAGAAGACATAGCATAAATTTTCACTGCTATGCAGATGACACGCAGCTCTATCTATCCATGAAGCCAGGTAACACACACCAATTAGTTAAACTGCAGGAATGTCTTAAAGACATAAAGACCTGGATGGCCGCTAACTTTCTGCTTCTTAATTCAGATAAAACTGAGGTTATTGAACTCGGCCCTGAAAATCTTAGAAATATGGTATCTAACCAGATTCTTACTCTGGATGGCATTACCTTGGCCTCCAGTAACACTGTGAGGAACCTTGGAGTCATTTTTGACCAGGACATGTCCTTCAACGCACATATTAAACGAATATGTAAGACTGCTTTCTTCCATTTGCGCAACATCTCTAAAATTAGAAATATCCTGTCTCAGCGTGACGCTGAAAAACTAGTTCATGCATTTATTACTTCCAGGCTGGACTACTGTAATTCACTATTATCAGGATGTCCTAAAAACTCCCTGAAAAGCCTTCAGCTAATCCAAAATGGTGCAAGAGTACTGACAGGGACTAGAAAGAGAGAGCATATTTCTCCTGTTTTGGCTTCCCTTCATTGGCTTCCTGTTAAATCCAGAATTGAATTCAAAATCCTGCTCCTCACATACAAGGTCTTAAATAATCAGGCCCCATCTTATCTTAATGACCTTGTAGTACCATATCACCCTATTAGAGCACTTCGCTCTCGCTCTGCAGGCCTACTTGTTGTCCCTGGGGTATTTAAAAGTAGAATGGGAGGCAGAGCCTTCAGTTTTCAGGCTCCTCTTCTGTGGAACCAGTTTCCAGTTTGGATTCGGGAGACAGACACTATCTCTACTTTCAAGATTAGGCTTAAAACTTTCCTTTTTGCTAAAGCATATAGTTAGGGCTGGACCAGGTGACCCTGAATCCTCCCTTAGTTATGCTGCAATAGACGTGGGCTGCTGGGGATTCCCATGATGCATTGAGTTTTTCCTTTCCAGTCACCTTTCTCACTCACTATGTGTTAATAGACCTCTCTGCATCGAATCATATCTGTTATTAATCTCTGTCTCTCTTCCACAGCATGTCTTTATCCTGTTTTCCTTCTCTCACCCCAACCGATCGCAGCAGATGGCCGTCCCCTGCCTGAGCCTGGTTCTGCCGGAGATTTCTTCCTGTTAAAAGGGAGTTTTCCTTCCCACTGTCGCCAAAGTGCTTGCTCATAGGGGGTCATATGATTGTTGGGTTTTTCTCTGTATTTATTATTGTGCGATCTACTGTACAATATAAAGCGCCTTGAGGCGACTTTTGTTGTGATTTGGCGCTATATAAATAAAATTGAATTGAATTGAATTGAATTGAATGACGGCATCATCCTGACTGAGAACAAACAAAAGGGAACCAACATCCAAACAAGAGCTTTGAATGTCCTTCCTGAAGACTACTTTAAGAAATGACAAGAAAGCATGCATGCAAGAGTTCAGGATGTGTTGAAGAATAAAAGTAGTCATACCAAATATTGATTTTAAAGCTCATTATCATTATATAAACTGTTTTTACCTTATTTACTGTATTTGAATGAATGCTTGCCCATATATCTATAAATTACTCCTCCTTGGAAATTACGAAGAAATAAGGGGTGGGTCAAGAGTTTAGCAATGTTCTGTATTATTTGTCAGACATGAGGTACAATGACAGACTTGTGACTGTCACTGTCCATTTTTAGCCTACAGCTGATATATTAGGGCAGAGTGTAAGGCACATCTCTGCCAGCAATGTTTCACAGGTACACTTATTACAGTACCTTTAAACAAAAAACAGTGTTTTATTGTACAGTATTTGAGTACAATAATAAGGATCAAGCAAAAATCTCACTGTGAAAATCATTTGTTGAAAAATTCTTTATGCACTTTTGAGATAAGATAACATAACTCTTTTTTGTCATTGCACAGTCATACCTAGTACAACAGTACAACAAAATTGGAAACTGTCCCACCTCGGCACTATGCAAAACACAACACAACACAACACAACACAACACAACACAACACAACACAGTAACTTAACTTAAAGTGGTGGGTTTTTTTTTTAAGTACAAGAAAGGTATGAGCAAAGGAATGACTTAATAAATAAAAGAATGAGTGTATGTTCATTGCACATTGTTGTTATTATTATTGTTGTTATTGTTATTATTGCCCCCCTCAAAAAGTCCAGGGAGGTAGCCAATCAGGTCAGCTGTTAGCACTGATTAGGGCTATTGCCCTGTTGTAAAAGCTGTCCTTGCGCCTGTTTGTCCGTGACCTCAGCAGCCTGAATCTTCTGCCAGACAGCAGCAGCTTAAACACACGGTGTCCTGGGGGTGTGCAGTCCCGTAGGATGCTGCGTGCCCTCTTGAGACAGCGAGTGCTGTACAGGTCTTTCAGGGAGGGAAGATGATGTCCAATGATTTTTTGGGCTGTATTGATGACCCTCTGAAGTGCCTTTTTGAGTGCCATGGAGATGTCAGCACACTTTCAATGGAGCAACGGTAGAAGACGATCAGCAGCTCCTTCTTCAGGTCCATTTTTCTGAGGATTTTTAGAAAACGGAGACCCTGTTGGGCCTCGCAAACGCCGAGGTGTTTGAGCTCCAGTGGAGGTCTGTGTCTATGTGCACACCCAGGAACTTGAAACCTCGACACCCTTTCCACGTGCTCCCCATTGATGCTGATGGGCTGCAGCTCAGACTTCCTCCTTCTGAAGTTGACTACCAGCTCTTTTGTCTTGGTGGTATTGAGGTCCAAGCTGTTGTCTGCACACCAATCTGACAGCCTCTGAGCCTCCGCTCTGTATGCCATCTCATTCACCCCCAGACATGAGCCCCACCACAGTGGTATAATCTGCAAACTTAACGACTGCGTTGTCTGGGTGGGTACTGACACAGTCATGTGTGTAGTACTTTTGTAGTACTTTACGAGATTTGGCGAAAGTGTCGTTTCCTTTTGTCAGAATTTGAGATAAAGTTTTCAAGAGTGCTAAAAAAGCTTGCTGAGAGCATCTTGTTTCCTGTGTGGTCTGTGTGGCTCAGCTCAATCCAACACAGGAAACTAAAGAAATGCCTTCACTGTGACAGCTTCCTGTTTGAACTGAAGTTAACGGTACACAGTCAGTATGCTGATGCTGGGAAGAGGTGTCTTCTTAAAAATGTCCCTATAATTAACCACATTCTGAAAGTAAGTTGTGTTATTTAACTTCCACAGGCTCAGTGATGCAGTTTCATACATTTATTCTGAGCAGCTGTTGCAGCATATTGCCAAAGTTTCACAATGAAGCTCAAGAGGGCTTTCAGTTTTAAATATTGACAGAGCAGTGGGACTGTGCTAACAAAATACAGCAAACCAATCAAACAGAGAGAGTTAAAAGGAAAGACCTGCAAAGTAAGAATAAAGGCCTGCTGCAGTCTGCAGTTTAGGTAAAATAAAAAGGCCCCAGACACTATTTGATGAATTGTCTATCTTACTTGGAAAAGACCTACAACAGCAGCCACTTTCTAAGAACAGGAAGTTATTTCAAGGGAGGCTCTTAACACAAGAATATAAAAAGAATTAGACATCAAGTCCTAGTCCCTCAGCCCCCCCTCACTTTTGCAATAAGTACCACATCCTTACTAAGAACATCTACTGCTATGATTAAATAGAAGAAGAAGAAACATCTGGAGAGTTGGTTTATATTAAAATATTTAAAAATATATTTAAAGAAACCCTACCTAAAACAGCTAAGACCTATGAATAGGCTATGAAGATATAATTCAGTGCGACCATAAAACAACTGAATCCATAGAATAAAGTCTAGCACTCATGTCTGTCCAACATAGAAAGCTAAAACCAAGATACAGCTAGCATAACGTAGCAAAGAAAAAACAAGCAGCTAAAACTGCTGGGCCGGTCTCCATTCAAATATAGCACAACTATAATTCACCAATTATACCTTTACAACTGACTTCTTTAATTAGTTGTACTAACCTTAACCAGTAAATGAAATGTTAAAAGGTAAAACTAGGATATTTTAGCTATGTGCAAGTCTTAGCTAGCAGCTCAACACCTTGTGTCACTGCAAGGTTGCCAGTTGATTTTCTGTTCCTTTTTAAAATTAATTTGCTTTTTATGTAATTCATTTAGTTAGTATTTATTCATTTATGCCAGTCTTTGTATAGAACCAAGCCAGCCATTCCTTGTCAAGGTTAAGCTAACCCTCTTTTGGCTCTAACTTCATATGGTTAATGTATCTCTTTTTTATTTGCATTTTGGCGTCACTAAAGTTTAAGCAAACATGAATTGTGCTTTCATTTGAAGACATCATTAATGTTGCAACATAGAACAGCGCTATGCCACAAATACTACTTTGGCAAATGGTGTTTATGGCACAAGCAATATTGTTTTAGTCGTATTATATAAGCCATTTTTGAAAGTGACTAACTGCAGGTCCTCACAGTTTGTTGTGCATGTGTGTTACTATGAGTGCAGCTATTTGGCAGAGTAGTGTGACAGTACAACTCGCCGACTGATTTCAAGTGTGCATGTTAACCTGCTCTTTTATCTCAAGGCCTGTTGTGTGGACTAGCTACAGATGTCCTGGTTTAACCAGACACTGGAATTATGTAATGTTTTCCCAAGCAAATATGAAAAGGAGCAGCACTTAGCTTTTAGCAGTGAATAGCCTGATGTCACAAGAGTTCAGGCATCATTTCTTTTGTTATCTGACCCTATTCCAGCCTGGTGTAATGTACATTAAACTTTTTGAATGTGACGAAAGCAAGGGTAACAGACCCTTTAAATGAACTGTTACTGTCCCTCACTGAATCAATATGAAGTGTTATTTCTTGCATAGTTTTTATGGATAGAATTGTTAAAATGAGTATGTGTTGTCTTCACTCAGCCTGCGTATCCATGACCCTTGTCAAATTGACCCAAGACTTCTTTTTTAATGAAGCCAAAACACACACACACACCTCCCCACAAGTTAAAGGCCAGGACAATGACATGTGATGCAATACTGCACACAGTGTGATAGTAAACAGAGACAGCAACTTGTCTCTAACATCACTGCATCTTTCTTTTTTGCAAAATTGGCAAAATTATTAAATTATTGCTTCTGTAAGTTCTCTCCTCTTGTTCTCTGTGCTTCTCTTTTTCTTTTTTCATCCTCCAGTCAGTTACACCAGAGGCTTGCATGTCTATGAGCCTGGTTGTGCTTCACAGAAGCAGATGTGTTTCATTTGTAGCTGTCAGATTTAATTTACTCATTTAACCCTTTGACATTTGAAGGATTTGATACATTTTTCTCATAAGTAGATAGCTATAGCTAACTGTCATTTAGTAGAAAAAACTTGCCCAATCCTGATATTAATGAGTACATTTGTGTGTGCTATTATTTATTATTAAAAAGCATAATTTTTTACCGGTATTATTTTCAAAAGTGAAACTGTGTGAAATATGGAAATATAGGATGAAATATATGCATAAGTAAAGCTAAATAAATAAAATAAAACAGAGTTCATATATGAACAGCACCTAAATTATATACAATATATAAATAATAAAATGTTGCTTTTTTCTGCAAAGTAATTATAAAGCTGCAAAAATGCAAAGCAGGAAACGACAAAAGTTGTTACTGTGTTGCAACAAAGACAACCGAAGCATGGAGGTAATTTAGTTTTGTGCCTCACACTGAAAAAAAGGCCATGTTGGATTTACTTGATTCAATAGTGGACATTGGTTGCACACAAATGTTTTGCTTTGGCAGAAACTTAAACAACTGAGTTAAATCAACACAACTTATTCATATTCAATAAACCTGTGCATTTTGTGTTCATAAAGCGTGATTGAAACATGTTTAGATGAAGTAAGTTGAGCTCTTGGAATAGTTTAATCCTTCACAATTTTGTCATTTTATTTCAACACTATTCAATAACCTTTACCACAGTACTACTTGATCACAAAGTCTAGAGTCTGGTTAACACAAAAGTTGAATGGATCCACAACAACTAACATCCTCCTATCTTTATCCTGGTTGCAGGGGGCTAGGTTACGAGGCAGGGTACACACTGGACAGCTCACCAGTCAATCACATAGAGACAAACAACAATTTGCATCCACATTCATAGTGAATTTAGAATCACCAATTAACCTAAGCTAACTCTAATAACTGCATGACTTTTAACTGTGGGAGGACACCAGAATACCCAGAGAGAAACCAGTGCAAATTAGCCATATTGTGGATTTGAACCCAGGACCTTCTTACTGTGAGGCAACAGCGCTAACCACCATGTCACCAATCCAGGGTTGACAAAAGTAGGAAAGCTATGATTTCAAGGCTTGATGCAGAATTTTCTGTACGTTTTTGTCCTTGACAGGTTAAACCACAATAAATAGCGATAGCAAACACATTGTGTGTGTGTAGTGATCTGACTCTTATAACTGTAGTGATTTTCCTGCAGTTTGAAATCTCATGTGATCTTGTTAATTTCATGAGTCCAGCAACTAACCACTCCTACTAGATTGTATCATGTCATCTCAACAAGAACAAATTAAGTTGTTGAATTTCGTACAGATCCTACATGGTTTAATTACGTTCAAGACAGAAACATGAAAATTGTGTTCAAATTACAAGGTAGACTTTTTTTAATGTAACAACCACCCAATTTACTTCTTTCGGTATACCAAAAAAAGTAGAGGCGGCTGTTCGACTTGACTGAGATGGATGCCTTCCTCAAACCACGATCCAAAGCGCATGCGACTGAAATCCTGTGCAGTGTTGCGAGATTTAACATTGCTATATCATTGACTTACTTCACTCGAACATGATATGAACAATTTAATCTACCCGCTCTGCATTTTACGTAGTTTCTACACTATATAGTTACACTTAACTTTAAACCATGAGGCAATTGTGTTAAATACACGCAAGATGCTCACATAAATCCAAGAGCTGGCCAATCCCTTTTTTTCAGTGCATGCTTGAGTTTACCTGTTGTGCTGTGATTTTCATATTATTACCTAATCATGTGACTTAGCAACAACAATTCCTAAAGTGATCTTTACGCAGAATGTTACCAAATGCTCACGCTGTGTCCCCTTCTCTGTCCAACCATGACTGGGTTACCACGTGTCTGCCCTGCAGTGATGTTGCAATGGAAAAAAGGAAGTAAAAAAAAAAGAGAAACCAAACTGCTCAAACACCTGCTGCGATCTCACAGGGACATTCATGTGTATGTGTAGTCTGCCCTGTCATCATAACACTACACACAATCAGTACAAAGCTCCTTGCAGCTTGGTTTGGTTGTGACTGGAAATTTCAAGGTTTGTAAGTGAAGGAGTGGGGCAAAGTCTGGGCCCCGATGATCTGAGTCTCCAAGGGGACTGAGAAAATATAGCTGGGCTTCCAGGTGCAGAGAAGCTCTGCAGTGTTTTGGTGTGGTTATGTAACGCATGGGAGTGCCGGCTTATCACGTCTAAATATTCAGCCCTCTGATTTGTGTGTCGGTTAATTTATCACATGTTTTGAAGTCAAAGGAGGAGACTTTTTACAAATATTTAATTTATTTGTCACATACACAGTACAACATATAGTGAACTGCTTGTGTCCTGAACTGCGGACAGGCTGCAGACGTAGCCGCGCCATTTCAGGGCTGGATTTTAGCATGCGGGGTCTAGCCAGGACCCTTACTGGATACCGGGTGCGAATTGAACTTGCGATCCCCGCAATTAGAGACACATGCAGCTTGCCATTAGAGACGGATTAAGTTGTGGTGGATAAATTTGACTGTTACAAATCTGTTACAAAGCCTAATTAAACAGAAAAGGTCTGAGAAACAATGACTTTTTAAGCATGTTGGCTAGTGCATTTAATCACTGGCTTTCTTCCAGCTCTTTTTTGTATTATCCTTCAAATCACAAATGCTTCTCACCTGCATCAGGGTGGAGCTCAGGTGGTACTTTCTCACTGTCGTTTGCAAAAACGTTGTGAAAATAACTTGGACTCTGAAATGTTTGTTCAGGGAAAGATTTATAGGGATTGTTCCTCTGGTTTTCCCTCTTTCTGGTTTCTAATTGTTTGTGTTGCTACTGTATAGATTGGAATTTCTCTAATATAGTATTGTTGTTCTCTAATAATATTGAGTAGTGTCACGATTTTTTAATTTTTGATTTGTTTTTGGGTGACAAAAAAAAACCAACAAGAGACTGTAGTTAGGTATTTCTCTAACTACAGTTAGAGGGGTATGCAACCTATGCAAATGTGCCTGTGTGCAAGTCCTAAAGTCCAACAAAACCTTCTATGGAGAAATCTACCGACCATTTTTCTATAGGCCTATGGAAAGTGAGTTAATCCTGAGGACAACCTGATTAAAGCACCATAGGCTTGAACTTGTTGACCTTAAAAGCTCGGCTAGTAAGCCTACTTCCCAGTGTGAATTATGTTTTTATTTCTGTTCTTTATTTGCTCCAGAAATTTAACACTGCCTGGTTTGGAGCTGAAAGCATAAAGCTAAGACTGTCATCCACGCCATAAGAATACATCAAAGCGACATGCAGTAGGGGAAATAATTATTTGACGCTCTGCTGAATTGGTAGCTTCATTTTAGTAGCGTGAGATCAACCAAAAATCCAGAAAAAATACATTACATTACAATTGTTTTACATGTCATTGAGTAAAATAAGCATTTGATTTTCTACAATTCAGGCAGAATTGCGGGTTTCTCAAAAATTGGCTGTGAGCCCACAGATTAAAGTCAATCAATGCTGCTGATCTCAACTCATTATGTGTATACAACACATCTATCCACAGAATCAGTTTCTTCTATTCCAACCTCTCCACCATCATGGGCAAGACCAAAGAGCTGTCAAAGGATGTATGGGAAGAGATTTTAGACCTTTACAAGGCTGCAATGGACTACAAGACCATCAGCAAGAAGTTTGGTGAGGAGGTGAAAAACCACTTGTGTCATTTTTTATAGAAATGGAAGAAATATAAAATGATCATTGGTAACCTTCGGTCTGGAGCTCCATGCAAGGTCTTGTCTCTTGGGGTAAGGATTATCAATAGAAAGGTGGCGGATCAGCTTAAAACTACAGGGGCAGAGCTTATTAATGATCTGAAAGCAACTGGGACCACAATCACCAAGAACACCACTCCATAATGGATTGAAAACTGCCAGTGCCTGAATAGTGCCCTGTACAGTCCTGGCTTAAGTTTGCCAGTGAACACATAAATGACTCAGAAAAGTGGTCAGATGAAACCAAAATCAACCCGCCATGTTTGGAGGAAGAGAATTTCAAGTATGAGCCAATGAACACAATCTCCACAGTCGAGCACAGAAGTGGAAACATTATGCTTCGGTCTGTTTTTCTGCTAAGGGTAGAGGATGACTTCACTGCACCGAGGGGCCATAAAATCTTGGACACTGAAAAAGGGCTGTGGACGGACCTTGCAGCATGTCAGCGACCCAAAACTTACTCTAAGGCAGGGGTCCCCAATCCCAGCCCATGAGGGCCGGTGTCCCTGCAGGTTTAAATGTGTCCTTGATCCATCACAGCTGATTTAAATGGATAAATTACCTTCTCAACATGTCTTGAAGTTCTCCAGAGGCCTGGTAATGAACTAATCATGTGATTCAGGTGTGTTGACCCAGGGTGAGATCTAAAACCTGCAGGGACACCGGCCCTCGTGGACTGGGATTGGGGACCCCTGCTCTAAGGGAACAAAGGATTGGCTAAAAAGGTCATGGAGTGGCCCAGTCGGTCGAGAGACCTCAATCCTATAGAAAATCTGTGGAGGGAGCTGAAGCTTTGAATTGCTAAGAGGGAGCCAAGAAACCTAAAACCTTCTGCAAAGAGGGCCAAAGTCCCTCCGGAGACGTGTGCAAACCTGGTGACCGGGTGAACTACATGAAACATCTTACCAGTGTGGTTGCCAACAAGGGTTTCATAGTCGTTCAAATTCATGTTTTGTATGAATTTGCATGAATACATTTATAACTTTTATCTAACGTGTTTTTTTTTCTGGATTTTTGGTTGATATTCTGTTTATCTCCATTAAAATGAAGCTGCCATACAATTAGAGATTGTTTATTTCGTTGTAAGTGAGCAAACTTACAAATTTAACATTAATTCCCAACTGTATCAATTTAATGGAATAAAATTGAAAATTGAAAATATGAGATGTATTTGCCTTAATAGTGGGTCAGTACTATTATTAAGCAACATTTTATCACAATATTTTCCTGGATGTAGAATTACTGTTTCTTTAATTCTGCATTATATTTACAATTATTATTATTTAACAGCTTTTCAGCTAGTGATTAGTAATGTAATGTCACCACCACCTGTTTTATGAGAACACACTCATAACTAGAATCCTGGTTGGACTTACCAACTATCGCTCAACCATTTAGCATTATTGCATCATCTGGTTTAATGAAACCAGACAATAGAAAAAATAGCCTTGATATGCCAGACTTCCTTGTAGTACAGGACCTGAGGCTTTGCTGCTGTTCTCATTAGTTCTCAGTGTACAGACAGTGATCCCAAAGCAGCGGCAGTCACATGCAGCTGCAGCAGTAAAGCCGTCTGCTCTGCGTCTTTTACTTTTTGCTTTAAAAAACAAACAAAAGTAATCCTAAATCATACTGAAACTAAAATTTTCAAAGAACACATAAGTTTTGACTAAACTCCAAAATGCTTTCTATGATCTTGCTTGCTTAGTTTTGACTCAAACTACCGAAAGTAATGTTTGAGCATTTGTTCAATTTACATACATTAACAATAACATGACAGTCAAATTTCATCTGTATTTGAATGTGTCACAAGCGTCTGCACTTCATTGCTTGATAAAAATCGTATTTTATGAGAACAGTAAGTCTGCATGAAGGGCACAGTTTGTTAAACTGCACTGTGCACGCCCAGACTGACTTCCTGGTTAGAATGGTGCAAATACTCAGAGGATCATAGGTTTAAGCATTCCTTTTCATAAACAACGGCATTTACAGAATAAGTCAAATTCAAGACAGCGGCATTTTAATGAAAGATTTGCTTTAAGCCAGAGATTTCATTTCATAAGTGACTGCTCAATATGGTCAGCACTTCCTGCAACGTGGAGAAGACATCTCATTCAGCTAATGTGGCATCTTTCACAATAAAAGTGATCACACAGACTACTCACCGGAAGCAGTCAGAGTTACAACGTCTGCTTGCCAGTAAACAAATTCCATGTGGAAAACTTATTTTTGAATTAAATGAGTTGTTTTTGTTAAACAAGTTGTTGTTGTCAGGTTATGTCAGCCACACAGAGGGTCAGGTCTTCTGTGATTGGCCGTTGTCCTCTCTAGTAGCTGGTAATGCTCTGTGCATTAGAAAATGTATGTGGTAACTAAATGAAATGGGTGGGCTTGGGGTAAACATCTATCCAAATAAACACAGGCTAGTCGAAGAACGTCAGCAGTAATATAGATGCGGCAGTCCAATATGGCGGCCAACCAAACTGGTTTGACAACCTGTTTGACAGGTTTCGTGCATATGCGCATTCAGGTGTGCTCGGGGTTATGCATGTTCATGTGTGTGGAAACACCCCTCTGGGCGGTAACGACTCCTCCTAGTGGGATGGTCTAGGTAGTATACGTATAAAAGTGGTGCTTTCACATTCTTGGAGCATCGCCACCACGACCTAAGGATCCCCGACACCTCGACCTAGGAGCTCAGGATGACATCAGCATCAACCATGACGCCCAGCCAGGACATTGCCCATGCCGCTGCCGCTCTAGGTACGTCTACAGGAGTATGCAGTCGGGGTCCTCAACGTAAAAAGCAACGCAGTGAAAACACCGTAGATGGGACTGTATTTAAGTTAAAATATCGAGGCGCCGAAGGGTATGTGTATGCCATTAAATATACCAATGGAGCAGTTGTGCTTAGTGTAGATTGTGATGAGGGATTGTTTTGGGGGGAACCACGAGTCATGTCTACTAAAAACTGGAAGCTCTTCCGTACCGTAGTGTGTGCGGACTTGGACAATGTGGGCTTCCCAGAGCTGTTGTATGTTTCCCAGTGGAACAGCCCGTCGGGCCCTGAGCTTTACAGGGTAGAGGCTGATCGTTTCAATCGCAACCCTGACGACTTTATTTTTCTCACTGTATGTGATGACAGGGATAGTCTTATTGCTACCAGAGGGCTTGAAAACTGGAGGTTAAATCCTTACCCTCTAAACCTCAAAGAGCGCACAAGATGTCTTGATGCATTCTCAATCATCCAGGAAAGTAAATCTCCAAAAGTTGAATCTGTTCATCTGGACGTAGCGTTTTGTGGGAGAAACGTTTCGTCACTCATCCAAGTGACTTCTTCAGTCTCAGCGGACTGCAGGTTTCCCCAAATCTTATAAACAGTACATTTGCATAATGACTGAAACCAGCCCACTGAAGGAACAATGGGCTGGGAGGTCAGTTCCTTAATCATAATTATGCAAATTCTCATGACCATTGATCAACAACCACTGATCAAAGCCCACTGATCAAAGCCCACTGATCAATGGCCATGAGTACCATTCACAGAGAGTTGGGGAATGGCTGCAATCACAGCATTGTAAGATGGCGAAAGATGTACCCTTAGGCCCCCTCCTCGATTCAGAGATGGTCTTTCCCTTTTCACGTAAATGGCCTCCTTGACTCCACGCTCAAACCAGCGTTCCTCCCTGTCCAGGATGTGTACATCCTCATCATTGAAAGAGTGTCCACTGGCCTGTAGGTGTAAATAGACTGCAGAGTCCTGGCCTGACGAGGTAGCTCTTCTGTGTTGTGCCATCTGCTTCACCAGAGGTTGTTTGGTTTCCCCGATGTATAAATCCTGGCAATCCTCCTGGCACTTAACAGCGTACACTATGTTACTCTGTTTGTGTCGGGAGACCCGATCCTTGGGGTGGACCAATTCTTGGCGCAGCGTGTTTTGGGGTTTAAAAGCCACAGAGACCCGGTGTTTCGAAAAAATGCATCTCAACTGCTCCGATACTCCTGACACATATGGGATCACTACAGGTTTTTGCTTGGGCAGCGGTTGTCCTTCTCTTCTGGATCGGCTGGAGCTTTCTTTAGGTGCCTTCCCAGCTGGGATAACCACATTTACTCAGGGCCTTCTTGATGTGCTGTTCTTCTGCCTCCCTGGCCGCTGTGTCTGTGGGGATGGTGTTGGCTCTATGTTGTAGCGTCCTGATGATACCCAGTTTATGCTCCAGTGGATGATGAGAGTCAAACCTTAAATACTGATCCGTATGTGTAGGTTTACGGTACACGTCAGCTTTTAGATGTCCCCCATTACTGATGGAAATCTCACAGTCTAAGAAGGCTAACCTGCCACTTTTCATATCCTCCCTGGTGAATTTGATTAACTCGGTGGACAGTTAATGTGATCCGTGAAATGTAGTACGTTCTGAGATTTGATTTTCACCCCGGTGTCATCCACATACCTGAACCAATGGCTTGGTGGTGTTCCAGGGTAGGATAGCAAAGCCCCCTTTTCCACTTCTTCCATGTACAAATTGGCCACAATGGGTGAAACTGGGGAGCCCATGGCACACCCATGTTTCTGCCTGTAGAACTGACCCTTGTATGTGAAGTAGGTGAAATGAAGACACAGTTCCAAAAGCAAACACACTTGGTCGATGCTGAGAGTGGTCCTGTTGCTGAGGTTGGTGTCATCCTGTAATCTCTTACGGACTACCTCCAACGCTTCCGTGACTGGAATGCAAGTGAAGAGAGATGTAACATCGTACGAGACCATGGTTTCATCTGCCTCCATAATGACATCTCTCACCTTCTCAACAAAATCCAGGGTGTTCTGGATGTGGTGTTCAGAGCTGCCCACCAGCGGGTTGAGGATCGAAGCCAGAAACTTGGAGATGTTATAGGTGACAGAGTTGATCATGCAGACAATCGGTCTTAAAGGTGCACCCTGTTTATGTATCTTTGGTAAACCATACAGACTTGGTGTAGACTCCCCTGGGTACAGTCTGTGGTATGAGGTCCGGTCAATAGCCTTGTCTCGTTCTAACTGCTTCTGACAGTCTATCACCCTCTTCCTGTAGCCACTGCCTGGGTCTCGTTTCAGGGGCTCATAAGTATTTTCATCACTGAGTAGTGACAAAATCTTCTCATGATAGTCTTTCTGGTTAAGCAATACTGTGCACCTACCCTTGTCTGCCGGAAGGATGATAATGTTGTTGTCATCACTAAGTGATGTGAGTGCCTTCCTCTCCTCCATGGTGATGTTGGATGCTGGGGGCTTTGCATTGCTGAGACAGGCCGAAACTTTCGTCCGTAGTTGCTCTGCTTCCACTTCTGCAATATTGTTGTTACGAATTGCTGTTTCTGTGGCTGTGATCAGCTCCACTAGCGGGATTTGTCTCGGTGTGACAGCAAAATTCAACCCTTTAGCAAGGATGTTTTTCTCTGTTTGGGTGAGTTGTCTGTCAGACAAATTCTTCTCACACTTGTCCACATCCTCCGTGTCGCCTCCTTGTCTCTTCTGGCCACTGAGGACACTCTCCGTATTTTGCGGTGGTTTCCGACGTACAACAAGTAAGTCAAACTTCCTTTGTTGCCTGGTCTTAGACTTCTTGTGCTGTGCTAGACGAGCCTTCTCAGTAAAGTCAAACACCTTTTTAAGAGTATTCTCATCTAAAAGCATTGTCAGTCTCTGTCGGATCCGCTCCTCTTGAGATTTTAGCATGTCGATGGTAAAATTTGTTTGCCTCACCCGTTCATTAAGCAACTGATGCTGTGCCTTCTGGAGGATTTTTGTTGCCCGGAAGCCTTTAACTGAAGAGCTCATTTGCAGACTTTTAGGAGTAATGCTGTTTTGTTGGCATCTGAGGCTGAATCTCAGGTGGTTCCTGTAGTCCGCCATCTTACGTGCTGTTTGCTCATACTGACGTACAAGCGCACAAGATGGTTTAAGAACTTGTATTTTATACAGTGGTGCGACTTGAGAGGTTGTTGTGTGGTGTTAGTTCAGCAGGCATTACACACACACGCAGGTAGGAACAGAGGATCACCGGAGATAACTCCTTTCTTTATTTTTCTTTTTTCTTCTTCTTCTTCCCAAATACCACAACAACAACAACATACTCACTAGCGCCCTCTAGCGCTTCTGGTGAATGCATCTACAGAACAAATGTAATAGTATGTGGACACAACAGAGGTTTGTCGCGTCTGTTTAGCCAGATTGATGATGCAATCAAGAGGGACAGACTCAACACACCGTACGAGGGTATTAGAAAACGCCTTGTTTTTGACGATCTGGCGACTTGTCCGAAGACTGGTTTGCCTGCTACCCTGTGCAAACCTAAAATCATAACACCGTCCGACAACTAAACAATGAACTGGTAGGTTTAATGTGCAGGTGTGTGCGCTTGTGTGTGTGTGAGCTTTTGACCGACCGAAGAGCTTTTGGTTTTCATTTTACAGAGCACGACATGCAGTCGTGGGACCTCTCAGAGTTACCACCGTCAGCGCTACTAATCCAGACCCCCCCAGACTCCTCCACCCTCTCCACAATGCTTGCAGGACACCCTCGTATCAGACCTGTGTGAGGAAGCAGTAATCGACATCAAGCTCGCAACTCTCCACCTGCTGATGTTGGCGCTGAATGAGTTTCTACAGGAGACGTGTTACGGATGTCAATAAGGTCATCCCAGTCAGGTGCAACACAGCTGCTTGCAGGAATTGCCTGAGTATTTCTTTGAGACCTACTATGATGATGTGATGCTAAGGCTCCAGACTGACCGATTCATCCCTGCCATCCGCCTGTTTGTACGCTCATACACCGTAGATGGGACTGGAACACAAATCCGCAGGGTTGCAGAACACATCATGTGTGAACTGAGATCAGAGCGACATATAGTATGCGCCATTAACGACAACATCGCGCACCTGCTAGAAGCAAGTCGTTGTGCCCGCCGTGTTAAACCAGCCATGCTTCGCATGATTGGAAACTACTGGGCTGGGTTACATCTGGTTTGATGTGCATTGTTCAGTATTCATTGTCTGTGTGTGTGTGTGTTTGTGTGTGTGTGTGTGAAAATTAAATAAAAAGACGTGTTAACATCAACATCTTAGTCATTTGTGGCTTGCACCGATCATGGAAAAATATATCATGATCCTGCCCATCCTGCAGGGTTGGCCACTAAGCAGGACGGTAATGGCTTGTATGTGTATACGCCCAAGCCATCTAAGACCCCACCCACAGTGCACCCGCTGTCTAAAAAGCGTAAAACCACAAAACCTACCGGGAGACCTGCCAAACGGACACCGTCACGCGGAGTGAAAAGACCCAGAACCAGTCGTTCAAAAACTGCAGCGTTTGACATATTCTAAATGGCGCTGTTACACAGTCATTCTGGAGAATGTGTAAAAACAGAGCTGGACCTGTTTACTGTTCCCTACACACAAACCAGCATTGAGAAAAGTACATTTATCGAAATCCCGCCTGTATCTGCAATCACTGATGAAGGGCCGAACGAGTTTTACATCTCATCGTCCGGAGAAGATTACCTGGATCTAAATTACTCATATATCTATACTCGTGTAAGAATCACAAACGCCGATGGCACAAACTTAGCTAGGGACGCTGATGTAGGATTTGTTAATTATCCAAGCTGTACGCTATCTTCCCAAGTAGATATAAATTTGGACGATAGGCCTATAAGCCAATCATCCAACACGTATCCATACAGAGGCATAATAGAATGCCTTATGAATAATAATAATGAGACTTTAGACACACAGTTCAGCACGGGTTTATTCTGTAAAGATACATCATCACACATGAATGACACATCTATAGAAGGAGAGAACCAGGGGCTGGTGACCAGAGGTGGTTATACAGCAAATAGCAGCATTGTTGAATTGATTGCACCAGTACACGCAGACCTGTTTTTTCAAGAAAAACTATTACTTAATGGAATCAATCTGTCGCTGAAATTTGTCTGAAGACGAATTTGCTCTCATGACTGGGGCCGACACTGCCTATAGAGTTAAAATTGTCTCCGCCAGCTTGTTTGTGAAAAGGTCACTGTCTCACCCTGTGTCAGGTTAGTGCATGGCAAGGCGCTGCAGCATGCAAACGCAAAATACACGGTAGACAGAGTATCTTTAAAGACCTTCTCCGTACCTGCCGGGGCTAGAATATCAACTAATGACAATTTATTTATGGGCAGGATACCTAAATTTGTCATCATTGCATTCATTGAGAATGAAGCATACACTGGAAGCTACAGGTGTAGTTTAATTTTGAAAACTGCGATATAGAATATATGTCTTTATATGCTGATAGTCAGGCTTATCCTGCTAAACCATTCCAGCCAAATTTCCAGAGAAAACACTATACCAGAGAATTCTACCAGCTGATACAAACCACAGGAAGACATTTAAAGGACAGACCCTTGGCCATAATACGTGACGACTTTGGTAACGGCTACACTTTATTCTGTTTCAATCTGGAAGCTGACGATGGACATTCAGGGAATGTGTTGTTAATTAAAACTGGGAACGTGAGGTTGGAAACCCATTTCAGAAATCCACTACCCTGTACGATGAACCTCTTGTGCTATTCTGTGTTTGATTCAGTCATTGAAATATCTAACATGAGACAGGTGCTCTTGGACTACTATTGAGACAAAAACGGTCATGAACACTATAGAACTATCAGCCGTGATCAGCAGGATTATCAATAAAAACACACATTTCCTAGGCGTGTTAGCCTACGATCAGCTACCCACTGGACGGCTTCAAAGACTCCCAGCTATGGCTATTGTAAACACCCAATCTTCTACAATGCCCGGGAAACATTGGCTTGCTGATTATATTTTGGGAGACAGACACAGTTATTTTTTTTGATAGTTTTGGAAACTCAATAGACAGTTTTCCACCAGCTATAAAGATGCTTCTTCTAAAAAACTGTTGCACTTTTTTATATTCAGGAAAACAAGTGCAGAACGACTTCTCCATCACATGCGGTCAACATTGTGTATTTTTTTTTTTATATCATATACAAAATGGTGTATCTTATTCACATTTGCTTAACATGTATGGTACTGATTTAATTTGTAATGATGCTATGGTGTGTCGATTTCTCAACAACATACAGCCTGTTGCTGTATACAGCGATTATGCGTGCGTGCAACACGCATACTGATATGTACTAGTGAGAATAATAAAAACAATATGAGAGCATGATTTAATCGAGTCAATGGTATTTATTATCAATTTTCACGTATATTATAGATTCACATCATAATTTGTTTTAACAGTAATAAAAGAAATCAAACATTAAACAGTAATAAAAGACATAAAATATTTAACAGTAATAAAAAAAGGAAAAACTTTTTTTTACAGTAATAAAAGAAAAACAAACATTAAGCTGTAATAAAGACATAATATATTTAGCAGTAATAAAAGAAAAAAACATATATTAACAGCAATAAATGATAACGATTTTGCAGCAATAAGTGAAAAAAACCCCCATTACAGTAGAAGAAACAACAACCAGCAAATATTTTTAGCAGAAATAAAAAAAACAAAAAACATTTCAGCTGTGATAAGAAAAAAGTCTGAATTCAAAAATCCAACCACTCAACAGGACCCCCCTTTAATTTGTTTTTTTTATTCTTTATTTTTTTTAATGTACTATGTCGCAGCGGTCCCCCAGGGGTGTTCTTTTTTGGTGTGTGTTTTAAAAAACCAGGGTCTTTAGGCAGTGTGTGATCAGTTATATACATGGCGAGGGCATTACGTATGCCGGTGTTGGATATGGCTGATAACGGTATGTTTAAATCTGAAACAGCCTTTAAAAACTCTGTCCAGCCGATAGGTCTCAAACCCTCAGAAGGTGTGTGCGTGGTTGTGACGGCTTTAATCAGGTCATAAATGTGTAAACAATTTCGCCTTTGTCATTGTAAGAAATCAAGTCTGGCGAACGGCTCACCGCTGATAGAATAAGTTCTGCATTCCTCCTACTCCTTTTAGGTATGTGTGTCAAAACATTCTCCTCAACAAAATCCCTCACCCCTGCATCACCATAAACAGGCGGAGTGTCCGCCGGCTGGGGTTGCGCATCCCTGTTAAATTGTTCAGGTAGGGATAAAGACAATACTGTGGTGGCCCACCAGATGGCTCCACTCACACCCAGGTCGGGAGGAGGGGTTCTGCTGGTTTTTGGCGCAATGTGTCCAGTTGTAGTTTGGAGATGAATAAAGTCGGAATGGAAAGTTGCAGCTCCTGTGTCGTCTGTACCATACCTCCACATTGATGACCCTAGATTTGGACATGTCGCAGGCCATGGATGACGCTGGCCTCGCCGTGGATGCACCGGCGAGCCCTCTGTCTCCTTCAGCGGGAGTGTCTCCCTATATGCTCATTGACTGTGAAAATCTCATCGGTGTAGGTCTGCTCGTATCCCTTTCGAAACACTCCTCTCAGTTTTGATATTCGTACAGTGTCACCAACATTAAATTTAAAGCGCAGTTCCCTCTGAGGCCTCGTTTTGTACAACGCGTTAAAGACCGACTTCTCATTATCCTTATTCACCTCTGCCGGAGCCATTTGGATAGACCTGTGATAAGCATTGTTATATGCTCGTATGAGATCAGATATGACATCTACATATCTCCGGGAGTTGGCAGATGTTAAGTACTTCCACATTCTACCCTTGAAGCTACGATTGAATCTCTTGACAATACTACATTTAACCTCGCTAGCTGTTGAGAAATGTTTGATATTATATCGCTTCATTAGCTGTTTAAAGGTTGTATTATAAAACTCTTTGCCTTCATCTGTTTGTAGTTTCATAGGGATCCTTCCCTCACTAAGTATATCCTCGAAAGCAGCTGATACAGCGGTCCCTGTCTTGGTTGTGAGGCATCTAACCCATGCATATTTTGAGAATGCATCTATACATGTTAACAGGTATCTCACATTATCATTATCTGCCACATATTCAGACATGTCAACTAGATCAGCTTGAAACTGTTTGTCGAGCCCATTCACCAATACTCTCTTTCTGGGGAAGTGGATCCTTGCTGGTTTATGGAGTGTGTAAGTGTCGTCTCGTTCGAAATAATGTTTTACCTGAGATAGTGGAGGCGTTACACCTGATGCCTCCCCTGCCGCTATACGTAGCTTATTTAAACTGGCCAACCCTGCAGGATGGGCAGGATCATGATATATTTTTCCATGATCGGTGCAAGCCACAAATGACTAAGATGTTGATGTTAACACGTCTTTTTATTTAATTTTCACACACACACAAACACACACACACATAGACAATGAATACTGAACAACACACATCAAACCAGATGTAACCCAGCCCAGTGGTTTCCAATCATGCGAAGCATGGCTGGTTTAACACGGCGGGCACAACGATTTGCTTCTAGCAGGTGCGCGATGTTGTCGTTAATGGCGCATACTATATGTCGCTCTGATTTCAGTTCACACATGATGTGTTCTGCAACCCTGCGGATTTGTGTTCCAGTCCCATCTACGGTGTATGAGTGTACAAACAGGCAGATGGCAGGGATGAATCGGTCAGTCTGGAGCCTTAGCATCACATCATCATAGTAGGTCTCAAAGAAATACTCAGGCAATTCCTGCAAGCAGCTGTGTTGCACCTGACTGGGATGACCTTATTGACATCCGTAACACGTCTCCTGTAGAAACTCATTCAGCGCCAACATCAGCAGGTGGAGAGTTGCGAGCTTGATGTCGATTACTGTTTCCTCACACAGGTCTGATACGAGGGTGTCCTGCAAGCATTGTGGAGAGGGTGGAGGAGTCTGGGGGGTCTGGATTAGCAGCGCTGGCGGTGGTAACTCTGAGAGGTCCCACGACTGCATGTCGTGCTCTGTAAAATGAAAACCAAAAGCTCTTAATTTGTCACATAGACACACACACACACACATACACACACATGCACACATCTATCTATCTGCCTTTCCTTCATCTGCCTTTGAAGACACCTTTGAGCCAATCATTGGGTTTTTATGTACAAACAAATCTTGTTTCGCTTTCACAAGTCGAAAGATCATGAGATTGTACAATGCAATTTTTCTGCGCTTGACTATGGTGGTATCGTTAAATGAATATTTTTACATCCACCTTGAAGCCTCTTGATTCTGTGTATAACAGCACATCACGATTTATCAAAGGTGATTCTCTCCTTGAATGTCTGTGTATGTTGAGCCTTTTTTTCTGTTTATATCTTTTGTTACCACGGAAAAACCTGTTCGGTGGAGACAATGGTATCTTTACCCTATCAGTACAAATAATAAAAAGGTTGTTCCATGTTATTTTGCATGAGTGAATTCCGTTAACACATGTCACTGTCATGTGAGCTGATGCTGCTCGGCCACATCCTCATTGCTTCATATTGGCATCAGCGTGGGCGGTGTGTCCAGATTTCTAATGTTCTCTAAAGTAAAACGCCCATGCCGTTAAAGCTTAGCATCCAGCATAAGAACAGTTAGTGTGCAAAATGCATGTTTTACTTTACTTTCTACAGGTTTTTGGTTTATTATTTGAATTGTTGTTTAATACCAATTTAAACCGTGCGGTAAATACTTTTGTATAGCCTAATGCAAAAAGTTACTCTCAACCACAGAACAGATGCTCCACATATATATATATATGTATATATAAATGTGTGTGTGTGTGTGTGTGTGTATATGTATGTGTATATATATATATATATATATATATATATATATATATATATATATATACACATATTAGGGGTGCAACGATACACAAGATTCACGGTTCGGTTCGATACTTTTGTGTCACGGTTCGATATTTTTTCGATACAAAAAAATGTTCATGCCTTTTTAATTTATCATTTATTAAAATTATAAATATATATTTTAACTCAAAAGTACAGTTTTTAAATTTAATGTTGCTGAAACAACAAAATAATAAAAAAAATATATCTATCTGATCGAGAAATCACTCATCTTTGGAAAAGAGAGTTTATTACAGAGAAATGGCTCTTTCCAAAATAAAAGCTATACTATACGCTTCTTCTGGGCTATATTCTCAGCAGCATATTAAACATATCAGGTCCCCATAAGGAGAATCATGTGCTAACGGCTGTCTAAATGACTCGGGTAAAGTTTGTAGCATGCGTGCTTGTTGTTTTTGTCTGCTTCCACTTGTCTTTGCACTAGGATGATGTCGACGTAAATGTGCAGTCATATTCGTTCTGTTCCCACTAGTGCTGTCAGCGTTAATCTCGTTAAAGTGACATTAACGCCATAACGCGGCAAATCTCCGTTAACAAGTTACCGCGGATCGCCCCGTGCTTGGGGCTGGACGGCGTCAACACGTTAACGAGCTAACTGCGCTAACGCACTAGTTCCCACCAGTTGAGCATTGCGTGGCACATCCGACATACTGTTTTACTTTTGTCCATGACGCGCATACCATCAGGGTCATACTTCACATAAAACCAAGATAGTTTCAAAGGCCAGATCTGAATGAGGGTGGGGGAGGTTCAATTTCGGGTAGCGTTGAGGCAGTTGCCATGTTGCAACGAGCTTAGCTTCTGTTTTGCTAGCTTGCGCTGCGCTCAGTGGATCTGCACTCGACAGTGCAGCCTAGGTGGAGTAGTCGAACGCAGATCCACTGAGCGCTCAACACAGACAGCATCGTCAGAAGAAAAGTTGATAAAATAAATAAAAAATTTGGTATTGTTCGATACATACAGTATGTGTACCGAACCGAAAGCACTTTATCGAACAGTTCAATATCGATACATATATATATATATATATATATATATATATGCGTGTGTGTGTGTATATATATATTATTAAGTATATAATAATCCAAAGATCAGTCAGTCTGACACATTGAATAATGGACAAAAAGACAGTGTTATTGCACTACCAATCTCCATGTTGCTTTAGACTTGCCCATCAATGTTGCGGATATATTTAAAAACATGACAGACATGAAAATGTCATCACTGCAGCATTAACAATTCGTAGTAGGTTTGAGTGAAGGAAACTGGACTCCTCAGTCCAGTAGATATGCAAAAAAAGCTCCTCAGATGAGAAGCGAAACATCTTCAAGGAACTAAAGAACTCTAGTTTCCTTCACTCAAACTACTGGATGACTGAAACTGTTCAGTAACTTTTTGTATCATGTTGTGTATCACTGCTGGACGTCCCCCACTTATTCCAAAAGAACCACTCCCCCCATATTATTTCACACAGAAAGACCACTTATCCAGTGGAAAAACTAAAGCTATGAAGTATATCAGAGAACAGCATTTACTTCAAATTGCTTAAAATTTGGGATCTAAGTGTTCAAATTCGTAGCTTCAGATTTCATGTGAAAACAGCCTTTTTGTATCCATGTCTTAAAATATGTGGAATAAAAGTAAGCTTACTCTAGTTCCTTATGTCTACAGGAGGATGCTGATGATGTCTGTGTTGAAGAGGCTTTGGCTGAGGAGGTGATGAAGATTTACGTGCTGGAGAACCAAGATGGGTCACTCAAACCGTGTGATGTAGGGATCATTATTGAGGGCATAACTGTTCTCAGTAATCTTGGGGATCTCAGTAGAGCCTGTTGCTATCTGTTGGGACTAGCGTATGCTGTGGACCTGAAATACCCCAAGAATCTCAAATATTGCTTCGAGGTATTTCAAAAAGTGTTCCCGGAGCTGGATCCTGCAAACCTTTCAGCCAAGGTTCAGAGACTGAAGAATCACCTCTGTGCATTGTAGATGACTACATTTCACAAAATGGGACTTTTTGAATGGACATCCATCAAAAGGTTAATGCATTGCCTTGATGTGATGTCATTTCCATTGTAGAGAAAGCATTTTTGGACTAACAAAATCTCAAATATGTCAAAAAAACAAAGGGAATTGTTCTAAAAAAATAACCATAACCTGAAAGATGTTTTTCATACAGGCCAGTAGCCTGAGGGAGGGTCTAAGCTTGTTCTTGTGTTATCACAGTTCTTGTGTAATTTACTAGGGGATGGAACATAAACCATGAGCCTTTTTCATTATTTTGTTCATTTTGTTTTTTTAAATAATCTGAGCTTTTGTGTTTGCTCTCCTGGTTTGCCATTTATCGTTCAAGTATGTAAGGCTTTGAGCTAAAAGGGAAAAGGCTCTTGTCTTTTTAGTGCTTGTTTATTTCGAGTTACTGCCATGTTTATGAAAATAAATTTTTCATTTGGAAAAATGTTAACGTGGTCATTTTTCATACATGTATTATGAAACACACAACTACATATTAGTTTGTTTGGTTTTTTAGACTTAGACTACCAGTGAAATACAATAACATTCATATTTGAATGTTAGGGGGCGATCGTGGCTCAAGAGTTGGCAGTTCGTCTTGTAATCGTAAGGTTGCCGGTTCGAGCTCCGGCTCCAGCAGTTTCGGTCGTTGTGTCCTTGGGCAAGACACTTCATCCGTTGCCTACTGGTGGTGGTTAGAGGGCCCGGTGGCACCAGTGTCCGGCAGCCTCGCCTCTGTCAGTGCGCCCCAGGGCAGCTGTGGCAACAATGCAGCTTGCCATCACCAGTGTGTGAATGTGTGTGTGAATGGGTGGATGACTGAATGTAATGTAAAGCGCTTTGGGGTCCATAGGGACTAAGTAAAGCGCTATACAAATACAGGCCATTTACCATATTTAATTTTAAGTACAATTTTGATTAAGTTCAGTTTACAAAATTAAGTAAATGGAACAAAATTTTGGATTAACTGACCATCTATATTTCAGTTACATTGACCAAGCATGTCAGTGTTATTTACTCAGTTTTTTTGTGTGGTTTTCACTTAACTTTACATTTGTTTTTAACTCATGATTTCTGTTATATTTACTAAATATTTTCATGTTTGTGTAACAACTACAATTAATAATTTCAACTTAATTTGTTTAAGCTTTAGTTATTCAATTGATCAAGTATATTGAACAGATTTGACTGGTTTCCAATCTACTCAATATTTTTAAGTGTAAAAGTGTTGCCTCAAAAATTTTAAGTAAATGTCAGTTTTAGTTTTTAGAGTGTAGTTGTCTGTCTCCATATCTTTTGTATAGGTCTGTCTTGACAAAGAGATCTTAATCTCAGTGAGACTACCTGTTCTAAAAAGAAAGAGTGACAAAAGACATTTTTACCTATAGTTATATTTTTTTATGTACTATGTAAAAACATATAGCTAACAACAAACCACAAAGTGGAGACTTGCCAATTTTATAATCTGCATGAAGGGTACTATATTTTTGGCAAGTGGTCTCTCGATACTTTTAAACAAGAAATATGCACAGATTTTTAAAAGATTCACCACACAAAAAATGATACACGGGCTAATAATGTAAGACAGTGCTGGAGTCATCAAGTAGCTCATCAGAAAGTTCTAGTTTGGCAAAGGTTTGCTACAAATTATATTTTGAGTGTATAGTAAATCCCCCCAACCCTATCTCTACTGTAAGATGTGATAGTTTGGTGGAGGACAAATAAAATATGTTGTCATTTAACATACCTTTAACATTCCACATGAAAAATTAATCTGGTCTCCTTTCATATATGCTATAAAAATGTGGTTCTACAGACGCATTGCCTTTAAATGTACATTTCAATATATATATATATATATATATATTAGGGGTGCAACGATACTCGTATCGATATTGAACCGTTCGATACAGTGCTTTCGGTTCGGTACGCATGTGTATCGAACAATACAAAATTTTTAATTTATTTTATCAACTTTTCTTCTGACGATGCTGTCTGTGTTGAGAGCTCAGTGGATCTGCGTTCGACTACTCCGCCTAGGCTGCACTGTCGAGCGCAGATCCACTGAGCGCAGCGCAAGCTAGCAAGACAGAAGCTTAGCTCGTTGCAACATGGCAAATTGAACTTCCCCCACCCTCATTCAGATCTGGCCTTTGGAACTGTTTTGGTCTTCATGTGAAGTATGACCCTGAAGGTAAGCGCGTCATGGACAAAAGTAAAACAGTATGTCGGATGTGCCACGCAATGCTCAATTACATGGGTGGGAACTAGTGCTTAGCGCAGTTTGCTCGTTAACGTGTTGACGCTGTCCAGCCCCAAGCACGGGGCGATCCGCGGTAGCTCGTTAACGGAGATTTGCCGTGTTGTGGCATTAATGTCATTTCAGATTAACGCTGGCAGCACTAGTGGGAACACAATGAATATGACTGCACATTTACTCCGACATCATCCTAGTGCAAAGACAAGTGGAAGCAGACAAAAACAACAAGCACGCATGCTACAAACTTTACCCGAGTCATTTAGACAGCCGTTAGCACATGATTCTCCTTATGGGGACCTGATATGTTTAATATGCTGCTGAGAATATACCCCAGAAGAAGCATATAGTATAGCTTTTATTTTGGAAAGAGCCATTTCTCTGTAATAAACTCTCTTTTCCAAAGATGAGGGATTTCTCCATGAGATATTTATGTTTTTATTACTTTGTCGTTTCAGCAACATTAAATTTAAAAACTGTACTTTTGAGTTAAAATATATATTTATAATTTTAATAAATGACAAATTAAAAAGGCATGAACATTTTTTGTATCGAAAAAATATCGAACCGTGACACCAAAGTATCGAACCGAACCGAACCGTGAATTTTGTGTATCGTTGCACCCCTAATATATATATATATGTTTGTGTGTGTGTGTATTCCTCTTTAATGTGAATTTAACAAGTTAAAGACACCAGTATGGCTACAATAGTTTGAGCCAGTCTAACTAGTATTTCTGCCTTGTCCAGACCAAGTTGGAAAACAGTAAAGTATGTTTTCTTAAAAAAAAGGCCATTGCTTTTTTATTCTTGTGAAATATGCATGTCCAAAGCTTTATATGTTTGTATGTGATGTTCTAGCTCTTAACCCCTTGTTGACATGATGGTCTAATGTTGTGGTTTTGATTGTAATTAGTGATAGATTTTACAAAAAATTAAAATGTGTTCTTTTATTTCTTTCCATGGTATCCTAAGTGATGCATCCTTGTCCAGTTTATTAGTTAAGTTTGAAGCAGGCTTTTAGAAGAAGCTCAGCTTTTTTGAGCCACCTTACTCACCTTGACAAAGCAAACTTCCCTCAAAATTCTGACAAATTGCAAGGACCACAGGAAAGCTTATTATTCTGCTCAGATCAGACTAATAAGAAGAAATATTTGAATAACACACTGTAAATACTTTTACTTTTAACTACATTTCATGAACCAACAGTGGAGCTAATATCTGGGGTCCATTATTTACAACCTTCAGCTGCTCAGTCACTAACATAATACAGGATGAACATTTACTGTTGAAATAACAGCAAATATCAGGCCAACAAATGTCGTAATGGAACACTTCCTGTCTTTACAAGTTCACAAGAAATGCCAGATTGCTCAATTATTAGTCATTTTATTGCTTTAAGGATCTTTAATGTCTGTTTTTAACTAACTTATTAACTCATAAACCAGTTAGTCAGGTGGTGGGCAGCTCTGGTGATACAGAAATAAAGTACTGTGCAAAAAACTGAAGTTGTTTACATTTTTGCTTCAAGGAGCCAGAATTTCTTGTCAAAAAATAACAATTGTGCAGCTGCTGAACAGGTCTGTGTTCAGCAGCACAGACCTGACACAGGACCTGAGAAATGCATCTAACTCTTGAGTCAATCTGTGTACGCTTCACTGAAGCCTGATCAGAAAGGGTCTCAGTGGAAGGGTGGCTGTCAAGAAGCCATCCATAAGGAAGGGAAACAGGGAGAAAAGACTCAGGTATGAATGGTGTGAATCCACCTGGGATTTATTTAATTTAAAACATTAAAGCACTGAACCTGACAGAGAATAGAACAAAAGGCAACCAACATACAACAAGAAGAGGAATGCACATGTTCCAATACATTGTTGCAGCCATTTGCCTTGTACTGGCTCAGTACGTCTTCTTTTTGCACATTACTGCAAACAGGGGTTTAACTGCATCAGTAGCTACGTTGTTGCTGCATGCTAAGAAGCATGCAAGCACCAATTTTTAATCTAAGTAGTCACAATGACATAAGCATTGTTAGTTAAAAGATGAAGTAGCTTGTGATCAATTATATAAGCACACACCTTAGCACATGCACTTTGCAGGTGATGAGGCATGATGACATAGCAAAAATCCACCTTAGGTAAAATACACAGCAGACTAATAGAATAAAGCCAGTTTGTGGGGTTCGTAGTTTTTGAGAGTCTTCAACTACTAAAAACTAAAGTTATAAGGAGATGTCTGTATGTTGTGTTGCATAGACACCAAAAACAGGCAACTGGATTTAGCATGCTAACTGGCTAATTAGCTGCAAAAGTCTCTCATGTCTGCTGGTAAGTTCGTCATCAGACATCAAAATGACAAATTTGACTGGCAAAATAAACAAAGATTTCACTTTGACATCCAGTGTTTCAGTCCCAGTACTCACTTATCCTTTCCCTCTGTCACAGCCGTTATCACGTGAAAATTGTGCCGAGTCATGCCGTGCAGTACGTGGATTAAATTGCCTGAAGGAAATACAGCACCTTAACAGGAACATCCAAAACCACATGGAGGGTGAGAATAAAATAAACAGCTCCAGCTGAACAAACACAACTCCAGAACACTGTATGATTGTCTGTGTATGATTTATTCCCCCCCCCCCCCCCTTTCTTCTTCATGAGGTGCCATCAGAGGGTCAGTCCCATTGTGAATTCCATACTGACCCTGTCTGAGCCTCTTGAACCTGCTTATTTCTTTCTGGCTGTGAAAATAACACAACTACGCCTTTTTTACATGACTACGTTTTCACATCAAAAGGGTTTAATATTACATTCATATATGCCTGCAAGAGCTTCATGAGACCGTGGTAATACGCTCGGCAGCTGAAGCTTTACTGGACCATTGGCCATGGGTTAAAACATTAATGAAATATTTATTATTGTAAACCAAACTGAGCGAGAAAACATTTGATATGCTCTGAAAGTTATGAGGATATAGAGATACACAGGCGAACAGAAACACAGCTGCCTTCTGTGTGCCGATAGCACAGACAAGTGTTGACACTGACTCAGGTTCAGATGCTATTTCCACGTGTGTGCTTGCTGTAACTTTGCCCAGAATGAATGAATGTTGCCACATTATAAGAAGAAAGCACCTGCCTCTTTGTGAACCAGAGTGATGAGCTAAACCGTACCTATGATTATTGGTATTATCATCTGTTTAAACGTGACCTTTTGTGTGAAATTAGGGAACGTGTAGCTCTGTCCAAAACTCAAATTCCATTTCCCAATATTAAAAAATACTGACCTATTTCATCTGGGAATTAATATAATAAAAACATTCACAGGCTAAGGTTAAGAACCATGTCATTTCCTAAAATAGTTTTGGAGTTGGAGAAATACTAAACAAACCTGACCTTTGAACTGTACGATGTGTTCATAGAGAGATGATTACCAGCAAGCTTTGTCATTGTTTGGCTGTTAGTGTGGAATGCAAAGTTTGTATCAAACACAGTGAGTCACAAATATTTTTACAGTCAGGAATATATTTTATATCCACAGGAAATACAGGATTGATATCATTAACAACATTAGGATAACAGCCAGCGTTTGAAGTCTGTTTTATGATGTGGCCATTAAGATAAACTCATATAGATGAAGAGTAATCAGTGTAGGTTGTTTGGATAGTTCAGCTTTGAATCATCATCATCACAAGGCTGTGTTGCAACCAATACATGCTGATCATGGATACTTTATTTGTTTGTCATTTCTATTTAATAGAGTTATGAAATGCTGCATTAACACTAGTAAATTTAGCAATAGTTGATTTCATAGTTCGCCTAGAGATCAACAAACATAGGCTGTAAGAAGACGGTAAAAATCAAAGAAATTGACAAATTAAAACATAAAGCTTGGCTGTAAGTTTGTATCAATTTTCACAGAAAAAAATATGCCAGTGCCTCCATGTGTGACCTGTCTATTTGTCTGGTTCAGCCTCAGCCGTGACAATTCTGTAATTTTAAAGATTTATTTCTTACAATTTAAGCCAAAAGATTCTTCCTTACAGATTTGTTTAACTACAGCAACACTTCCTTGTTGTGTAGAAAAACTGAGATATACTGTTAAAATCGCACTTTTTCTTGGACTAAGATATTGCAAGGATGAATATATCTTAAAATAAAAGTGGGCTGTATGTGGATGACAGCGTAAAATGAGTTTGACACCCCAGGTTTAGAACTGATAGATGGACTGACTCTGGATTTTTGTTGCAAGAAAGTGTTTTATGGTTGCCAAACAACAAGGATCACAGACAGTTATAATTACAGACAGCAAGAACTTCAACAAAAAGGATATACTTACTTTTTTGCCAAAAAAGGCTGATGGACTACAACAGCAGAAACTGGACAACAGAAGTTTAGAAAAATGTTGTCTGATAAGTCCCAATTTTGCTGCAACATTCAGAATTTCACATAAATAACCTGAAACAATGGATCCCTCATGCCTTGTATCGGCAGTCCAGGCTGCTGGTGGTGGTGTAATGGTGTAGAGTAGGGCTTTCAAACAAAAGGACTGGGAAAGACTCCAATCCAGTGCTCCAATCTCTTTCACTTGCTTTGGAGCAAGTGAAAGAGAGCATATGTTTTGGACTTTTGAACTGTATTTTCAGAGGTTTTGTAGCTTTTCCTGCTGATAAACACCTTCCCCATGAACATTCATACTATGATAAAGTCATACTATGATAAAGAAACAATTACATGACAGAAAGTTCCTGTTTTTTGACCATCTAATGTAGAAATTTTAGTTTTTCACAGTGAAAAAAGCAAACAACTGAAGCGTATGAGTAAGTTCAAAGGAAGATCTGTAATCACTCTTCTGCCTGCTTTCCTGGGTGTTAGGCTGCTTTCTGTTCTTTACATAACTACCACTTTCCCACGCTATCAATTTCAATACTGACATCATTATTCCAGTCCAATCATCTTCTCGTCCACCTTTGAGCCAATCAGCCTCTGCTTTGCATGGTTTAAATCTGTGCGCTCCATCATTCTCCCTTTCAGACTCTCATTTGCGCAGCCCACCTCCTCCTCATCTCCACCTCAGGCACCTCAGTCAGGGCTCCGTCCAAGCCTCAGTCTCCAGCTTTACCGCCACCAGCGTCTAGACTCGGGGGAGTCCTATCACGGCTGGGATTCTGTTCTGCCCTGATAGGTCATTGGAGTCTAATTGGAAAATATGTTAATTTCTATATCTTGATAAATCATATTTAATTCTTCCAAGTCATCAGTTCTTCTCAATTCTTCCAGATGAAGTTACTGAACTTAAAATATCTTTACGATGAAATGCCTAGCATAGGTAGTTTCTGTGGTCCAGCCCACTTGAGATCAACGTAGGCTGTATGAGTGATGTCACATCCCTGGTGTAGAAAAGAGCGTTCTGTTTCAAGAAATGACTGTTGTTTAGGTGTTTTTTTTTTTTTTTAAATAAAACTGAATTAAACTGAACACTTCATGTATATCATATGCCAGTTAAACATTATTGATCTTAATGACCAACATTGAGTGACAAACATGGAGTGGATGGCACTGTGCTCCGTGTGAACACACTGAGGAACAGAATGTACCCAGAACTGAACTGAACCAACATATAATAGACTGAGGTTGATTCGCACAGACATATGAAACTGCAGAAATGGAGCTCAGTATTTGCACAGGTAGCAAACGTTCATTTTCTTAGAAAGGGTGTGATGTACTCTCACTGTCCTGACTTTTAGTAAAGCAGATTTATTTTCCATCACAGCACGTGAAGAACACAGAGCTAATGAAACACATGAGTGAAGGCCGTCGGCTGGACCGGCTCCCAGGCCGCTGAGTCTGTAGCAGTATTTTAATTTTACCTCATTGTGTGTTTAGGTTAAGTACACACTTTATTCAGTTTTCATAGTTTGATTTTCAGAAATGTCTAACTGTGCTTGTAAGCAATTTCTATCTCTTTCGTTTCTCAGGAATAAAGACTTTCATTTCTTTTCAGACATGTGGGGCTAGCATAACCTCCCAGGCAGATTTAACACACCTAGGTTTTGCTCCACCACACCTACACGGTCCCCAAGAGGTCACGATCAATACCACCCTCTTTGCATGCGTAGTGTACTGCATGTCTGTGGTTGGAGGTGGTTATTTCTCACACCTAAATGTAGTTTATGTCACAGGGTTGCCATCTTTGCCACTGTAGGCGTGTCATGCAGCACCTTACAGTCAGACACATAAAATCATCCATCTCTGATCTCAGAGACTGAGCCCTGCTCCCCTGAGCACATCCTTTAAGTGATTAAAAAGAGATAGTGTTTGTGTGTGTGTGGTTTTCCATGTTGTTGTGGCTATGGAAAATGTGTGTATGCTGTCTGTGTTGTGCTGATGCTGCTTTCAGATGAGTCATCAGCATATGGTGGGGACCCCGAGCTTAATTACGTCCTCTAATTCTAGTTTTAATTCATTTAAGGTCATTTAGTAAAGTCGATCAGTGGTGATGACATTCGCTGACATTTCCCTGATGCACTCAATCAATGAGAGCGGGGCCTTTTCCTGACTCTGCTCAGCTGTTCTAAAATTGAATTGTATTTCATAAAAGTCTGTTAACCACATCTAGACAGATGCTTGTTCAGAGTGGGTCCTGGCATCCACTCTGAGGCCACCGAGAGCATCCTTGGTCACACACACACACACACACACACACACACACACACACACACACACACACACACACACACACACACACACACGTGTGTATATATATATATATACATATATATGTATGTGTATATATATATACATATATATGTATGTGTATACATATATATATATATATATATATATATATATATATATATATAGATAGATAGATAGATAGATATAGATATATACTTATTGTTGCCATTTTCTCATTGAGTTATTTCCTTGTGGTACTCAGTATTAATTTAAGTGACCTCTGAATTAAATCTCTGCTTTTACTAATTACCAGCTGTAATAGAACAGATGTTTGTACTGCATGTCTGTCTATCTATGGAAAGATCTTTATCAAGACATTAACATCAAAGCTATGCAAGCTGCAGTCATGAAACCTGACACTGAAATGAGAACTCTTTATAAGGTCAGTGTGTTCAGAGAACTCATACAACTGCAACACGTCTCCACACGTCTTTGAGCTCCTGTTAAAGTTTCTCACTTACAAAGAAATGGACAGTCTCTTTTTAGGGTAGTTTCATTTTAATGAAGTAAGATAGTATATCAACCAAATATCAAGCATTAACACATTAAATAAGTTATGAACCAATTTGCATGTTGTTGAGTGAAAGAAATATTTGATCCCAAAGCAAAACATGACTTGGAAAAACCTTTGTTGGTAAGCATTTCTTGTAGTTGGTCACCAGGTTTGCACAGATCTCAGGACAGAATTTGCATTGTTTAGGCTTGGGCCAATTGTTTAAGAATAGTGAAGCAGTAGCACTTTTGCATGAGATGCCCATCCCTAGTATGAAGCAAATGTTATGTATATCTGGACATACATAGATAGAAACTATAACTTAAATGGTTATATAATTCTCATTTTTATATGGAAATTCTGAAAGGTATTGCACATATAATGTTACACCTACAAATAATCTATGTTATGAGTCTGCATTTACCCTATACTAGGGTTTTTCCTGGCTCAACAGGCTTCTGGTTGGTGGCTAGACTTCTGATTCTCATAGTGAAAGCAATAAGTCCATGTGATCTTATTTGACAGAGCTTAATGCATTTTCCTGTGTATATATATCTTTTCAACAAATTAAACCATAAAGAAGTTATAAACTAATTTTTCCAAAGCAAAGGATCCATTAGTACTTGGTGGAGAATCCCTTTTTGGCAAGTATGGCTTATAGTTGGTCTCCAGGTTTGCGCACATCTCGAAAAGGAATTTTGACAAAGGCCAAATCTCTAAATCCTTTAGGTTTACTAGCTCTCATCTTCAGACTGGCTAGGCCACATCATTGCCTTAATGTGCTCCTTAAATAACCACTCCTTTATTGCCTAAGCAGTATGTTTTGGGTCATTGCCATGCTGGAAGACCCATCTATGACTCATCTACAGTGTTCTGGCTGAGGGAAGGAGGTTCTTGTCCAAGATTTTATGGCATATAGGCCTGTCCATTGGCCCCTCAATGCAGTGAGCCCAAAGCATAATGTTTTTACCTCCGTGCTTGACTGTGGAGATGGTATTCTTTGTGTCATACTTGCAATTCTCTTCCTCCAGGCATGGCAAATCGAGTGGATGCCAAAGAGCTTCATTTTAGTTTGATCTGACTACAGCACTTATCTGAATGAATTATATGTTCACCGGCAAAATTAAGATGGGCCTGCACATGCAGCTTCTTGAACATGGGGACCATGCGGGGGGTGCAAGTTTTCAGTCCATTACAGTGCATGTGTTACCAATGGTGTTCATGGAGAACATGGTCCCAGCTGTCTTCATATCATTAACAAGCTCCTGTCGTGTAGTTTTGGGCTGAGCTACCACCTTTCTATTGATAAACCTTACCCCATGAGACAAGGCATTGCATGGATTGAGGTCTGAGGTCGTGTGATGGTCATTTTATATTTCTTAGATTTCCATAAAATCTCCCCAACAGTCATCACCTTCTGACCATGCTTATTGCTGATGGTCTTGTAGTGCATTCCAGCCTTGTGGAGGTCTAGAATCTTGTCCCTTACATCCTTCAACAGCTCTTTGATCTTGCCCATGGTGATGGAGAGGTTGAAATAAAAGAAACTGATTCTGTGAATAGATGTGTTATATACATAAAACAACTTGAGATCAGGAGCATCTGCTACTGACTGATTGTAAAATGATCATTTTACTCAATGACACGGAAGTTAGATTATAATTTTTATATGTTTCTGTTTTTTTCTGGTCTTTTGGTTGATATTCCTTCATAAAACTGTCAAAAAAAGAAACTGTTCATTTCTTTGTAAGTGAGCAAACTCAGTGGGAGATCAAAAACGTGTGGAGTTACAGTTTAAAATGAGTTCTCTGAACACACTGACCGTAATATATGAGTAATTAGAATGACTCATCAGTCAGACACACCCAGGGGCATGTCCAGAAAGGTGGCATCGGCTCCCCCTGAAATAGGATCAGTGTATCATTATAGGGCTGCATATAAACCTGAAAATCATGGCATATGTTTTGTACACTATTTTTAATTTGATTTCATGCTGTGCAGTGTATGTAAATGAATACTGTAGCTTCCATGTACTGCATAATTGTGTAGCATAGTATAAGGTGTCCTTGGTTATGATAGAAGATAGTATTATTACTGTTTCTTTAGTTTAAATGTTAGCAGTTTATTACAAGGAGCTTTCATACACAGGATGAGGAGTCTCCAGACTTCTAGACCTGGATTTGGCCTCTGCAAGGATTATACTACAGACACAAATGTCCAGAATTAGTTTCTGGGTTCACCCTTAAGGCATGTTGGGGGGGTCAAATATCTGGAAGAATCTTAATGTAAACAGAGCCAAATGGAAGCTCCCAAATGAAATGCTTCTCACATTTGTCGTGGAGGTATTGGTAAATGTTTGCAAAGAACTTTTAGCCATAGACCCAGCTGGGCTAAGACCTTAGTATTGTGATCCCCCAGGAGAATCTGAAGGATGTGGCTAGAAAGAAAACTACTGTGACAACTTTGCCACATGACTCAGATTAGCTGTTGTGGGGATTTTATGCCTCCACATTGGCGACAGCTATAGCCAGGAGGCATTATGTTCTCAGTTGTCTGTCCTTTTGTTCAGTTGTTAACAAAATATCTCAGGAACATCCTGAGGGAATTTCCTTAAATTTGTCACAAACTTTCACATGAACCGATTGATTTAATGAACTGATTATCTTTTGGTTCTCAATTGGCAATGTGAACTCACAAAATAGATTGTGAAGGCGATGATCATGCATTTTGAATTATATAATTGCATAGTAATTCAGTTATAAAACATTCCAATAGTTTATGCAGCTTCTTTTTTAAAAAAAACCCTTTTCCTTATAATGGAAATACACTACTCCTGCCAAGAGTGTGACAGTATTGCACATGGAACAAAAACACTAGTGGTGTGTGGAGTGGTGAGATTAGATGCTAATGAAAAAGAAATGTATAAAGCTGCTATAAAATGTATAAAGCTGTCAAAAAGCTGTCAAAAAGTTCTGAAGGCCCAGTACAAATTCTATCAAATACAGCTAGCATGTCACAAATATGGAGTGGTTTGGGGTTTATTGTTGCAAATAAGGAACAGTAGTTTTGCATGAGGTGCCCATCCCTGGTATGAACAAGTATTACGTAAATCTGGACATACATAGATAGTAAATTGTAACTTAATTGGTTATAATTCTAGTTTTTATACTGAAATTGTAAAGGTGTTACACATTTGTAGTTTTACACCTACAAAGCGCCTTGAGGCGACTGTTGTTGTGATTTGGCGCTATATAAATAAAATTGAATTGAATTGAATTGAAATGATCTTATAGCTTTCCAGTTACCCTTTGCCAGGGTTTTTTCCACGGCTCAGAATGCACTTCTGGGGGGTGGCTATACTCTGATAGTAAAAGCATTGAGAATATGTTACCTCATTGACCCAAATCAATGCATTTTCCTGTCATTTTTATATGCTGTGTATATGTCTTTTTTTCAGCAAATTCAACCACAATTAACATCACAACATAACGTTACTTTGTAACTTCAGTCATGCTAAATTTTTCAGAAGGCACCACAAACGACTACGTACTGAAAAGCCCTGCCTAAGTTATAGCCTGTTTCAACAGATTGTTTTGGTTTAATGTTATCTAATACTTTAATATTCTCTCAGCATTCTCATGAGTGTTGTCATGGTTTTAGCAGCCAGGCAGGTTTCAACATAAAACCCCCAAACAAACCAACCAACAAACATAAAAACCCGAATTGTGCTACCTGAGCACTGAGAAAATTAGCTTATAGCTTGACATAGCTAATCACCTACTAGATGACTCATTTAGCAGCTACTTCCACAAAATATTTGGACACAAAACAGAAGCCAAGTAGCATATTTCACATGTAACACATTTGCGATCGGGCCTAGTACACTTGTAAGAGTTTGCTAACACACCCAACATACCAGATAAATCACTTTGTGGTTTATAAGCTACATTAGGAGAATTTGATGATCAGAACTGGAATTCTTATTAGATCATTGTGGGAGCTTTTAATTATGGCCAGGTACTTTCTCAGGTCAAAAAATCTGGGTAATGTGACTTCAGTTCTAAGCAGTTTAGTGGTGCTGTGCTGAGCTTCTTTCCCACACAGATAGTAGGTTATTAACGGTGAGTGTATTCCAGGAATTTACAGAACAGTACAGCTAATCCTCATAAAAAGAAGATAGTGGGTGGTTTGGGAGGGGGGCAGGAAGCGAAGAGGGTTTTGGAAAGGGGGGACTATTAGTTCCAAAGGTAAAGAGTTAAGAGGAGGAAGAGAGAAGAATATAGTGAAGAAGAAACGTCTTGGTGGAGAATGGTGAATCAGAAAAGAGGAAAAAAGAAGAGAACAGCAACAGGAATCACAAGAAGCAGGTCTGTTTTGATTATTTACATCGGAGTGGCACACCTTGATCCAGTTTTATTTGCTCCCTTTTTCAATTACACTTCCATCTAAATACATTTAAAGCTTTACATTCTTCAGAAACAACAAATAGCAACAGTAAGCTACGGCTTACTGACTGGTTACACAGTTCTAAACTGTTTAAATCAAGTTATTCATAAAAAGCTCCATTAACAATGGATTTGGGTGTGTAGAGTGAGTCATATTTGTTGTATATCCTGTGTTTACTTAACATATCTAATGTGGAAGATAAATGTGCTATTCAGTTTATTACTCATGCATCCTATCCTTTCCCTTTGCCACTGCAGCAAGCTGGACTTCTGGGAAATGGGAGCATTTGAAAGACATTCTTACTATTTTTGTGGTCATTTGGATGCTAATCTATGAATGCACACGGTTCATTATTTATGTATGAAGAGAACAAAAATGTTTTAACAGGTATATGAGGCAAAGGAGCAGCACAATGAGGTGAAGGGAGGTTTCTACAGATTGTCAATCAGAGGTCAAAGCTCACACATGTGGCATAACCAGATTTACAACTTCCATGTGGTGGAATCTGCATTGTCTTGTAAAGATGCCGTGCTCATACATAAAATCTCAGTTGGACAACACATTTTTAATGGCATTGATGAAAAACTGAAGCATGGGCCACCAGGTCCTTTCATAATTAAAGTCTGTTAATGAGTTCTTAATGATTGTTAAAATAATGGTGTAAAAATGCTATGGTAAGTACAATACAGTTATTTGCTTTGAGCATAGAAATGTCAGAAAATGACTTTATGTCTTTTGCAAAGTGAAAGAATTTTTATTTTAAGAATAATCTTTGTTTCAGTGAAAGTCAAAATGACACTTAAGTTACAGGAAGTTTTAGCATCGAGTAGAAAGTAGAAAGAAAAGCAGCAACAAGAGTATTCATACAGAAACATATGGCACTGGTCAGCACTCTTGCCTCACAGCAACAAGATTCCTGGTTTAAATATCAGCTGGGGCCTTTTCTGTGTGGAGACTGCTGTGCCTCTGTGGGTTTCCTTTGTCCACAATTCAGCAGCATGCATGTTAGGATAATTAGAGATTCTAAACTGGACACAATGTGTGATAGATGGTAAAGTGCTTGTACTCTAAAAGCCTTTGAGTGCTATATTAAATTAGGATTATTGATTTGTTGATGTGTATAGCCATTTTTAATGCTCCAGCTGGAGATGAGTTTAATTATAAACTGTTGAGTAGTTTGTTTGTTTTTTTAAGTAGTTTTATATTTATTGGCACAGTTTATATTTATATGCAGTATTAGTGGATTTTTTTAAAACTCTGCAAAACCTTTTAAAATGAATTGCATGGAGTGTAAAGTATTTTTTTTTTGTTTTTTTTTAAAATCCAAACCATAGTGAAATTGATTAAAAAAAATCATTAGAAGTGTACAAGCATCGGTACATTCAGTCACTCCAAACCATTATGAAGTTTTGTTGGTCACTGTACTACTCAAGCTCAACAGTGTTGTGGCAGGGCACGTGCCACACACCTCTGCTGGACATGACTATGATATATGATTTTCATGCATTTTTATTACTGTATTTGCACAATGCAGGAGAAAAACTCTTTGGAGAAAGAAAAAAATGGAAAGATTATAACATTCCTCATTTTGACTCTTGGGACATTACAAGCAGGTGTTACATGTCAGCAGCAGATGCTAGGTATCCAGGAAATTGAAGATTTATTTCTATAGGCCTAATACCATCTAATTGTTATGACAGAAATATGGTTCTGGTCACTACCTTCTCAGACACAAACTAGAAAACCCCCCCAGCATGTTATATAAAATCTGGAGTGACAAAAGGGATTTTTCCCATATCCACATTTACAAACATTTTATAATATACTGCATTTCTATTATTACCACTTGTTAGTTTGCTTTGGTTTTCTTTAAAGAACTATGATTTTAAAAGTTAAAAAATGATAAAAAAACATGTTTTTATTTCACATTTTTATTGTTCATCATAATGAAACAGCATCACCGATACAAAAAAAAAAGAAAAAAAATCCCCTTTGTTTAGGTAAAATTACAAATCTGAATGTTCAACCTGATCCATAGGAACACTGTGAACAGCAGAAACATTAAGCCAGTGCTTCTACACGGCTGAGGGTCCATAGAAAAATAAGGCAGGTGGTTTTTCTACACCTTCTTTCGAAACACATTCTGGGGACTTGTCTGTTTTACAAATCCATGAGAAGACTTGTCATTTAGACCAGCACGGCTTATAACAGCATTGTACAGCTTGGCTCGATCACACAGAAAAGGAAAAGAGATATGATACGAGTCTATCCGAAAGTGAGAAGAAAAGTTCAGCCAGACTGAATACCTGAGATACTAAAGTGGGTTGAAAGAGCTTTCTGATAAAAAACTGCTGTCTCTTCTCTTTATTGGATGAGCCGCTTGAAAAGACAAAACTCATCCTGAGGAACTGAGAAAAACTCTTACATTAGTAACAGACCCAGAGGAGAGAGTGAGGCAGATTTTCAAACACCTATTATTGAATATTGATAGTGAGTACTGCACGGGTCAAGTGACCCTTTAGTCGAGAAGCTTGGTGACTTTATCAGGCTGTAAAAATATTCAAGTAATGCCTTGCAAATAAAACCTGACCAAAAACTGGGCTTTTTAAAGATGTCTATGACACCAATGACATGCGTCACAAGCCACTGACATACAGCCAGCAATGGTGTATGATTGTCCTGGTAAAGCTTTAAGCTGGTGAACGTGGAAGGTTCTTATGCATAAAGGTATACACTTGCAGTACATGTTAGTTTAAGTGTATGGCTACATTGCATTGCACAGTGCAATAGCAAAAGAACCACTTGGTCTTGTAACAGATGACTAACGTGTCTCGTAAGAAACTTCCTGTAGTGTGGTCATAAAATATTTGTCTCGTCCTAATTTTGTTGAGTGTTAAATTACATGTTTAATATCAACACAGCTTAATCGTGGCTTTAACATTCAACCCAGTGACGGTCAGCTAGTGACATAAACCCTGTTGCCTTATTTCTGAGACTCCTGTGAAAACCGTGTTGGGAAGTAGGCTGTTGTGACGACAGGTTAATGTTAAAATATGAAAACAGATATATAGCGAACAACTTTTCTACAAATATACAAGCTTCAAATATAGGACCAAAAAAACCCCAGAACAAACTACTGTCTGACAGCAAGAGAAAAAAAAGGTCTAATACATACTTAGAAACTAAAACAAACACGGATTGCAGAAGAAGTCAAGTAGAATTCATCCATCAACCCGCTCACAAGCAATGAGTGTCAGTGTACCATAAAATAAAGATTATTTACAGAGCATATACAATTGTTCAAAAAGACCATGTTTGTAGGCCAAAAACATGCACATTATATACTATTTCATTTGAAATATCTATTTGTTTTTATGTACGTAGATCCACAAAGGATCTATAAATGCTGTCCACTTTGGCTGCGTGTGACACGCAATGGCACGGGAGAAGCGGTGAAACGGAACAAGTCTGAGGTTGTGATGCCGCCATTCACTGTTACATTTAAGGCACCTGTTTCAAAAGCCAATTACAATACCAAGAATTCAGAAGGCACAATAAAATAATGAATACGATTACCGGTTGTATATTATTCTTTTAAATTAAAAAACCCGTCAAGAATTATATATATAAAAAAATATATTGCTAGGAGATATCCAAATGTTTAGCTTTAGATGTTGAGGTAAAACATCTGGAGTTGCAACTTGGGATCTTGGTATACACCCTTCACAACATACTTAAAAATGGCTGACACCTTTAGCATGGTCATCTAGGTATTGAAGCATTCTTTGTTAGTTATTATTTACTGCACCCTTACTTCTAAAAATTACTGCTCTTTGATATTTTGTGTGTGAAGGGAACATTTTCACTTAATTGTCAAGACTTACACGTGAAGATTGATAACAATCTCGTTTATATGCCAAGTAAAAACAAAGGAACCTGGAGACTTGTTAGCCCTCGCTAGCATATTGACTGACTAGCTAGCATGGTTTGGCGTAAAGTTAAAATTTGCCTACCACAGCCTCTAAAGCTTAATAACTGAAATATTATATTTCCTTAAATTAATTTCTACATATCCGTAAATGTTTAAGCATTGGGTCACACTTTTATGGAGCGTTTCAATCCCTACACTAATGGCCTGACAGTAAAAGGTTAGCTTCCTACTTAACGTGCCTACATGAGATTGTTATCAATCTTCGCATCTAACTCATAACTTTTACAAAGTGTCAAACAATTACTTCAAACTGAATAGCATATAATTATGCAAAAAACAAAGGACGTACATTCGAATAACATTCTGCAGAGGGCAAAGTTCTTCTTGAGCATAATATGGCACGAGTTAAAATAATTGTAATATTTAGGTCAACCTATTCATATGTATCTTTTTTAGCTGACCTTTTTTAAAAATTGTCTAAAATGCATACTTATTTTTTCCCCATATAATTACTTATTTTTTAAAAAACCAATTCAATGTTTATCTCATGAGTTCTATTGTAAGTGCCTTAATAATGATTCCAGCAGGTATATGTATACTGCTAGTTGGAAATGATCATCCAGCTGAATGGGAAACAGCCTTAAGAGGCCAAGTAAGATATTATATACAACAACCATTTTGTCAGTAGATACACTTAATTATGTACATTCGTATCTTGCATATTTAGATCCATCTGTGAACAGTAATACTGAAAGCACCCACTTAATCTTGTGTGCACAGCCGAAATGAAAACGACCGGCAAGGAAGATCCTTGAGTTTTTGGAGCTGAAAATATCTAGCATAACTCTACTAAAGAAAATTGTTTGTGCGTGCCAACTTTGGCAAAGCTTCTGATTGTTAATACATAACACAGCAGCAAATCGATGTTGAATTTCCCAAATAAAAAATGGAATTAAATTGCTCATCAACCGTCATTTTGAGAAGAGATGAATGCTTAATCGACTGCAGGAATTTTAGGAAATAGTAATAATAATTATAGTAATGGCTCTTTACACAGCTACTACTGAACACAATGCTAGATGTGCTCCTTTTTCCATGGATGATGGCACACTCCAAAAGACTCCTTAAAGTTCACAGAGGACTGATGGACCTACATCATCGTTCCAGCCCTTCAACAATTATCACAGTTTACAAATCTGCTTCAAGTACAGGCTGCAGAGTATCTGTTCATTGTTGTTTCTTCATAGCTGGAAAAGAATGACCATCAAGATGATGGTGACGATCTAAGGCTGTCTCGGTGGCATGTTGGCATTTTAAACCAGAGACCGGTACCCCTTGTTGTGATTCTTTCATTTGTGTCGTTTCACATCCAAAAAAAGAAAAAAGAAAAAAATACAAACTAAGCTAAAAGGATCCCCTCCAGTGAGACTTTCTGGGAGGATACTGAAGATGTCTTAACCCAGTGCTGCACTCATGTCTATAGGCTGAGGTTCTATAACGATTTGATGAAATGAAGGAAACCAGTGGGTACGGAAAACAAGTGATTTGCTGTGGGGCAGTCAAGGAAGTGGCTGCACTTCTAAATGGGAAACTGAAGAAGGTAGAAAAGTGTTTTAATGGTGTCCCCCAGAGCCTGGGGGGTTGTGGATCCAGTCAAGAACGATAAGCGTCAAGCTGCCAGTCATGAAGATGACTCCCATGACCAGGAAGATGGCTGCCTGAAGAGAGAGAGAGAGAGAGACAGAACAAGAAGGGATTCAGCTTGTTGAGATACACAGAAGGGGTCTGTGGAAATTTCTGGCAGATCACATTCATCTGGCCCTCAGTGGATAAATGGAGAAAGCCGATACAGTGAGAAAGCAGCAGAAAGCATTGTGTGTGACTGCGAGTGTGTTTCTGCACACTTACCCCAATCTTCTGTGGGGAGCGTAACGGCAGCGACTTTACCAAGCGCAGGTAAAAGGCAGCGGGTAGGATGAAGATGAGCATTGTTGCTGCAGAGGCGCCTGCAATTAAACCGAGAGGAAAACTGAATCTGCCAATCAGGTGACAGCAACTGAAACAAACAGCCAGACCAATCACTATGAGGAGGAATTCTTTAAGACTTGAGAGGTGCTAACGAAGTCTCCTATGATGTGACGCAGCACTCGTGCAACTGTCTCAACCAAAGGTAGAAACAATGTTGAGTGACAGCTGTGTTTTTTAGACTTTTTAATAATTAAGGTGCATAACATAAGCTTTTAAAATACCTTTAATAAAGCATCAAGTCTCATATATTATAGGCATGCCATTAACTATTGATTTGAGGTGCTGTTACTCAGTTACAAAGTAGTACTCTTCGGTTTGATTTAGGGATTACTTTTGCAAAGCTGATTTTTCTTTTTTTTAAACTTTGCTCGAAGTGATCATCTTTCCTCCAACAGAACATGTGCACAGGCATCTGCTGGCAACTCTTTATTAAAAAGGGGGTGAGTAGGAAAGTGTTCTTCCTGATAATCTTAAACCTGAGAATCCTCACCAGGTAAGGATTTAACCTGACATTTTAAGCTTCTCTGTACTTCCAGCGGCTTTATCCAATTAAACAATCCCTCATCTGAAGGTGCCAATCAGGCGTGAACCGGCAAACCTCACTGACTCACTCTGGGTTCATGTGTCTTTTTGAAAGGGCAGAAATGTTGCTCTGTTCACTGTTCACACTCAGTGTCAGGACTTACCGATGAAGCCAAAGATGTCCCGGATGGTGGGGACAAAGATGACCAGGATGTTGTTAAAGGCCAGGATGAAGGCGGCAATCAGCAAGTGGCGAGTCCAGCTGAACTCTCGCCCGCTGAACAGTAACGTTGTGATGGACGAACGGATCTAGGAGAAACAGTGACAGAGTGGTGAATGTGGTGAAACAGTGTTTTCAGCTTTCTTGTAAATAGAGAAATAAACTTTTGTTTGATAAAAACAATTTATTCCAACACTAAAGTCAGTTGCTCTCTTCTTGTCTCAGTCAAAGAACCGAATCATTAACAAATATGCACGGCTGCCAGCCTGCGACTGAAGCCGATTCCCCACACTTGGCCAGTGATTGAAGTGTGTCAAGAGTTATGAACTCGTGTGTGTGTGTGAGTCAGAGAAAACCAGGAGATCCCTGAGCTACAGGCAACCTATTAAAGCCTGAACTGGGTGAAAGGTCGCAGGTATCAGGTAAAACCTGAGGCCCCTTTAGCCCGTAAGCCTCTGGGAGAGAGGTCACAAAGAGCCCTGCTTACAGCGCCCATTCAAAACGGCTTGGGATTATCTCCCGCAGCGCAATGGAACCATGGAATTGCATCAGCCAGTGCAGAGAGGAGGGCGGGCTCAGCCCCGGGGGGGGGGGGGGGGGGGGGGGGGGGGGGGGGGGGGGGGGCGTGTCTTTACGCCTTTTCTCTTTTTTTGTTGCTGCCAGCATGTGCTTTCTTCTCTGTGACAAACTAGTGGCTCACAGCACAGATAAAATGAAAGATTCAAACCCAAGTTTCTCTCTTAGCCATTTTAAAACAGCCCCTCCTCACCGCCCCAACCCATACCTTCACTTTACTCCCACCAGCGTAATTAGGACTGCTTGGAAAACTAGAGCCTGGACGCAGCATTTCACTCCAAAGCTTCAAATTATTCAGCATCTGACTGTCATCTGGCACTATGACTCTTGGCAGTGCACCCTTTGATATCTGCACACTCCTAACCTATTAGTATGGCCAGGCTTCGGTCAGTCCAAAACAAACCACAGATTAAGATCTAAGGTAATAAATGGGTAGTAAATTAAGAAAAGAACCATCGGTGCTTTGTGTTTCGTTTGTGCAAGCATATGTGACTTTTTCTGAGCAAAGTTAAATGTGTGACTGACAAAACCAAGTGTGAACTGAAACTACAAGCAGCACAGTAAGGAAAGCCCCTTCTCGGATATATATATATGTAAAAAAAGTGTTGCCTCGCTGTAGAACCACTGAAGCTTTACAAACCATTACTTCTTCTCTAGGCAAAAGGCTTTAATGCAGCCAAGCAAACCTAAGATGAATACTTGGGAACCGTGCTCTCTAGCGGTGACACCGATCCTGATGGACAACAACTGCACTGTGTGAGGCACAGACTGCCCTGCTTTCCCAGAGGTTTACATACAGAACACGCTTTGTACTTCAGCAAGAACAACATTCGGGTGTTGAGGTTGTGTAATCTCTGTCTGGGTGGTGTTTGTCCCCTCCAGCATGACACCAGTGTCATCCTTTTAACCTAAATTCAATAGAAGACCCCTCGGGCTTGTTTGCCCTCGGCTCTTTTGGAAGCGTTTCAGCACATCTGGACTGAAATAACACAACTGTTTACAGGAGCACACTTGGCCTATTAAAAAGTAAGACATTCACACGCCTGCATTAATCACCAGAAATGACCACTCATGACACATTAAATATATTTAGCATGAGTGGCTAACTGCAAATATTCACAGTCACATGTACATTACTAAAGCAGGAGCAGAGGAAGTAAAGAGAAACCAGCTGTAGCATACAAGCCTTTACATACATGTATTTAAGCCAGAGCTACACAAGGAACGTTTTTATGTTGATGATAGTAAGCTATTACTGGCTGTAAGTGTTAATCAGCTCTCTTACAGCCGTCTTTTGTGGTTTCCATCTCCTGCTGGAGCCTGAGAACTGGAGCACGTCTGACACCACATAAAACCCTTTCATTATATCCTGGATCCTGGTAAAGCCTTATGTGATGTGGCCTCTGTAAGCATCTATCCTTCACGTGACTGCACCGCCCTCTGCATGCACACACAAACACACACACACTTTCAGGCTTGAACGTTTATCTGGACATTTATCTCCCACACATACAGTCTTGTCTCGTCTCTTATAGTCCTCTACAAGAGTCAAAGACAGCTGCAGATAAAGCTAAAGTTAATCTCTACCTGAAGGTCGGCCACATTTTCCTACAAAATGAAGGTCAGGAGCATTCAAGACAAGATTCTCAAATGCCACACGGAAACTTGGCATAAGCGTTGCTGTGACTGAGCAGTTCTTTTGATCCGACGCCGTGCATGGATCTAGATTTAGCCAGTCTTCCGGCAGTGTTATGGCAACGGTAATTGCAGGAATAGTTATGGTCAGTTAATTAAAACCTCCCCAACTTTGTGTATTTTAATCAGAACGCTGTTATCAAATCAACTTTCCCAGTCACTTCATTCACACTGTCACCAGTTAAAACTACACCCAAGACTGACTAATGTCATGTGTCATGTCTTTACATGCAGGCATATTCAATCTAAAACCAGTTTGCAAAGCAGGATAACTAAAAGGAATTTCCTTGTAACAGCTTCAACGCTGATAAAACGGCCACGTGCACATTAGTTTTTTAACTCCAAGCCAAGGCTGCATAGCTGCCTTGCTCTTTTTCCTAATTCATCACAGCATCCCGTTTCAGTCTCGTGTTTCTCTGTTGCTATCAGTTTTCTATGTCCTCTGTCAAACTCTCTCTATTTCTCTTGAAGGACTCAGCTGGATATGTTTCACACAGTGACTAGACATGGATCATAAATACCCAGGATTACATTTTTTGATACAATTTGAACATAATTTCACATATGCAATATTCAATTCAATTCAATGCAATGTATTTTATATAGTGCCAGATTTCAACAATAGTTGCCTCAGGCACTTTATATTGGAAGGTGAAGACCCTACAATAATACAATATGATAACACAATAATGCTAACAAAGTAAGTCCATTACACTGTCTTCTTCATTGACAGAGTGGGTACAGATGCATATTTCTTATCAACAAAACTACACAATTGGAGGACTGTGCGGTCCTGGCAGAGGTTTGTGTCTGTTTCTCTTCTCTAGCTCGTCTCACTGGCTCCACCTCTCTATCGCCAGGAAGGCAGCAGTGAGAGTTGGGGTTTTTCCACTGTCCACTCCGAGTCTGTAAACTTCCACTGCAGAGACTGAGGGGGCTGAAGGGATTCCCCTCTAACATAACAAAACACAACAAAGGAACTGAGGGGGAAGTGGCACTGTGCGGGCATAAGCTCCATCCATGCGTCTAAAATGTAACGATGTGTGTAGGCTGTATGTAAGAGAGCACCGATGTACAGAAATGTGTCTGTATAAATGTGTGTGCGTGTGTGTGAGTGCAGTGTCGCAGTGTGTTTCCATAACATGCCATCACTTGCTGCATCATTCTCCATCAGCACTTTCCTCTGATTGAATGCTCCTGCCCCCTGGTGGCAGTCTGCTGTAACTTCAAGTATTTCCGAGAAGAATTCATGAATGCCCCAGCTGCTCTTCTCTATATTAAACCCAGTTTAGATGTGTGTGTGCATGAGTGCCTGGAAGCCAAAACGGGTCAGGAAACTTCCTCTGTCTAGCAGCCATTCTTGTTCTCCTCAAGTCAGATAAAGGTCAAGCTAAAATTAGTCCTTGACCATGTATGGACAGGCAAGTAAGAGGGGAAGCGTACGTGTGAATGAATGTGGCTTGTGAAGTTGTGGTGACTGGAAATCACACACATGCAGACTTTTGACTTCACGCTGAGAGAAAGCAACATAAACGGGTGTAAAAAAGAGTTGGGCCTCACTGCTGAAATCTTACAGTGTGTATGCCTGTTTGCGTTAATGTGATAAAAAAGTTTTGTTTTTTTAAAGAGCCTTCGTCTGTGCATTTGAGCTTTGAGGTGACGGCACAAGCTGGAGCTCCAAACTGAACAGTGTGTTCTTTTTTACCAACGGCCGGAAAAAGCAGCTGCGTCCAGAAAATGACAAAAAAAACCCCAAAACATTCTGAATGACTGCAGTGAATACAAAACACAGTCTGTAAGCAGACTGACAGAGAGTGGCAGCAATGTTCAACATTTACAGGCGTGGTGTTTGTGCTCGTGTGCTCTGACGTAAATCAAATTAAACTGCTGCCTAAATGAGGCTCCAAATGATGACGGCGAGTGATGAAAGAGGTTAGAAATAAGCTCTAGGCATGATATTTTACCATAAAGGCAACTTTTTCTGCTTCCAGAAGACAAGACAGAGACAGACTGTGTGTTTATGCAGGTTGTACTTACAGGGAAAAGCACGATGGGGACAGTAAGAGTGACGGCAGTGAGGACAGCCAAACGCACCAGCAGCAGCATCGTGTCAAACTTGTACACTTTAGTGAAAGTGTGCAGCAACTCTGCCTCCACGTTGTCTGTGATGTAGAGGGATAAAAGAGCAGTCTGTGAGAAATACTGAGACTGAAGAAATGGAAAAATAGGAATTCTAGCAAGACAAAAGAACGGAAAGGCAGAACAAAACAAACAAAAACCAATCGTGCCATTTTTTCTGTTGGTTAAACTGTTGCTTTTACCATAAAAGGTGAGGTAGCCAAAGAGTGCCGACAGCATGTACATGATGAGCATGGCCAGGATGGACAGGTTAGAGACATTCTGCATTTTCTTCCGGCTCCGACTGTAGATGGCAAACACACAGACTTTTAGAGAGGTGACTTCACGATCGAAATATAAGGATTTTCCCTACTTTGTAGGGTGAACACAAAAGGAAGTGTCGAAAACAAACCACTTCCTGCAGAAGTAACACCATTATCACGCCACTTCTGCAGGAGGTGGTCTGTTAAAATGGACAACTTTACATGTAATCTGCATTTTTATTGCCAAAGTCAAGTTACATTATACATGGATTACGGTAGTGTCAGCTGTGATGTGGACACTACACTGGAGAAGGCTGAATGAACCAGTCGATATTGTGCCTACCCTTACCTATGGTCATGACCTTTAGGTAGTGACCGACAGAACAAGATTGCAGACACAAGTGGCGGAAATGGCTTTTCTCCAAAGGACTTGCCTCTCCCTTAGCGATTGGGTGCCAGTTGAGGTTGTTTAGGAAAGTGACGAGTACGCCTCCCGGACACCTCATATGTGAGGAGTTCCAGGCATTTCCTACCGGAAGGAGGCCCTTATTTCTCTCTAGTGTGTCCTCGGGAGATTATATCTCTTGACTGGCCTGAGAATGCCCTGGTGTTTCCCTGAATAAGGTGGAGGCGGTAGCTGGGAGCTAGCTCACAACTAGCACTTCCCAAATGACAGTATTACTGAAAAATGCTAATCAGAAATCCATGTTAAAGTCCCTGACAGCAGTGCACGGGGAGCTATCTGAAACCAGATGAATGTAAACAATACCAGCTCTGGCAGAGGTCCACTACTAGGAGGCATCCACTAATCCATATTAGGAGTACCCCACACAGACACCACATTTTTTGCCATGTCAGAATTACTAATCAACTTTTTTTTTGTTGCTTTGAACACATCAAGAATATCAAGAACTAACCGTTTCTTTGCTTCCTCTCTCTTGGAAGACGTCATTGCAACGGGTCAGCGTATGATGATTTAAATGTATGTATAAGATGTTTGATGATGTAAATGTAAGTAGCATACTTACTCTTTAAGCTCGCTATAGATAGGCAGCACCTCAGGATGGCAGACGAAAGCAAAGGCCAGGATGGGAACAGTGTACGCAGTCTAAGGATGAAAAAAGTAGGGAAACGAGCCATTAACATGATGTAATATATATCAGAAGTATTCTTCTACTGGGTAAAGTAGCTGTAAAACAGAAATGCCTGCTGATATAGCCTCAAGAGAAAAGAGATTAGGGAGAGCACTAAAAAACCTTTTCCTCAGCATTTAAGACTTCTGATGCACCGGACAGTTGGACACAGCAGTGCTGCATTGCGGTCTGCTGTCTGCTCAGGTCATAAAAACTGGTATGCATAAAAAGACACGGAATATGTTTCCTTTCTTTGTCTCCAATCAAAGCATGACATGCAGACAATACAATGACCTTTACTTCTACCAGCTGCTACTTTTGAACGGTCTCATTTTTCTACTTAAATTATGTGAAAGGTATCATCGTGAAATTTTATTTGTAAGAGCTGTTATTACACAAAGTTTGGGGGATTTGGATTAACTCACTTTTATGAAGTATAATGCTACATTTAAAATGTGTACCCTGATTTATGATTATATTTGCCCACAGATTAAACAAAACATTTGTCACTCAAAGGCTGAAAACACAGCACCAAAGATGTCAAACATGTCTTGGCTTGGCATACTGGTTCTGTTCTATTCGAACGGTGTCTCGTCTATTCACCCCTACAGCCCCATGATACATTGTGTACATGTTTTCAAGACTTTACCCCAGCAACAAGATTATCTTCAACTTTACTAAAGTTTTGGAGTGTCTAATTAATTGGGAACTGATCAATGGGGAATATTTGTACATGTACAATGACAAACCCAACAGTTCTCCATTTGAGAAGCTAAAACCTCTTAAAATAACAAACAAGCAATGGACTGTGAAGGCAATCAAAGGTTCTGCACCAGTACAACGAACTAACCTGTGAGTTGAAGACAAAGTATTTCGGCGTGCACATCTCCTCATCGTCTGGGTGAGGTTCAGAGTGTATTCCCGTGGAGTGCTGGGTATCATGGCTGCCAATGATTGCTGGGGAAATGTCAGCGTGGGAGAAATCCATCTGTATTGACTTGTTTTGTAAGGCGTAGAGCCCTGGCATGTCCGAGCCATTTATGCTGAGATTGGATGAGTGGCCAGAGAGGAAAGGCAGAGGGCAGGGTAGCTGGGTTTTTTTGTATATTATCTGAAAAAGATTGACATGAAGTCTGACTGTGCTCTTCAAAGTAGAATTATCACATATTGTATGCTAACGTACTAGCTAACAGTTGTTTATTACGACATCCAAAAGATACGGAGCAACATTAGCATCTCAGCAACTTAGTGATTTCAAACTCCTTTTAGCTCTTTTCTAGCTTCCTTCAACTCCATAGAAAAATAAACTGGCAACTTAGTTGCCAAATAATTGACTGAGTTCTCCAGTTAGCAGCTAAAATTATCTGTTTTTTGATGCTGCGGAGGTAGCACATGCTGGGTTTATCAAGACTGTTCACTGAAGCAGGCTCCTTTACCAAAGAAGGTGCACATGAGCAGTGACAGTGAATCAAGAGTTTAATATTGTTAAAAAATGTCATCTTTGTAATTTGCATTTAGCGTCATTTTGTCATGCTACCTAGCAAGAAAATGCCAAAAGATACCATTATAACGCCAACCATACTGAAGGGTTAAAACAAATAATTTAGGGACGGTTGTTTTACTGCTTAGTTGAGGTGTGAGGCTGTATCTTAGGTTTTAGGTGCACCTTCTTCAAGAATAAGAAGTTGCAACTAAAATTTATTAAAACGTGGTAACAAAAAAATTCTTTGACCCTTTTCCCTACCACTTTTGTTCTTTTAGGCAACAAGTTGAGTGTTGACCTGGGAAAGTAAATATGAAAAGAAAGAAAAATCGACTTCCTCTGTTAGTAGTCCTGACACTGGCAAATCGGAAATCTGAGTAACTGGCAACAAGCCGTAACACAGAAACTATTAGCTGAAAGATGCTAACATACCACAAGTGACAAACACCTACGTACAGGTGGTTTATGTTCATACTGATCTCTTGACATACAACTCTTAATCACATTATTATTAGCACATATTCCGATTGCTCACACTCAACTTACCACACCTAGGAAGAAAACCATGCAGGAGAGGGAAAAACCACTGGTGTAGCCCAGGTAGCCTAAAAAAGAAACGAGAAAACAAAAAGTGAGTTCCTTTCTCACTCTGAACCTAGATAGCTGTTTTTAATGCATTTTGATGCCTTTTCTATTATATGTGTCACTCTTGCTTGTCAGCCCTATTAAAGAAACGCACTAACCAAGTGTGATCTGAGCAGAAACAAATTTAAATACTGACAGATGCAAAAAATCACCATCATCATCAACAAATTCAGTTCTAACATAAAGAATTTATCCCGTCTGCTGCTTTATACAGCTGTCTGTATGTTTTACAGACAGCTGCAAGAACATGGAGGCACTGAGGAATTTGGCAAGCCATAGCAAGAAGTGAACTTTAGAAACTTTAGTGAAATTGGAAGTCAGTCTGTGGTGGGAGCAAGTGGATAAAGTTTACAAAACATGTGAAGGAGAAAATATGATGGTTTTCACTTGTGTTCCTACCCAGATTTTTGAGGAGGGATAAAGGCAGAATGATTCCGACGGACACAAACAGCACCAGGTAATTTCCATTCAGGTACCATTCACTGCAAACACAACACAAAGTTAGACCACAAGAGATGGCACACGAACATTAGTTTGCTTCATCTTTAGAGGCGCCCATTCTCACCCGGAGTTTTCTTCTAAGTGCAGGAATGCTCGGATCACTTCTGGCAACTCATACTTCACTATAAAGAGGTAGCTGGACATCGCTGCAAGAGGACAACAAGAGCAACTTCAGGTTTCACGCAAACTACAAATACTTCTTTAGAGGTGCACATTACAGATATTATTGTAGCTCCAGTAATGCAATTAAAAACACGTATGTTTCATTGAAATACACTGATTTAGGGCCTACCTCCAATGTTCTGCATGATTATTGATCCAAATGCAGCCATTTTTCCGGGCCAGCCAAATGCCCTCTCTCCAAGCTTCTCATAGATGAGGGACCCTGCCAGAACAGAGAGAGTGACTAAGGATACCGGCCTTAACTAGACAATCAGGTGTATGTTACACAGTCTATTATGAGGGGCCGTACAAGCCAAAATTCATTCTTTCACTCTCACACACATACATTCTTCTTTCACACACACGTATTGTCACTCTCACATACATATATTTTTCTTTCACATACATATACTTTCACTCTCATATTGTTTTATTTTAATTTTTATATTTAGATATTTTTATTCTCATGTTTACACATATTTAACACACACATTGCAATATTGTGCTCTCTTATACATGTATTTTAATGTACATATTTACAAATTTTCACTCTAACATACATGCATTTTCATTTATGCATTCCTACATTTTGCTCTCATTTACATGCATTCAATATGCATTTAATCTCACAAATAATATATGTATGTAAGAAGAGAATGCATACATGTAAGAAGAAAATATATGTATGCAAGAGAATAATGTATGTGAATGAAAGAGTATAGTGGAAACGGAAGGAGTTTAATGGAAACGGAAGGCTGGGTGTCTGTACCGCTGTGATTGGCTGAGAAGCACGCGCGGGTCACTTTCAAGTGTCTGACAGCATGGAGGGGGGAGAAGAAACTCGAGTTCTTCAGCAAGCTATCGGGGTGTTAAGAAATATTTTATCATCTCCTGAAACGGTCACATCGTTGTCCTCGTCACTTGATCCAGATGGGACGGGCTCAACTTTTTTTTACGTGCGCTCAGAATAGTGGCACAAAAATAACGCCATAGTGACCCAGAAAGAGTAATATTTCAAACTCCGCCACTCTGTGCTCCTCTGCCACTGCCTCGTTTGAGTTTTGGACGAAATGGATTCTGGGATATTGTATTTCGTCATTTCGAGCTGATTGGAGACCAGAACAGCCAATCAGATATTTTTGCATCCAAGTCTGTGATTGGCTGGTTTTGTGGCACACAAAATAACGCCATAGGTCATAAAATAAACTTTTAAGATATTTTCATGCGAGAATGGTGCTGTGTAAACTTCAAATATCTGCTTGATTCATCAAGACATCACATGTTTCCATAAGCGCTCTAATGTTTTCGGAGATGCCTGTTACCCATCAGCTGACCGCATAGCTGTACTGGCCATGGGCATACCGGGCATTTGCCTGGTGGGCCGATGGTGATTTTTCATTTTTATGTTTGTTTGTTTTTGTAACGGTATAAACAATGAAAGGTGGTGGATTAGCCAATTGGTCATGATCAACTCTGGGCTGGACCAATTACAATACATCCGTATTGAGAGGAAAAGGAACGCGATTAGTCCCGTACTTCAGCTAGAATGAAAAAAGACAAAGCTGGAGTTATTCTGTTTTTACGTTGCACAGCTGCCTCTTCTCCCCTCATTCTCTCCCTCTCCTGTTGCTACTTCAATCATGAAACCGATCAATGATCAGCTGATCGTCTCTCTTGTTTGTTTATCTCCCACTTTGTGCCAGAAAGAGGAAACCAGCGGATGTCGCGCTAAACAACAGCAGCACGTTCAAGCTTGATCAGCTGTTGTTAGAATTTATTTAAAATTAGTTTCTAGTATCAGCTGATGTTTGCTGGAGCCACAGCTGTAAAAGCTGCTGCTCTCGATCAAGTGACGAGGACAACGATGTGACCGTTTCAGGAGATGATAAAATATTTCTTAACACCCCGATAGCTTGCTGAAGAACTCGAGTTTCTTCTCCCCCCTCCATACTGTCAGACACTTGAAAGTGACCCGCGCGTGCTTCTCAGCCAATCACAGCGGTACAGACACCCAGCCTTCCGTTTCCATTAAACTCCTTCCGTTTCCACTATACTCTTTCATTCACATACATTATTCTCTTGCATACATATATTTTCTTCTGACATGTATGCATTCTCTTCTTACATACATATATTATTTGTGAGATTAAATGCATACTGAATGCATGTAAATGAGAGCAAAATGTAGGAATGCATAAATGAAAATACATGTATGTTAGAGTGAAAATTTGTAAATATGTACATTAAAATACATGTATAAGCGAGCACAATATTGCAATGTGTGTGTTAAATATGTGTAAACATGAGAATAAAAATATCTAAATATAAAAATTAAAATAAAACTATATGAGAGTGAAAGTATATGTGTGTGAAAGAAAAATATATGTATGTGAGAGTGACAATACGTGTGTCTGACAGAAGAATATATGTGTGTGAGAGTGAAAGTATATGTGTGTGAAAGAAGAATGTATGTGTGTGAAAGTGAAAGAATGAATTTTGGCTTGTACGGCCCCTCATAGTCTATTTTGCAATTCTTACTTAGCCCCTTCTTTGTAAAAAAAATGTTATCTTTACAATAACTACTTCATTCTCATTTCTTCAAATGCCTTTAGGGAAGGGCGTGGAGATTTACAACGAAAGTTGGCATAACAGCAATTACTTTTTTGCGCTGTTACAATCACTTGTAAAGCTACTTCTTTCTGGCCCTTGTCCGGGCATTTTCTCATGCGTCATACTCCTCCCTGTGACCAGTAACCTCCCAATTAAATACTGTATATAAAATGTTATCATCTGTGGAAACATACACTTGTAATCCCTTAATCAGCAATCATAACATTTAACGTCGTAACATTTAAAAATGTTTAAAGGTCTGAAGAGCAAATACCAACCTCCTTCTTTAGCAGTCACAAGGAGCAGGTGTACAGAGTATAAGGAGAGGATGGCTACAGCGATGAGGAGGACTCTGCGCAGAGGGAGAGAGAGAGACAGAGAGGTGTAGAAGTATGAAAAACTGGTACTGTGTAACTGAGTATTTAACCCTTACTGTTAAAAAAACACTTAATGACATTTGAAGCTGCTCTGGCACATGTGTTGTTTGTGTTCGGGGGGAGGGGGGGGGGAATTCTGTCCTTTCAAAATGACTTTGGCATAGTTGTAGCATGACTAATGTCTGTGTCACGCAAATGCTACAAATACATCCATTGCTGCATTCTTCAAATACCATACTGTGTGTCAGCAGTGAGATTATGGCGGAAGAGGGACAAAGTTGTACAGCTTCCTGTAGTTATTTCACACCCCCAGCTAGTTCTCATTTTTATGCCCTGGTCAAGTCTCTGGACTGCAGCCATGTGCGTGGACAGTGGATGACAGAGGGAGTTGCGGTGGGTACACCAGGGGCATTTAGGGGGTGTTGGGTGATGGAAGTCATCCAGAGTCCAATAATGCATATGCACAGGACCAGATGGCTGAGGGAACTGACCACTGAAGCTCAGATGTCCCCGTGGGGAAGAGGTGCCCCCTAATCCGAGTGGTACGTGACCACAGTCTATATCTAAAAGAGTCATAAAAATCATTTTTATTTTGTCAGTGCAACGATTAATAATCAGACACTCTGATTTCCAAACAAATTAGTGACATTCCCGTCAGCCATAATTATCACGCTATTATACCATACAAAAGATTCCAAAATGCTGAATTGTCATGGTTGTTGTGGTAAGCATTATATCAACACGCGATTGTCACCTTTTCTAACAAAAAGTGAAAAGAACTTTCTGCCATCATTTGGCATAAGTTGGTTAGCACACACACTAAACACTCCACCTAGTAACGCAGCAAAAAATGTTTTGTCTTTCCTGCCCAACCCATAATTCTGTCATCTTAAACTCCCCTACAATTAATTCTAAGAAGACATGAATTAATCTGTGGAGAACAATGTAATGCTAACCGGTGTTTTTTTTAGGCCTCTTTTCAGGACTGCAAGGAGGGGTGACACTGACAGGGAGCTCTAACAAGCTTCAGCTTATAATTGCATTAGTTATTATTAATTAATTGTCTTTTGTGCTGTCTCCCTCCCCTCGACCTAAACTGGTCGTGGCACATGGTTGCCCCTCTCTGAGCCGAAGGTTTCTTTCTGTTAAAAGGGAGTTTTTCCTTTCCACTGTTGCCAGGTTCTTGCTCATAGGGGGTGGTCTGATTGTTGGGGTTATGTCTGCTTTATTTTAGGGTCTTTACCTTACAATATAAAGTGCATTGAGGTTATTGTTGTTGTCATTTTGTAATTTGATAAGTAAATTGAACTGAAATTGAATAATCTTTCAAAGTATATCCTGTGGAGCAATCATTGTTTTTGGCATTTGAAACCAAATTAACACCTAATCTCTATCAAAAATGTAACGCAATGCACTATATACCCGCTAGTCCAAACATACTTACGTAAAGAGAATGATGCCAGTGTTTGCCATGGCAAAGGACAGGCCCAGGATGCCGCTGCCCATAATGGCGTTGCTCAAGTTGAAGACGGACATGCCAAATGAGGCGTGGCCAGGATGCTGCCCAAAGTCAAAAGAAAAAACAAGAGCTTTGTAAGGTAAAAATATCTTCAGTTGAGTGATGAACTATTGATATTTACTACATGAATCATTAATGTTAGCATCATATGCGCCCTGTTTTAGAAAAAGAAAGAGCTAAACATTTGGCATAGCAAGCCACCTACAGACAGATAGAAGCTTTAGGAGACAAGCTGCAGTTCTTCTGCACTATTCTTATGGTTTTGACCTCACTCTCCTACAGCATCTCATAACTGCTAACATCTTAGAGACTGTGGTCTGCCATGTGGTCTAATTTAAAATAATGAGCAGGCTGCATATTGCACTTCTACCAACTGCCTAACTGAACACATGAAAAATTAATGTAGAACAGTAAGTGCGTCTGTGTGTATAATTAATAGTTTTCATTTACTTGAATTATGAAGACAGGATGATGAATTGTTGACATGTGCATATGCATTATATGGTCAGTAAAACAGAATATGAAAATAATATAACAGATTATATTGGGAGTCAAAAGGAGCTACATGGTTGATGTGACTAAATCCTTACATATTCTTCTTCATATTTCGTCTTCTTTGGTATCCCGTTTGACAGGAACCTGTGGCTCTCTCCATCGTCATTATCATCCCCATTAAATTGGCTGTCAACATTGAGAAAGATACACGTTAGGACAAACACAGTGAGAGGTTCACTTCAAATGTGTATCAACTTTCAGTGCTATATTTTATGATGTAACCGCCTGTCATCAAATGTGGCCTTTGTGCGTAAGTGCAAGCGTGAGTGCAAGCAATAAGATGCTCAACTGTCTATACTGGTTATACCAATCTACACTGCTCTCAACCCAGAGACTTCCTCTGAAGTAGAACAAGTTCAAATGAGTGATGAAATATGTAGATTTTCTTTTGCAAATTATTAGTGTTAGCATTCAGTCCTCCATCCAGGACTATGGTCATCCATAAACTGACTGTGAAAAAGATATACATTAGCACATGCAGTCTCTGAACAGCAGTTCATTTCAAATGTATCAACTTTATATGCTACAATTTACTGTTAACCACCTAAATCTGTAGCCGTAGTCTTTACATTTAAGTGCGAGTGTAAATGCAAGCAACAGAAAAGAAGCTGGACTGGTTATGCTGGTTATCTGACGACATTTGTGTGTGTCAGGGTTTTAAATGTAAACGTAAAAATTGTAACCGCACCTCTTTACACCAATCTATGCCTTTCTTCATTTGTTCTTAAAAACGCATCAACTCTAACAGCGCAGTTTTTTAAAAAACTAGCTACCCGCTGTGGCAAGGGAGCAGCTGAAAGTAGCTAGCTGGACTGAAACACCTTCCCAATTCAATAACCACCAGTGTGCCTCACCCTGATAAACACATTATTTACATGCAATTAATCTGCCGTCTTAAAGCCAAAAGATAGACATGCCAAATGAGGAGTAACTTCGCAAGTGCAAGCATAAGTGCAGGGAGCAGAAAAGGTACTGGACTATCTATGTTGGTTATTTGTCATGAATCTAAACCTTCTGTAAAAGATTTGTCAGACACAAGGAAAAATCCACCCTCCCATAGTCCTGTGCTAGTTTTATAAAGTTCTTATTATCACCTTTGTCCTTCTCCGTCTTCATTATCATCCATAAATTGACTGTGAGGATTGAGAAAGATATACATTAGCACATGCAAACACAGCTAATGGTTAATGTCACATATGTATCAACTTTCTGCCCCACAATTTGCTTTTCACCACTTGCCATCAGCTGTAGTCTTTATGTTAAAATGCAAGTATCAGTGGAAGCAACAGAAAAGAAGGTGGACGCCAACCTATGCCCAGAAAGAAAAGAATGGACAAGAATCTGTAATAATCTGTATAAACCAACCTAAAATGAGTAATAAAATATGTTTATATTTATTCTATGACTCATTAGTGTTTGCCAAGTCTGCTAGTCTTAGTGGATGCTATGTGCAAGCAAACCAAAGACTGCTGCTGCTGGTGAAAGATTCGCCAGATAGAAGGAAAAACTATTTATTATCATACTTTTTCCTCCTTCGTATCTCATTTGGAAGGAACATATCACCCATGTTATATTCACTGGCAGAATAGAGAAAGCAACAGAATGTATGTATGTATTACAGTATGGTCTTCTATAAAATTGAAATGAATTGAATTGAAAGTTATACGTTAGGACATGCAAATGTAGCTAATGGTTCAGTTCAAATATATGTCAACTGTGGTACATCTTTTTTGTAACCAGCTGCCATTAGCTGTTGTAGTGTTTATGTTTAAATGCAAGTCTTAAGTGCAAGCAAAAGAAAAGAAAGTAGAGTCTATAGCTTTTGTCAAGCGGTTGTCCTCAAATACACCAACCTTCACCAGACAAAGACTTATATTTATTTCATTAGTGTTAGCTTTAAGTTTACACTGTCAATGTGCAGCAAACCAAAGGCTTTGGTGCTGTTGGCGAAAGATTTGTCAGACAGAAGGGAAAATCCAGCTTCCCATAGACATGTGTTAGTAATATAGAGTATTTATTATCATACTTCTGCCTCTTTGGTATCCCATTTGTCAGGAACACATTGCTTTCTCCATCGTCATTATCATCCACATTATACTGACTGATAGGATTAAAAAAGATATGCATTAGGACACAAACACAGCTAGTGGTTCAGTTCAAATGTATATCAACTTTCTGTGCTATGTTTAGCTTTTTTTTAGCGAACTGCTTACAGATGTAATCTTTATGTCTATATGCAAGTGCCAGTACAAGCAACAGAAAAGAAGATGAACTGGTTATGCCACTTGTCTGAGGTCATTTGTGTGTCCACGTCTCAACTATATATGGAAGCTATGTGTAAAAAGATTCACTGTGCTGCTTCAGACTAAAACATATGTAATTTATTCTTAGAAACAGACCAAACATCACAATTTATTACTCAGCAGGTGTCCTGAAGTGATGCAAACACAGAGAGTCATTCATTGAAAACATTACCGTGTCACAATTTATGATTTAATCACCTTTATGTGCAACGAGCAGAGAAGAAGCTGTCTACGCTGATTATTTGACACCAATTTACAACTTCTGTCATTTATTCTTACAGACGCACCAATGCACACCAATTTATACCCAATCATGGTAAAGCAGGAGTTTAGAGATCAGCTTGTGATCAGATTGCCATAACCAGAGGCTTGCCCACAAAAATCCAGCCTTCTCTAGTCTACTGATATTAAGAAAGACATCACGGTCACTGACCTGCTCATGGTGGCCTTCTCGCAGTCGGTGGGCTCTGTGAGTTGTTCATCAAGGCTGTCGTCGTCAGCCACTGTGGAGACTTTCCTCAGTTCCATGCGTTCCACAATTCCCGGCATAGTGGTACAGAGAGCAGGACCAGAGGCAGAGAAATGTACCTTTCTAGGATTTTCAGGGTTTAGACTTCACCGGCACAGGATACAAGAACCTTGTCAATCACCTCAGCTATATCTTGTTACCGTTGAGAAAAGTCCTGAAACAATAAAGGAAAAACAAGACAAAGTTTCAGTAACAGAATTGGCTTTTTGTCTGTTTATATGTTGCTTTCCTTTTTTTGCTGGTCTTAAACTGTTCCAAGAACTGGAATATGCAACTGATTACAGGGGCTGTCAGTGGTTTTATTATCTGCCCTTATCAGGTTTTTGGCCTTGATGAGGAAGGCACACAGAAAGCCTTTTTGGCAGAAAGCCCTGAAGGCAAACTTCAACTTAAACATGGTTAACCATGATCTTTAACCTTTAACTATCCAAGTACTTTATGGCAGAAAGTGTTTCTTGTAGAAAGCCCCGGGGGAAGACCACTCCCACAAGAATAAAAAAATCCTTAAGGTAAAAATGGAGCCCTCTACTCTGGAAACCATTTCCTGGAACTGAGGGGCTTCCTAAGAGATTATATGTACCTTGGCACTTGTTACGCAGCTTCACCTGTACCAGGAAGGGTGACCTTGTGTTAATTTTATTGCCTTTTACATTTCACACAGGCTCAATTAGTTGTGTTAATGACTAAAGTTATTTGTATCTCTTGTCTCTTTAGGAAGATATCACAGCCAAGTGCTGACGTACATAATGACTGCTGAGCGGAGTCGAGTCAGCTCCAGTGACGTGAAACTAGGTCATGGATATAGCATGTCCGTGGGGTCGTCGGACCACCATCAGCTGCCCCCTTGATAATGCATGAGCTGGTTTACACAACTTAACCCTTAACATCAAAGAAAAGAAATGACACTCCACTTAGGGGCACCACCTTCAATTTCTGTAGTGTTCAAGTTATGTAAGAAGGAGGTCAACACACTGAAAGAAGACAACGTGATTATAAACGAAAATAGCAGCAACGTGATTTACAGTGCTTTTTTCCCCCCTCACACAAAGAGCTCTTTGACTGAGTTGGAAGAAAAGATCCTAAGGGCGACTCACTAATGAAAAACTACAAGGAAAACACAAACTAATGCAACGTGTACAGGACCAGCCAGAGCCGTGACACCGATGAACCCATGAGAAAGGACATTTCTGACATCCTCTTATGTTTCACGGCACTCGCAGCAGTAATGATGTGGTGTAATGCATTGAGAAGAACAAATATGTTAATGTAAAGTTAAAGGAACAGCTCGGCGAACCACATTTACCTATTCACACAGCTCTTTCTTCTGCCATGAACTTAACATACACTCATGGATTAATTGATGTGCCACTGTGGCAGTGTGCATGAGTCAACATGCAGACTGGAAGAGCTGGAGTATGCTGAACCACCAACCTTCTGATTAGGGAATGAGCCACGCTACCATCTAATGCACACACAGTAAAATAAATGCAACTCTCATGCCTGTATCCCAAATATGCAGCTACAAAAAAGACAAAAGATAAGCAGATATTAATGGCACAATACGAGACTTCCAACCATTTCATACACCACTGGACCAGGTAAACTGTAACACTGCACACTTTCACTGCTCTTCTAAAGCCCATCCCACAGCTTGCAGCAACAACTGGTGAAATAACCACTTGCGACACAATGTAGGTGGATCCCGAGTTAAACTTGACTCAATTTTGAGGTGAATGACTGGAGTGACTGCCAGTGTTTGACTTACATCAGGGTAGTAAATACAATTGAACATTACATTCACAACCAAGACCCGAAGTGTCTGTAGTGCCCGACTGTCAGTTACAAAGCAAAGCCTAATGAGCAAATACGTAGATATGGACAGGTCTTTATTCTACCTTGATTACCTTTATGCATAATGATAGCTTTGCTTCTTTGCACTGAATCAAACAGTGTTTCTCTCTGTTTAAAAAGGTCTTATGTTTTAAACCAATCATTGGGTTTTTCATGCAAATTTCTGAGAATGACACAATATGACAACAACTGTAACATCAACGATGAACAAAAACCTTCCCACAACCACCTGATGATGATCAAGTGGAGCAGTAAAAACATAGTTGAGCTACCATCCATCCGCAAGTGGTCAGTCTTAAGGACAGCTGATAGAAATACAAGGACCTGCAACTTAAGCAACAGCTTCTAAAGAGGGAAGCGGTTGAGCCACTTCAAAGTGTAAACAAGCGTTTGCAGTCAAAACTTGAGCTCTTTTGCATACACTACCAGGGGTGTTCAATGTCCTGGCCGATGCAGTTGAGACCTTCTTTCACAAAAACTTATTGTTACTGACAGGTTGTTGTACTTTCTGTGAAGTAAAGCCATAATAGTTTTGAGCCAACAGAGATTAGGTGGCTGTGTCATCGTTAAAAGCCACATCACACACGCCGCTACACCTAATCTCTCAAAGTCCTTGTCTGCCGTGCTGTTAGAGGGAAATGGAGACTGGGGTTCGCTCTCTGCAGCCAAGAGGATTAACCTGTCAAGCTGGGTTAAAATGATGTGTTGATACAACCATTACTTATAGAAGCCCACATTAAGTACTTCCCACCATCGGTAAAATTAATCTTTATAGGTTGCTGGAATTTGTTCATTTTTTTCCAAACCCGAACCATCTATCTCACTCCCGAGGCCATGCTAGGTAAAGCCATATACAGAAACTTCAAACCACTACCAAAACTTTTTTAAAGATTCCAGAGACAACACACAGTTCATACAATATGCATTTAAAGATGTTGGCGTTAATGTCCAATCTGCTCACTAATATAAGCAGAATCCTTGAGTTTTAGATGGCAGATAGGCACTAGGTCTTCTGAAACACAGGAGGCTGTAACCTATCAGTAATCACCCTTCCTGTTGTTAATAGCTAAAAACATGAACAAGCACCGATTTTGTTCTTTCAACATGTCTCGAGGCTAATCGCACAGCAGCAGTTATTTTAAGTTTCTTCTCATATATAGAATATCTGCTATAGTGCTATAGACTGTATGCAGTCATGGTAAGATAAGACATTGGTTGTCAAAAATCTAAAGTGTTAGGCAAAAAAGGAACAGAAGCCAGGCTTAAAAAATACAGTAATTTGTAATTTTAGAATGAGAGCACTTTACCCATTTAGTCTGAAACCAATCGTCTTCAGTGTACACACAAACTGTTGCATCAGCCACGGTCTACAAGTCTTGGCACGAGCAAACACACCCCTTAATAGCTAAGTGAGTGAAGTCAATGCTCTAAACTGCTACGTGTTACACAGAAAATTCCTTGAAAGCAAACATTACACATATTTCTGTTTTACCCCCCACTCAACATTTGCACAACAGAGGTCCTACCTGCTGTGCATGGCATGGCTCACTTTTTCAAGAAAAAAATCACCCTAAACAAACAAGCTCACTTACTGAAAGGTTTCTTGAAGCTGTTCTAGGAAGGTTCCTTGTTTGTCCTCCCTTTTTGAATGAATAGATTTGAAGAAAAACAGACAGAAGACAGACGAGTGGATGGGTGAGGTGCTCTGGCCCTTTTGTGACTCAGGTAAGACAGGAGGCTTTTAAAAGAGAGGAAGGAGGGCCTCTGTCAGCCAATCAGGATGTGCGCAGTTTGCTAAGACTCCTCCTTTTTTGATCAGTCATAAGCAGGGTCGTAACCCTGATAGCTCACCCCCAATCTCCACCAACACCACCCACTTGGTATGCATACATGTATATACACATCCGCCTCAACAAATATAATCGAGGAGAGCACACGGAGTATAAACTATATACACTCACTGAAGGACAGATAGAGCTACACTGTAACGTGGCCAGTTTGATCATCGGCATCGGACTGAAGATTGGTATCGTGGTAGCGTGCACCAACTCTTAAATACCCTCAGCAGCTTCAAGACACGACCACATGACAAGCCACATGACCACTTATAAATGGACCTAAATCATACAGATCAAACACAGGTGGTCTGTATGATTTAGGTCACAGAAATCTGCCGACTGGACTGGTCTCTGACACACACACACACACACACACACACACACACACACACACACACACACACACACACACACACACACACACAATTGCTTGCACATGCAGCAGGCACACAGATGCCCAGACACAGACATACTGTGGACGACTGTCAGTGTTTTCAGTAGAAGGCCGTGCCACAGGCTGACCAATCAGACAGCTCACTGTCTGGATGTCGGCGTGCCCAAGGTCATGTTTGTGTCAGAGATGGTTTTTTTTTTTTTACTTTGTAATGCAGTTCAAACAGAAGAAAACAGACACATGCACAGATCACTTAAGGTACAAAGACACTATTTTCTTCGTCAGAACATCGGGCATTGATCTTGCTGAACATGAAAACATATGTGTTAAAATATAGACTCCAAATGTTGAACTGCTACAAAGTCTTCGTTTATACGATACTTTACTGTGTTTTAATGTTCAAATAAATTCAGAAAATTAACTTCAGCCACCACGAGCCATTATTAGTTCACTAGCTGCTGTCCAGTTTGTAGTGAAACTGTGAAAAGTATAACCTAAAATGGGAAACAGGGACCATTTGCTTTTGAAATATGTCACCTGCAGCTCAACACAACTTTACATCTTATAATCTAAACTTTTTACCGTCTCTGTTGCTCTTTTTCACGTTTCACTACCGCTCGTCTAGTAGTTAGCAAGTGTTTGCAGGCGAGCACAACCTGACAAATCTTGAGCATGAGTGTGTGTGAGATCATGTGAAAAACTTCAAAATGTACCACAGCAAGAAAGCAGTAATAATGATCTCACTTTAAATGCAGGTAAAATCAAATTCATCCCAAAAGTTCGACACAAAGCAGAAAAATGATGAAGCAGAAAAATGCACAGGAGAGACAATTTCTGTGAAAGCTAAACTTTTACAATCAGTAACCCCCAACCACAATAGCCCCATGGTTACAATGACCTTCCTTATATGGCACAGCAGTCTCTGATGTGTGTGTGTGTGTGTGTGTGTGCGTGTGTGTGTGTGTGTGTGTGTGTGTGTGTGTGTGTGTGAGCGTGTGTGTTGGGGGGTGGGGGTCTTCACACACATGCTCGGCTAATCACCTGTGACTAGGGAGAAAAATCAACCCCCAAAGAGACAGATTCGGGGGTTGGGAAAGAAACTTCTGAGCTGGGCTGAACAGCAACTAGCAACAAAAGTGCCTGAGGTCAGAGTTTGAGGTCACATGATTAGCACTGCAAACAAAAACAAAGACGTGAAGTATCCTTTGAAGGCAAAGACACGTGCTGGCTTCAGCCAATCCATTCAATGATCTGTATCTGCCTCAGTTCCAGCCTACAACTATAAAAATATAAACCTAAAGGGCCAGTCCACTAACTTTGCTCATTTAAAATGAAGGTTGTTAGTATAAAAAGTACAAAAACAAAAACTTTCTTTATGTACTATAATGTCTCTATACAAGTTTACCAAATTGGGGTAAGAAATATGTGGCTGAAAATATTGCAAAGTTGCTACGAGCATCTACAAATACAGATATTTATCATATTTGGAAATATGTCAGTATCTAAAAATCCTTTTTTGAATCATCCGATTCTTCTTTCTTTTAGGTGTTTTTTTTGAGTAATAATAATACTGATAAACAATCCTGGAATTGAAACTTCACTTATTTACTGATAGGTTTGTGCGGAACAGGGTGTAAGAGTTTATGTTCTCAGTTCTCTTCTCACTGGGTTCAGTAAAGGTTGATCATGTCATGGACTGGCTGTGTGGAGGCAGGTGAGGACCCAAATGCAAAACTCACGGAAACAGAACTGAACTCAAAAATCACTGCTTTATTGCAGGCTTAACAATGATACAAAACTAGACTGGGAATGCTAAACTGAGGACCGAGGAAACACAGGGAAAATCACGCCGCTTCAGGGAAGACACATTAACGACGCGACACTGAACTGAGGGAGACGTGGACGTAAATACACAGAGGGAAGTGGGAGCGCACGGGGAAAACAGGTGACACTGATAACCATAACGAGACACGGCAGGAGCAAACACAACACTGACGCACACTGACGGGAGACTATCAAAGTAAAACAGGAAGCACACAGAGGCAGACCAGGGGGAGAGAGAGAGAGCACGGGCAGAGCACAGACATAACGGGCTGGGGAAAACATGGAATAAAACACAAGGAGGGGAAACGAGGGTCACAGATACACAGAGGAGGCACACAGGGGGTAAAGTCACGAGGGGAAATCTAATAAGCAACACTTTAACAGAACAACCAAGGAACCAGGAATAAAAGAACAAAATACAAAAACACACGAAAACTAAGAATGCTGGATCAACATGACCCAGGATCATGACAGATCATTGCTCACGCTGTCATCTCTACCCACATTTTGAGCCATTAGCATGTCCCCAGTCAATGTTTTGGGAACACTTTGTCATTTAACTGGCAGAGCCCACCTACTGCTGGTGTTTGCCACCACACTCCGGCTATTCTTTGTCTAATTCTTCATTACAAAGTTTGCTAAAGTGATTGTCCAAATAAGAGATTAGGTAACCATGTGGTTTTTCCAGATTAGAGAGTACACGTTGTTACTCTCCCGCTTTAGCTGCATGTCTGTAGCAGGAGAATAACAAAGTATGTTGAAATCAGGTGGCTGACAAGAGGCCACGAGGGATGTTTCCATCATGGATCGAGGGTTTATTAACCTCCCATTTTGACCAAAACATCGTTGGCACCATTAACTTTAACTTCTCTCTGTATCTTTGTTGTTAGTGAATCCCAAACCTCTCAACTCCATGTGACTGGGTGCAAATACCAAAGAACTTGCAAGTAAATCATTAGTTGTCCAGAGTGAGAGTTATTTCTATCCTCTAGGTGCAAAATCTGTCAGCACGTGTTTGTAAGTAAGTGCTATGTACATCATATGATACTTAGCAATTATATTTGTGGAGATCCCTTTAAGATAATCTCAAAAATATTCAATAATACATACATTAAAAATATAAGCTTAATTCAAATGACTAAAGTTACTTTAAACATTTTTTTGCAAACATTCTAAAAGTTGGAGGAAAGTTGTCCTGGCGTGCTTACGTCAAAATAAGTCTGTTACACAAATTTACACACGTCACAGTAGCTGCAAATTGCAACCACAGTCCTCCACCTGAAACCACAAATTCAATCTAATGAGGCAGTTTGGATGTACAACGGTAGCTGTTAAAGAGAAGCTGAACCAGCTGGTTCATACCTGCCAGCCTCTCTTGGGCTTTAAATGATTAAAATGAACAAAAAGTTATCAGTCAGCAGAAATGACCGCTAGTTGTTTGCAGGTCAACAGAAGAATCATAAGAATCAAACTGCTCTTCTTATGATGCACTTTGCTTTAAAAATTGAGCTACAATCAGCCGCAAAACTTACTGTTAAGAAGCAATTGGGTACCCTGCCACTAGGTGAAGGTAAAGCAATATTCTGGGTAACAGATTAAATAACAAACTGTATGGTGAGTTTAATACAGGAGTACATGTCTATACTACAGTATTGTTTTTTCTGTTGGCAAATTGATATATTTAATCACATTTAGAAAAGTAAAACAAAAATAGACATTGTTTATAGAAATCGACATAAATATGGGCCTCATTGTATGTTTACATGCAGCAAACTCTATTTACCTGCATGCATGCATCAATGGTCAACTACTACACTCAGTCAGACACTGACCACCTCCATTGAGTGCATAATAAAAAATCAGAATGCAAGATTTTGCTCAATCAAATAAACATCCATGTAGGAAAGGAGATTTTCATACCTTAATTTTCATTGAGTTATGGTTTAATTATGGTTTACCTGCACATCAGCAACATGCACCAGACAAAAATGCATATAATGCTGAAACAAAGGCGACTTTGAAAGCTGGACTGGATAGCATAGCCTAAAATACATGTATACAGTTATCTGACAACCTTTTGATATGGTTCCTAAGTACAGTTAACTTGAGTTATTAAGTTACCGTGTGAAATGATGTAATACTAATACTAACACTGGACTAATACGGCACACTTTGGAGATGTCAAAAATGAGTATACTCAATATTTGTTAAATTAGATGTTATTGTTATAAAATCAGTATCATATGACACTTTTATAAGGTGTTACTACTCATAAATGCTAGAAACGAGCCATTTTAACCTGTTGGTCGGAGGTTACTAAGTAACACGATGACACCCGATGAACAAACGCCACATTCCAACCAGAAATACCATCAAGAGCTAGAAGAACAGTGTGTTACTACCTCGGACAATCCCTGCTTTCTAAAACTCGTGAAACTTTTGAAGCACAAAACAGGTTCGCTAACCTTAGGTTTGCTTACATTTTCCAGTCATTTCACAACTGCCAAAAAATGAAATCCTATGATAGATGGATGAACAATAAAGTGTTATCTCTAAAGTCTTATCTGTGAAGAGAAAAAGCCATACAGCCAAGACTGGAATCCACAACGAGAGATCTTGCTATGATTGCAACTCGTTTTGTAAACAGTCCGAATATGTACTGATAACAGATAACGACAGCTGAAGCTCAGGGGGCTAAAAGTTCTTTTTCATGAGCGCAAAAAATACCAAACTGTCCATTAAACCAGTGAAGTCCATCTGCCTCTGCTGCCTAAGAACAGGACAGAAATCAAAGCGTTCTGAATCTGCAAAGAATTATGGCAGCCTAACCATAGCTACTGGTGAGGCGTGTCATCTGTGGATGGCTTAACATTCACTTGTGTCCCTGCAGCAAGAACTATAACCACATATGAGCGAGTGTGAGAGAGGCACGCATGCTCGTTCAGATCATCCAGTTTGTCAGTGTTTGCACTTGGGACGAATTCATCATGTGTGACATGTGGAAGACAACTCCCTCCTCCCTTCTGTAAATTTCCCTTGCTGTTGCGCTGGAATCGAATATCACATTTTCACATGTTGAGTGCATATGAACAGACTATCCTGGAAGGCTGCGTTCATGCTATTCATATCTAGTTTGAAACTGCTACCATTTGGAAGGGTTAGGAATCTATTTCTTGATTTTGATGTTCCATAGAGAAGTTTGATTTTTAATGTTCTGCTTCTGCAGGATAAAGTAAGCACAGAGGACTGAGTGTTCCCAGAAAAGGTGTGGTGGCTGGTAGCTTTTTTTTCAACCTCAGTCCTGAGGTATTCCCTCTAGTCTGGAACAAATAATCACATAGAACGACTCTCCTGAATAAGGGCAACGTTATACTACATCCAAAGTGCTAGGTTAGCTGGTTAGATAATTCCTCTCAACTGTTTTCCAACATTTTCTGTTCATTTCCCGTTATCGTTTCACAGTGACGGGCTAGATGTGTGAAAGTAAAGAAGAAGACGGGGTTTGAACGCACCTCTGTCATTTCATGCGATCACAGTGACGTATGTGGCCACTGAAAACAACTGCAAACACTTTTTGACGTAGCCAAACAGCACAAGGTGTGACCTATTTCTAACATAATATGGAACGGCCCTTATTGCCTGTGACATTTAAGATACCAGTTTGCGTCCACTGTTAGGCGACAGCAGTGTCGGAAGTGAAGGAATGAATCGTTTCATTTATTCAAAAGAAACTGTTACATAAAGATGAAGATTTCTATGATGAATATCAAACAAGTAACACACAAAAAACAACCAAAAAAAAGCCCATATTGACAAAAAACTTTGACCTTAGACCCAAAGTAAACACCATATTGACCTTTTGGACATAAACCTGGTGTGTCCAAACCTGTTTGTGAAGCCTGGAGACTTTCTCTCTCTGTCCATCTTATCAGTTAATATTGATCTGCCAGCTCATGTCTGCTAATAGTGACGACAGCATTTTGTTTTGTAACAATGTGTAATTCTTCACAAGCTCAAGGTTTCACCCTTGACTCTAGCTGGAGGGGTGGACGATGACTTCAGAAGGGGCTAATGGGCCAGAGAAGGGTTTTTGTTTCCTGTTACGTCAAAGGCTCAGTTCTCGATGTCTTCAGTTTCAGTTTGACTAAAATTAAGCTAAAAGACTAAAACCAGTTCCATCTGTGGTCTTTTCCACCATGAAAAATAACCCATGGGTGTAATTTGAGAGCTTGGAGCCAGTAACTTTTGTTAGGTCACCTGTATAAAGACGTCACTACCCGATGCACAGAGGAGACAGACTGTTCTCTCAGTAGGAGAACACATTTACGAAATAACCTGCTTCTTTTCATGTTTCTCTAGTTGGCACCATTTTGAACTCTGGATATCTTCATAACACCATAGTAAGAACTTTCCACATAACAGTCTGAATTTTAAGTTCACTTTAACACAGAACTACTCTGGCTGCTTATGTAAAGCTGACACCTTCGTCCCTAGCAGCTTTATAAAATGTAATTGAAGCATACAATATTGAATTAGGAGACACAGAAAAAGAGTCTTTACACTACAAAAGCATGAATTCAGGTCACTTTAATTACATTAACTGGGTCTAAGGAAGGAATTGCAGAAGAAAAATGGAGAATATTTTAGTGACCATGAACCCGGTGTTCTCTGATTATTCAGAGGCGCTATGTGGGATATTTAGAACTACAATCATATCAAGTCCTCTGCACTAATCTCTTGCTAAGGCACTGACTCATAGTTCCGATTCCTGGCAGACAGATAAAAAAAGAAAATATTTAAATATATTCCCTCTTTCATGCACAGTGTTGCCTACATGAAACTCATGCAGGGACTTGCTAACATTAGGTAAACTCTGGGTTACTCTGGGTAAATTATAAATGCTACATTTTTAGGAAAGGCAAGTGTATCTTGGGAAGTCTGTATATTGTCCTTGCTTCAGAGGTTTTAGATGAGAATATTCTAAAACTCTCAAGTCTGCAGGACAAATATGAAGGCAGAGTTAGCATGGGGAGACAGTTAGCCTAGCTAAGGCCCCAGTCACACAGGCCTATAACCAGGTTGTTAACTGCAGGGAAACCACTGATCATGAGGAGAAAATGTACATTCCCCAACAAGTTGCGAGTGGTTGAGAGCAGTCAATGTGATATCACTTGCTAAAGCCCCATTCACACAGGCCTTGAGAGCTGGCAATCACCTGTCCCAGTGTGTATTCCGCGAATGCTTGGCAAGTGGTTGCACTGTCACTACCATGAAATTGCGTTGCAAAGACGTGTGCAACTATGGATAACAATTAAGGAGGTTTTTGAAGCAGTACTCTTTTTATGACCAGTTTCACCTGGTGAAAGCTAGCAAACTCCAGCAATCACTTGTCAAACGGTCGGGAAATACATGGGTCGACAGGTCTCCAGGGCTATGTGACTGATACCTAATATGCTTGCTAGGTGAAAAAAATAGTTTTCGAGTTTCTATCACTCCCTCTCTTTGCCTTCTTTTCCTTTTGTGGTTTTCTCCTTGACATTTACCCCAGTTGTACCACAATCAGTCAACTGAGGAATGCCACCTAAAACTAAAAAACCAAAACAAAAAAACCTAATCAGGAATCACACCTTATTCCCTTCACAGGAGTTTCTAAAGTGCTCAAGCAGCTGTGTTGAGCACTGCAAACATCCCACAGTGCTTAGAGGACACTGAACCCCTGCTGCTGACCCCTGACCACCCTGTTGGCGAGAAAAAGAAAAGGGGGAAATTCCCTCCAGGGTTCTGCTAAGTTTTACATTAGAAAAAAGCTGGATTACTGTATACAGGCAGGTGGTTACCTCAGTGAACAGCCCAGGTTTGTGAATTATGCAATCATTCAGTTCACATTTTATACAGTGTATTACCTTTTCACATTCCCATTCAATGTGCCGACAGCATTCTGGAAAACTGCCAGTTGCTTCTGTGCTTTGTGGCACTGGCTCAATGCATCTTTGTATGATATCCATTCCTTTGAAACTGACACGGCATCTGGCTCATTTGCTCATACTCCAAGTTAGATCAGCCAGTACAGGCAATATTTCAGCTCCCAGCTGCGCAGCAGGATCTGACCTACATGTGTCATTCAGGTATCCATGGAGTCAGTGAGGAGTAAGGCTTCACGAGCTCCAAGCTCTAACATGTGCAGGAATTTTCTTCCCACCTTTATCATTTGAAATGACCCACTGCCATTGAGGCAATGGGTCATTTCAAATTTCTTATAAACTTAGGTTACACATTTACTCTGTAGTAATTATTAAAGCTGCAGCCAGGTAATAACTTCTCTTCAATAACTGATAGCCATTACGTCTCCACACAGTCTTTACACCACGAGTGTGTACCACTGCCACCACCACATTCCTCAAAGAAAACACGCCCACATCTAGAAACTTAAATATCCATGTAGGTGGAGTCATACTCAGATCTCTATTATGCAAGTAGGGAGAAAAGAAAAATCTAGGCCTTGGTTTGAAAGTGTACAGTCACTGTGTAGCAACTGGGTATTTTTAGCTTTCAGAATGGCAGCGACAGAACCTTAAGTCACCACTTAAATACGCCCAAGCCTGCAGATTCTCCAGGCTCAATCTAAGTCTTTGTTTTCAGTCCTGTGCTGTCACCTGGCTGTCTGCCACTAAGACCAGTGTTCTCCAATTTCAAACCAAAAGACGCTCAAGAGAGTAAAGTGGAAAGTGAAAAGCATCCCATTATAAAAACCTCACTCTTTATAATCTGTAATCTATTATGATGCCCACAGTCAAAGAAAGGATCTTCTAGGTGGAAACTGAGGCGCACACCATGACAGACAAAGAAAAAAAACAAACAAAAAGCATGGACATGAAATCTCGTCAAAATAAACTGAGATTAACCATATAAGCATCCCCATCAAAGCATGGGGACAGTATGAGCTTGTGATTGCAGTCATAACATATCTATTAGTCCTCAGAGGGCTTCCTCAAGCCACGCTCAGCGTGCCTCGCTCCGCTGTTACATAAACCACGATCCTTTCTTTCTTTAAGCATCTTCTCCAGCTGCTCACCGCTTCAAAAATCATTACTGGAATTGTATTATATACAGAGAGACTTTATGAGTCACATAAACTATGGAAAGTGAAAAAAAAGCAGGGAAATGTTAAATAAAAAGCGAGATGCAAATTGGAAACGTTATTAGCCGCCTTTGTGTAGCTTTTTTTCTGGGGTTTCAGTGAACGCGGAAAAGCATGCAAAACACACACAAGCTCCACGCAAAATCCACTTTTGCTGCATGCGATCAACTGGTGGCTCGAGAAACCATCTTGTTAAGACAATAAATGCTCACACCAAAAAAACAGAAAGAAAAAAGCGCAATTTTCTCTTATAAATAAAGACACGTTTGGCGCTGTTTATTGACTTCAGGCACCACCCTGCAGGAAGCCTCCGCACACAGACGCTCCTTATCTAAAGACACGCTTTACTGTAGAAAGAAACCCGATAAAAAAAATCAAAAAAAATGAATAAGCATGCATGCAAACCCAAATAAACCCGCGCACAAGTGAGCTCTCTGTCATTATTATTATTTATGATTTGACTTACATGTTCTAATTTTGGTCATTAAACCTCACCACACTGCTTACCAGGCGGGGGGAAGCCCTCCGAGTCAAACTGCCCGCTTCCAGAGTATCAGAAAGGGAGGGTAATGATTAGGCAGCTAATCACAAGAAGGATGAAAAAAAACAAAAACAAAAAAACTTAAAGTACAGAGCAGATGTTAATGGAAATGTCGGGGTCTTACCTACTGTGTAAGAGCGGCGCAGGAGGAAGCGGACTACTGGAAACGAGCGCTTCAGACCCTTCCCATTTAACAAGCAAGGACACTGAATGGAAATTTCCATTTACCATGTGATGATGGCAACTCTTTAAGCGTCGTATTACACCAGCGGCGCTGCTGGGGGCTCCTTCTTCTCCCAATTACCTCATTTGATTTTTTGATTTTGAAGTGACGGTCTGAGTGGAGTCGCTCAGTCATCTTTTACCAGTTTTTCCACCTGAAACAGGCGTTGTAGTCTTAACCATTTCATAATGAGTGTCCAATTTTATGTTTGGGCAGTGTTTAGGATAAATACAGGTTTAATGACAGGGAGTCGTTGTTTACATTCTGGCTGACCACGTTGTTGGAGAAAAAACAGCTTCACGCTGCCAGTTCAGTGCAATTCACTGCTTTTAAAGCGAGCAGGGCCAGGAACGGACTTATCATTTGGGCGTTCCTGTAGTGGTGGCCAAGTTAGAGGAAGCTGCAGTTTACTGTCGCCTCTATTTGCCATGCATTTATTATCCATTATATTATTTTACTGCCTTGCATTAACTACTTTCCCCCCAAAAGGAATAAATATTACACAAATACACATTAAATCTTAGTGTCGTGAGTTTTAACAGCAGGTATAGAAATCTAAGCCTTTGTGGGATGGATTCAGCAAGGTGTTGGAAATATTGCTGCCAGATTTTGGTGTGACAGCATTACAGAGTTGCTGCAGATTTATCAGTTACACGTTCATGGTGCGACTCTCCCATGTAACATCCCAAAAGTGCTCTATTAAATTGGGATCTGGCGACTGTGACACTGGTTAGTGCACGTTAGAACAAAACTTCAGTTGGCAAAGTGGGCGAACAAAGTATCTCCCACACCGTTACACATTACAGCAGCAGGAGACAGATCCATGCTTTCATGTTGTTTATGGCAAACTCTGAATGTCACAGCAGAAATTAAGACTCAGCCCATCAGGCAGCGTTTTTTCCAGTCTTTTATTGTCCAACTTGTGAACCTGTGCAAACTGTTTCCTGGTCTTTGCTATGGTAATCTGCAGGCTTGGGTGTAATGAGTTGTTATTTGAGTTACTGTTGCCTTCCTATCAGCTTGAATGCGTCTGTCCATTCTCCTCTGACCTCAGGCATCGTCCAGACATTTTCACCAAGAGAAGTGCCGCTCACTGCCACTTACTGCCGCTCACTGCCGCTCACTGCCACTCATTTTCTGTTTTTCAGACCATTCTCTAGAAAAACCACAGATGGTTGTGTGGAAAACTCCCAGCAGATCAGCAGTTGTTGAAAGACTCAGATCAGCCTATCTGGCATAAACAATCATGGCACATTCAAAGTCACTTAAATCACCTTTCTTCCCCATTTTGGTGCTCAGTTTGAGCACCTTTTGTTCCATGAAAATAAAATAGGAACCACTTGTCATAGAATTTCTTGATGCGACGTGTCTGTTGCTGAAAACCTTCTTTGCTATCTTTTCCTCATCACTGGGCCAAACACTGTTTCACCGATCTAAAGGAGATATTACTGGATAAGCCTATTGAGACTGGGTGTCTTCACAATATGGTGTGTTTGTATGTAATACATATACTGAACCAGTTAAATCTTTGCTATGACACCAAGTATGCCCAGCATTAAAAACACAATGATAGAAACTGAACTTAATGCAAACATTTTAAAACAATATGAAACGGACTCAACAGTTTTTCTTACATTTTGTAGAATTTTAATATTTCTTCCAGTGTTTGCGGTATATATGCGGCTATATATGTACATTATTTCTCCCCCCCCCCCCCCCCCCCCCCCCCCTCTCTCTCTATATATATATGTATATATATAGCAGAACAGGGTGGGGATTCCAATCTCGACCATGATGTCCATCTGGCTAGGCCCCCCATGCTACCTAAACCATACAGGATGCCATGCTGGCTCGAACATCTCCTAGTTTAACAAGTTCCACATCAGGTGTTAAGGAATCAGGGCACATTGATGAGAAGTGGGCTACTGGAACAAGAACGTAGACAAGGGATGGGAATAGGGAGCTGTTGGAATGCTACTACACAAGTAATCCCAGCAGAAGGGGTTACATGAACCTATAGCTTGTTCAACACCCAAACTAGGCGAGTGGCTCCAGCATATACTAGGAATGACATTTGAGCTCTCCGTCCAGAAGCGCGCAGTCCTAGGAAGTGCAAAGATACTGTGCAGCACCCTCAACTTCCCGGGCTTATGGTAGAGGACCCAAGAATGAAGGAAGACTGCTTACAGTGGTGAGTGGGGATTTTTATGTAGATAGGCCATTTTCCTTCATTTAACTGACTTTCATCAGCTGTCAAAGTCAAAGTCAAAGTCAGTTTTATTTGTCAATTTCTTCAGATGTACTTGCCATACAAAGGAATTGAAATTACGTTTCACACTGTCCCATGCGTAGACATAGACAACAATAAAGTGCAGATGCACAACATTTAGGTAACATACAGGATATAACAAGACAGGACCTACACATAACATATAACATATAATAAAGTGTTCCACAGTGCGCCCTGGAAAGTAGTGTACTAGTTCACTTGACGTAGTCCCAGGTTGTGGTTGGTAAGTGTTTTTGTTTTAATGCAGCATAAGACTGTAGCAGCAGTAATAGTAATATAAATAATATAAATAGTGCTAAAGAAAATACTAAAAATACAAAAAATATAAGGCAGCAGGTGTGTGCAATTGTAATGCAGAGGTAGTCGTGTGTGTGTGTGTGTGTGTGTGGGGGGGGGGGTCCAGTCTGTCTTCCTATACTCCTGCCAGTCTGGTGTTTCTGCTGGCTGGGAGCCGGGAGGGGAGAGAGTTCAGCAGTCTCACAGCCTGGTGGATGAAGCTGTTGGTGAGCCTGGTAGTGCGGGAGCGGAGACTTCTGTATCTTTTTCCAGAGGGCAGGAGGCTGAACAGACAGTGCGCGGGGTGGGTTGCATCACTTCAAGTTTGTTGCTGTGCACCTTTGTGCATGTTTTGGTTTTACATTTGAAAGCTCATTATCGTCAAACATCACCGAAACGACACACTGAACACGTCTGTTTATGAAAACATTCCAAGTGTGCTTTGTTGACCTGCTGTTCTCTGCTACATCCTTGCCCAGTATTTACAGGATGGAAAGAGGAAGCTGATGTTGGTTCAACTTTATCCGCCTTCGGGTTTCACCTCTCAGCAGGCATTCATTTGGGAAAGAAACCATTTCCTAGGGGCTCTGCATTGACACAAGTGATGGTTTTCTTTATTATATGCGCAGTACAGCTGATAACAGTGGGCAGAACAATATTTTGGAATAGCATGGGTGATTGATTGCATTAAAAAACAAGCTTCTTATTATTTTTATTCTTATTATGCCTTCTTATTATTAGCCAACTTGCCCACTGAGGTCAGAAATAGTTGTGTGTGGTGTTACAGGCCAGCTCGACATGCTTTCCCCCCTTTTTGGTGCTATGTGTCATGTGTTGTCTCATGTTTTGAATAACAGCACAGAAATGCTATAAATCATCTCATGAGAGTCGGCTTATTTCAGCTGACAGTGATTATGAATACTTGAACCACACTGGCAGTAATTAGACTGAGCATCTGTCAGCAGGTAAGTAGGTCCCAGAGTTATGGTCCCCTGAAGAAGTCTCTAATACCTCAACGAGTTAACCATCCAAAAGTTGGCATCTTCGTCCGCTTCTATATCACTTTGGCTTTTTCTGTCAGGTAACAAGTTCATGTGAACTATTGTCACATGATAGCTGGTCCGTGAAGCAGCTATATCTGAGACCAGAGGATTTGCAGGCAGATATTATAAACTGCACATCCCAACAGTGCAACACGTGCATGAACATGAAGCCAGATGACCTACTTTTTCCGAGTTCCTTTTCAGGCACAGAACATTGCTGGGTTCTCCACGCTGTTAAAGTGCAGGTAAAAACACATGCAGATCACTTTTAGTGTCACTATTCGCAAAGAGGACACACACGCAGATCGCTGATCACAGATTCACAACGTTTAATGAAAAAAAGCCAAGATGGTTTTACAAAAGCAATAGAAGTTAACCATCGAGCTTCTTAAAACCTGGGTGTTCAACTTAGGTGAGAATTTTACCACAAAGAAACAGGTGATACTCCTGGGATGTCTCAGAAATGTGAATAAGCCACTCAGGTAGGCTTCTTGTTAGAAAATCAGACAGGTTTCTGCAGTCACCTGAATGTTTTATTCAGGTAAGTAACTCGTCACTGAATCAGAAGTGTCTTTCCTTTCTTGCACTGTTTTCTGTCCTCTATCGATGATACATGGTCGACTCCTAGTCTGGGATGATAGTGGGTCAGGCAGGTATGTAGATGTGTATGCTATTCCAAGAGTAGGAGGAGAGAAGCAGGCAAGTGAAAGCACAGGTTAACAGCAGGTAAGTAGAACATAAATCTGAAATGCAAGCGGCCTGCACTTCACAGCCACATGAAGTAGGTTAACAATCTGGCGAAATGTGGAGATGAAAGCTGGGTTTAAATATTGCCAGTGACTACAGATGGAAAACAGGTGTGCCTGGGCCAATTCCTGGAAGACACACGCTCATGCTCACTGAGAGGGGAGACAAGGAGAGAGCAAACAAGGCAGAAGTCAGATCTTAATGAAACTTTGCATAAATATTGCCTACCTACCTACCTTATGACTGCATTCACCGTGTGCATTTCTGGACGTTTGGTGTTCGAATGCTATGTTTGTTGTAGTTTGTGCATGTTGGTTACGCTATGCATCTTTATGGTCACTGCAAAACTGCCATCTTTGCAGTGCAGATGATTGGTCGCTAACTTACTGATATTAGCCAATAAAAGCACAAGGTAGGAACATAACACAGCAGAGCAGATGTCAACAACATCGGGATAAGAGGTAGAAGTTTGGGTGAGCATCATCATATCATAAGGAAACCAGCTGAGTGTTAAATCTTCTATATCTACAACTCATCATTAATGCTTCAACACTTAGTACAGTGTAATAGTAATATTTTATACCCTCAGACACTTAAAGCAGATAGCTGCTCCTCCATAAACCTGGTTGTGCCATAGGTTTCTTCCTGTTAAAAGGAATTTTTCCTTCCCACTGTCACCAAGTGATTGTTCATAGAGGATCATTTGATTGTTGGTGTTTTCTCTGTATAATTGTAGGGTCTTGAACGTACAGTATAAAGGACCTTGAGGCGAATGTTGTTGTGATTTGGCGCTATGTAAATAAAAATGACCTGAATTGAAATAAAGTTTTGGTACCATATATTTAAAGCGTTTTATTGTAAATGCAATGTATATTGCATAAATATATTTGCAATGTTGACCATCATTAGGTGATAACAGTTCAAGTAAGACTGTTAAACTCAAAGTATGTGCCACATTTTCAGTGATCAAACAAGCACTGCAGGCCAGGCAGAATCCACCTGTATGAAACTCAGAGACTATACACTTACTTACTCACGCATAGCGCAGGGATTTGATAGTTTATGTTTATGCTCCTCATGCTTTCGTTCAAACACACCTACAACACTGATGAACTAAGCCAAGCTACCATTATGGGATTTTAGAAGCTCTGCGTGTGCCAGACTGTTGCACTTTTATGTTTATGAAACAATGCTGCTGCCAAAATGTGGAAAAAATGGCCTGATGCACCACGTTCAGACTTTGTCCTGGGCAGTATCTGTTAATATTTGCTTTTTTAAAAAATATTAGTCTCCCTTCAAACTAGTTTGAGCAGAGGACACCTGCAGTTGTAATCGTATTAATGTGACGTGTGCTGTGCTGACAGTGACACATAAATGTTGCTACAGTCTTACTGTGCCAGATCAACCTTGTAAGATTGTAGTCGCTAATTTTATAGAAGAGCGACAAGTGTGCACATTCAGACATGAAGCTGACATGAATGCTCTCAGATTAATGGAAAGGAGTGCATGTATGGGACTTGACCTAAAAATGGATTTCAATAGCGGAGCTGCAACTATTTGAGAGCCTTTGAGCTGCGGGTTACATTCTGTATCTAAAAACAAAACCGGCACACATGAGCGACGTTCTAATTGCAACATGCCGTTTATAAATAGATATGATGCAAAAGTTGACACATTGACACGAATATGTTTAATCAAAAACTTTCATGTTTAATGTACAGGATCATAAAGGTTGAATGAGATTTATTCAATTTTATAGATGACTGCTTCCTGTAATAATGTGGCTAATTGTAGACCCAGAGAGCAGACTCAAAGAACAGCTGGGAAGTTTAAGATTTATTTTATTGACAACGACTGAATGAAGAAGTAGTGGATAGATGGTTGGGAGGTTCTGCAGTTCATTAGTGAGCACTGCCTTTAAATAGGTAGCTAAAAGCAGTCCAGTAGTGGGACACTGTTGACAGAGGTGAAAACTGTGTCAGTCTTACTTGTTTTGCAGGTGAATGGAGTCATGGAGGGGGTCTACAGGTGGCTAGTGGGAAACCAAAGGTTAGCAAGAGCAACAGGCACAGAGTGGGCTTGTGAGCAGGTGGGCAAGCTTGGCTGGAGGTTTGTATTTCCAAAGAGCCAAAGTTTCCACAAGAGCTCAGACCGGTAACTGGGAGGAAACAAACAGATTGTCATCACCATCATGGCGCCCATTGAGCCACCTTCATTACCTGTTATTTGTAACAAACTTGCAAAGAACCGGTGAATCCACCAGCCAGATATACCCAGCACTTGATCGCAAAATGTGAAGCAGGTGTACGAAGGAGGGAACTATAGGGAAATGCTGCCCAGAGGCGGACCCAGTGAGAGAAGCCAGCCCAGCAATTCCACCTGAGACTGATAGCAAACAGTTTAGAGAAACAAAGAAAATCAGGCTTCAAAGCCATCCAGCCACTCCCATCATAACACTCCCATCATAACACTCCCATCATGTGCTTCTTTTGTTTTCAGAAGAGAAACAGAACCTAAAAGTGCCTTCTATGCTTAGATGCGGTTACCACGAGGAAAATTAGTCCTTTATAAATAGCAGTCAATGGATCTAAAGAACTAACATTTTCAAGGCCAATTTTTATTTTAGCTTTTGTAATTACAAAATTAATTACATAGAATCTTAGAAGTGAACTGTAATGACCTTTGTTCTTTCCTACCTGAAAAGGAATGAATGCTGATGGTTAGTTAACTGTTTACAGAAGATTGTGACAGGATCTTCTCCTTTGAAAAAAGCTAGGCCTTGTGATTCATTCATACTTTCATTCAAATAATAACTCTTAAAATATAAAATATTCCTTCCAAACTTCTTCATAGAACATTGAGGCCCAATCACACAATCCTAAAGACTGGCTGGGACTTCCTTCCAATCACTGCTGACAAGGGGAAAATGTCTGTTCCCTGATGTCAACTACCTAGCTTCTGAATTTACTAGTGATTTAAATGGGAGAATAAAATCAAAATCTAAAAAGCAGGAAACAAAAAAACAATAAAAACTAAACACTTTATAATGGACGATGTTGAACAATTGCAGTACAGATACCTCATGTATTTAAGAGCAAGGTGAAACAGTTAATCACATTACTACTAAAATTCTGTTATATGTTGCTGAAATGTGCTGCTCTTTGTGACTTGTATAACGTTGAAAACACACATAATGTCAGTTTGCAGTGTGGCAAACACCATATAAGCAATCTCACAGGTATCGACATGCCTGTGTAGAACATAATATAACCAAAAACTCATTGTGACAGATTTGGTTGTTAGAAGATTGCCACAGTTGCCCATACTTTCAATGGAAGATGGCAATTTATAGCATAGCATACCACTAGGTTTGTTTGACCTATGCCTCTTTTCCTTGATTTGACTCAAATTGACTCTACTCGGTTTTGCTTGGTTTCCATTACAATGAGTATCAGCTCAATGTGCAATTTGTTGTGGTTTTGATTTTTGTCACTCTCAAGACTCATTGAGTGACACCATTGACTGGCCAATCAGTGGCCTGCTGTCTGTTGATGTCACATTCTTCCTCACTTGAAAAACTGGCTGAGCAGATACTTTTTTAGTACCTGCTTTGTCTGGTATCAGGTACTACCACCTAATGGAAGACACTAAAAACTGAGTGAAATTGAGTCAAGCTGAGTCAGTCACTAGTGGAAAGGTAGCATTAGGCTTTATCAATAGACTTCACAATGACTGCCATCAGTCTCTAGCAACCATTTACCAACCAGTTGGGGAATACACATTATTTCCCAGTGACTGGTGGTTGCCAGATTGTTGCCAGTTGGTCTCTAGCCCTGTGACTAGGGACTTATTCACTTGAGAGCACATCTAAAATGGCAGACAAATCAATGTCCTGTAGGTAGCACTCACATGACTGCAAAACCTGAATATTCAACTAGTCACTAATTTCCATATTTAAAACAATATATTGTAGCCCAGTGAAACTGAGCTTCCCATTTTATTTTTTTCTTCTTCTATTTCTGCTTAACCTATTTGTTGTATAATTCATTACAATTTATTTGTATTTTTACACCAAACCTTTTCTATATTACCACATTTATATGTCTATGAAGTTTATTTTGCTATCTTTTCACTTCATTGGTTAAAATTATAGACATTTGCATCTGATTGGCTGGGGGAAGTAGTAAGTAGAAAGCAGGAAATTTTTTGTGTCATGTAAAGAGGCTACAAACCATGAGTGAGGTGATAGTGCAAGCACAGGCTGACCTCAAAAGATATAAAAAATTACTTTTTGTTGTGGAAAAAATAGCCGCCTGCAAAGCTGCCTTTTGCCCTGCTGTCTGGTGTGGCAGTTTCTTTTCCATGTAGAAAAGCCAACTACTTATTATCAAACGACAGATGAACAGTAAGCTGCAATGTTAGCTGAGGAAAAAACCCCAAACCAAAATATTTCCCTTATGTTAGCTAAGAAGGAAGAGATTTTGCTCTGGGGTAAGCAGAACAAAAGTCTTGCTAAAGTGGAAAAGCAACATAAACATAATGATAAATATCGCTCTTTATTGTTGAGCATGTAAAGAAGAACGTGCTAATGCTGAGCAGAAAGATAATAATTAGCAAAAATGATAATAAACTTTCTAGCACTTAAGTTTTAATTGAAGGTAAAACATAATATTATACTCACAACTTTCAGAAAAAGTAAAGAGCGTGAAAATACTAAAACATGATTCTCAGAATTGTGATTTTTACTAAAATATTTAACAAAAAAAAATTAGCTAAAAATATTTGTGCTGTAGATACATGCTGCTATGCTACTTTGATGTTTGCCTGCTAATAAAAGGCTGGTGTAACCACGGCTGTGACTTGTAACTTTAACAATGTCTGTTAAGTGCAGGTGAGCATACTGTGTATTTGCCAGCATGGATATTACTTGTAATAATTAACATAATAATTGGTACATTTACTTTGGACATATCAACACACCTTGTGATTAAAATCTACAGCAATCAATTTTAGTGGTTACAGAAGGAAGAATAAAACTGATTATTAATATTTTATTAATAGTGATCACTGTGGTGGGATACACATGCACAGTTCAAGTGACAAAGTAACAACAATTAAATATAGATTTAAAAATGTTACAAATGAAGAGAAATGTCACATTTTTTTATCATGCTGCAATTAAAGGGCTGGCTGCTTTTAAGTAGATATTAATAAGCTACTTAAAAACAGTGTGACCTATCCTTTGATTTGATGTTACACATGTGTATCCCGTTCATCGGTTATCGTGATTGGCCCAACAACGGTGTAAGAGTTCTATTTGCTCAAAGCCATCCCACCCTCTCTGTTCAAATACTGCTGAACTTCATAACTTGGACTTGGATCGTAATATTAGCAAACAGAACTTAGATAAACTTTAGACTGGAACATACCTGTTGCTGCATGATAATACTCCCACTCAGCAAACCAGTCAAACGAACGCTTGCTTTATGTACTGACAAACCGAGAAAGACATTGCACAAATGCATTTGCCAACTTTCTGAACTTTTGCTGGAGTGATCACTGGGACAGGTTGAGTTTACTGCACGTGAGCTGGGACAGATAAAAACTTTAGATTTGGAATTTGGAACTTTTAGGCCCTGCAGGCCCTTGTTCAATGTCAGACCCTGTTTTCTGAATAATAACCACATCTGTGTTTTGACACGGCTGAACAATGTTCACAAAAATCAAAGGGGAGGGCAAACGCGTAGGACCCCAGAGTGTTTTTGTTAAATCTAACATCTGTCTTCCCGATTTAGCATAAAAAGAAGTTCTAAACTGTTTGAAGACGAGAAGCGAGACCCTGACAAAGACCCTTCACCTCTTACAAATAGATGTTTATCCAGATGGGTGTTTTCTGACCATGACAGCCAAAGTGCATAATTGATTTACAGAGGATAAAACTTTATTTATGACTCACTTGTAGTAAGAAAGTCGCACAGAAAATCATAAATAATAGTAATCAGATTCCTGGTTAATTCACATTTAATTAATTGAACGTCAGTGTAGGCTGCTCAGATGCACTGCACACATGAGACCAAATAAAGTTGTGCAATAGTACTAGGAAACAAAATGAGATCTGCTGGCATGAAATCCACATCCCCTGTAAAACTGCATATGTATATGTCAAGCTATATCTGACAGAAGATAAATTCCTTGGTTTATGCAGTGTGTCCATATGGTAAATTTGTTTCATACAGTTTTGTTGAATATTTTGGTATAATAGGTTGTTTTCACTTTTTAATTTAGCACTTGTCAGATTTGATCCCTAAAATGCTTCAAAACATGCAAATTATGCGTATATAATTTGTCCAATGTTCCTTAGATATATAATTTTATGTGTAGAATAATACACATCTTCATTCAATGCAAAAATAAAATGCTATCAGCTATTTAAGGCTGAGCTCACATAGGTTGATATCAGTTTGCATTAGTGAAAACAGTGCAGTTAAAGTAGGAAATATATTCTGTTGTATGTGAAAAACACAGACCCTGCACATGAGTTGTGGTTAAAGATTTAATTCACCTAGAGTTAACTACATTTAAACAATTTAATGTTCATTCTTGTTTTCTATTCAGGAATCAAGTGTTGCTAAATAAATGTGAATGCCTAATTGCAAAGCATTTTAGAAAGGGTTCATAAATGCGCATTACAGATGTTGTACTTTGCATTTGCAATATCAGTTCAGTTACACTTACACCACTTAAGATTAGAAAAGGCAGTGTCATAACTAAATTAGTTTTTACACATTATTAGTTATAGTAATGCATATTCTTACATTATTATTATCATGCACTTGCTACATTTACCTAATTCTAAACATTACTTGAGTTGTTAACTAACAATATAATGTTTAAATCTAATTATGTAATTACAAATTTCTTTCTTAATAATAATATTAATAATAATAATTTCTGGTTTAAAAATAAATTTCTGATAGAAATCTCAATCACGCTTAAGTGCCAAGTATGCATCTTCTATGTAAACTGGAGGAGACTATGGGAATCTGCTAATGACCAAAGGAATCATGAGGTTTAGTTAAATTCACAAATTGCAAAGCAGTTGGTGAATACACATTATTCCTGACTGACCAGAGGTTGCCAAAAGGGTCAGATTTCAGTCTCTAGGCTTGGTGACTGAGTAGTAGTAACTTAAAGACAGAAACTGCTCCAAGTTCAAAGTTTGTTTTCATTAGCAGGTGTCTTGAGCCATCAATTCATCAAAATCTTTTACACTTGCCACTTCATACTGTTCAATCTGCACCACTCATTATCATGAAAAACAAAGTCTTCAAGCTCGCTATGGGTTAGATTAGTTAAAACTTCCCTTCTGGTCTTACTAAAGCAGAAGCCAGCCCTGCTAGTGTCAAAATAAAATTTCTAAAGCAATGCTTCCCTTTTCTGCACAAGCACGCATGTGCTGCACCACATTACTTCGATGCATTGTTATCAATACCAATCACCCCACTTCCCTTGGTGTGGAGAACTGTCATTGGCTTAAAACCAAAGACAGGAAACTAGCAAGTTTCTTCTTAATTCAAACTCAGTCTTCAGTTAAAATGTTTAACAAGGTATAGATCACATTTCCTATCTTACTCTGTTCTTATGGCATGTTTTTACCTTAACTAGTCAGGAATTTATAAACCTATGATGAACCAAAAGACTTGGAATTACTGGAAAAAGCATCACATCGTTTTAGTCTAAAAAAAGCTTAGTCTAATAATTTGTGAATTTTTAATCTATCTTGAAAGTTTGAAACTCTTCAAACGTTCTGTCCTCATCAAGCAGTTGACATTCCCCCCTAAAATCCTTTGAACCCTCCTGTCTGCCCCTCATGCCAGGGCACCGATACAATACTGCAAGACCTTGGCATAATTTCCCAATTCTTCCGCCTCTCTGCCCCATCTATTAATTTCTGAGGCTTGTTACATAAGATATTATGCAATGTGTTTGTCTGATGTCTATTTTTCAGGGCTCCGCTCACTAACAGGTCCGGGGGCACATTTTTGATGGCTGAAGATGCTGTTTATATTCAAAAGCTCACCCCCTGCTCCCCTTCCTGATGTGGATGTTTGGCTCCGACGAACCCAAACAGGCCATAAACAGTTGGCTGCGTCGGAGAGCCCACCGGTCACGATCCACACGTGTCTGGAGAAAACAGGGGACGTATGCAGTTTGTCAGTTACAGCGCAGCATGGGCTATCCTGTGGGTAGACTTATTTTTGTTTGGAAACTCGACAGACAAAAGAATGATTCATGAGCAATCTGGTGTGGCATATTTGTAATCTGGATTAACAGTGTCTGTTTTGTCTGTTAAGATAAAGGAAAGTGAAATAATTAATTAGTAATAACGTCTTGATGACACAAAGTGGGAGTATAATGGATAGATCAGCTACTTACTGTCTATAGGCTGACAAATACAGGTGATTTTTCAGAACTTTAACACTAAAACAGAGTCAATGAGACTGAAACTATGACTCTAAAACTGAAACAATGAGCTCAAAGACGATAAAGGTTTAAAGGAGAGTACATTTTTTTGTTTTTCTTCAATGACAGCATCGTCCACATGTCTCTAGTCACTCGTCTTTTCCTTTGACAACATAAAAATATTCACAAGAGCAGGTTTAAAACTGTCATATGTTCACATATTTCGCCCTGTGGTTCTGGGGTTATTTTAAGGATATGAACTTTAGCCTCCTTTCCTAATTGGTAATACTGTGATAATGTGATACTTGTTTTATTTTTTCCCTCTCCTTTAGAGGTTGGTGCAGCTGGGAGAAAGCCTGAAAAGTAATTAGTGGACCCTGACAGGCAGAACACCTTATCCTGGTTATATACGCTGTACTCAAGGTTACCACAACCACTGATTGTAAATACTCGTCAGATTTAAAACAGAATATTTCTGATCTGGCACTGATTTGTAGTATCGAATAGCTCTCCGTTTATTTTAATTACTACATTTAAAAATGGTTCTGTGCAATAATGCAAATGTTCACTATTTGTAATATAATAAATACAAGGAATCAACAGGGGCAACGGGGACACCAAAATAGACATTAGCTATCTTTGTCCTCATGTGACTTACAAAAACAGCTTCTAGCTACCTTCACTGTTCACATGAGCAAATGCGATTGGTCCCTCAGGAGTCTTTTGCCTTCCCCGAACCAGTGGGAAGCCAATATATATATATATTGCTCAAAGATCCTTCAGCAGAGAGGATATTTACTAGCAGAAGTGGATCTGTCCTTCTCATTCCATTTAAATGTCAGCTCTTATTATGACAGTTCAATCAGTAACACTGTGAATATGGAAAGAACAAATGTGTGGAAGGGAAACCTTTGTGGGAGTTACCATTCAAGAGTGCTAAGGGTATAGATGTGTTTAGTCACATATAACATTTTCTGTCCTTTAATAAACACCAGCCAGTGACTGGGAACTAGGAAGGTAAAACAGCCACTTGTTTAAAAACTTGTATTTACTTATACACAAGCAACTTTAGTATAAATTTTAGGTTTAGTCTTTCTGATATAATTCTTTATCAGATTCATTATTTATTTTTATTTATTTATTATGACCTGTTCCATCCAGCCAATTTAGCAAGCAGAGTCATAGTCTGAATGCTTTGTTGAGCTAAACACATTGGAGATTAAGTTCAGTGATAGTTGGGTCCATAATTTGTTCGACAAAGACACAATTTTCTATACTTCTGCCTTTGTACACCACCACAGTGGATTTTACATCATAGAATCAAAATGTGGTTGAAGTCCAGACTTTGCTTCAGGGTGTATTATGGTTACTTTTATGATAAAACCCCGTTGGCCGTTTGAAAACTCAAAATGGTGGCTATTTAAGACATATGTTGAGAAAGGAAAGAAAAATGCTTTTTTCAGTTAAAGTAAACTAGATTTGCCTTTTTGAAACCATCATACATATTTGTCCACAAGCTTTAAAAGTCTAAAATTAGTCAGGACGTTTTTTCTTCCTTTTCTTTCTTTCAGGATTTCTCAGAGTGCTGGTTTGAAGTTTCCCTCTAGTGTTGGTTCCCACATCCCCCTGAATTCCTCTTGCACAGTTCTCGGCATTCCAGGATTCATGTGTGAGGCATTGAGTCAAAGACCTTCTTGTAGTCAATCCAGGTGGTGCACATGTTCGTCAGTCTGGTCTTACGGTCTCGAGCGACTGCTCTGTCTACTTCTAGCTGGTGTTTAGTCCCTCTGGTGTTTCTGCCAATGCCAATGCTTGTGACTCTGTCTGGATGTCTGCCACTGTGATGGTTACTGGATTACTTTTTAGGGAGGTTTCTGTGCTCTGCTCTTAGATGCACTATCCACAGCACTGTTGATATGTGTTGCGTCCCTTTCCCATATGCTCTTCCAGCATTGCTCTGTCTAAAGCCTTTGTGGGGCTGTTCCCACTGAAAGTGCACCTTGGGTGGTTCAGTGCAGAAAATCTGGTTTATTCTCCTGGCTTCTGTCTCTGGTATACCTCTTTAGGCAGCTAGCCTAAAGAGTTAGTCATTGTTTGGCAGTTTCTAAGGCCTCAGCTTGTTGTATTTCTAAAGAACCTCTTTCTTTACCACACCTTTCTGCAGTTCTGATAATGAACTTCTCTTCGTCTAGCATGTGTGCCAAGGTTTAATTTAAGCAAGCACTTTTTTCTATACCTTTTAGTGCAATCTACAGTATTTCTGATCTAGTCTGGCCTCTAGTCTCCTTCTCCATGGAGGGTCCTGCTCCTTGCAGGCGTTTATATTGTAGCCAAGCATCTCAAGGATCACTGTTGCTGTGGTGTATATCAGCTGGTTGGTTTCAGTGATGGTCGCAGTAGAGATTGTCTGTAATACTGCATTCACTTCTTCTAGGAGACTTTCAGAGGGTACTTCACAAAGTCTTGGTAGTCGGCCATGGCTTTAGCCCTTTTCCACTTATGTTTTCTTGCTCCAGTAGCCCATTTATCATCAGAGTGTCCTGGTTCACCTGATAACTGACGCGTTAGCTCGTTAATGCGTTAGCGCTGTGCAGCCCCACGCACGGGGTGAACTCGCTAACGGAGATTTGCCGTGTAATGCGGTTATGGCGTTAACGCCATTTTAACGAGATTAACGCTGACAGCACTAATTTTAATCTAAATTATAAAAATATTAGCAGCAATCCTCAAATGACAATTACTGCATATAAAAATGCCTGCATTTCCTAAATAATAAATACAGTACTTTAGTTAAACCCCTTGACTTAAAGTTGAAAGTCAGCAGTTCAGTCATATATTGATTGTATGAAATCCACTGTGGTGGTGTAGACAGGCAAAACAACAAAAACTGTGCAATTATCAGAGAAGTTATGGGCGTAACTGTCAGCAGGGACTGTACAACAGGATTTAAGGTCACATGAGGAAAACATGAACTTAGTGAAATAATCAAAACTGTTCTCGGCAGAAAGCTGTGTAGATCATTTCCTTAATAACCTGTACTTAAGAAAAAAGGTTTTAATTTCTCAAAACACCTGGATCGAGAACACAATATTCCAGTGTCCTTCCCTGACTTGTTTTTTCTGCTGTGTCACCACTCATAATGAGAAGTCGTCCCTCGTGAGAGTGTCTGCACAAACAGGGATTTGTGCGATGGAACGTCATGCGCCAGTTGTTTTTCCCAAATTGAGTTGTGCTAATTCTATACACAGAGCAGCGGCTCAGGAGGATGATGCTCCCATACAGATGATGATTAGGCGTGTGGGTGGCAGGCCAAAGACCTGTACTTTTCCATCAGACAGTTGAACAACTTGCAAAGGCCTCTGGAATTTTCTAAGCAGCCATGTCTTATCAAGAGGAATGAGTTTTTCCCCTCGTCATCCTCTCCTTGAGTTTTTGCCTGGATGGTCAGGAGGGGTTAGGAGGGGATTCAAAGAAGTCCCTGAGCGAGAATGTTATTGTTTCCGGAGCTACAGATGACATGCTTCTTAGCGACTGAGGGAGACTCTGCTGAGTGTGAGGCCAGCGCTTTGTTTAAATGCCTGCCACCTGCAAAATGGGGCCCGCCACCTTCCTGTCAACATGATATTTTTAGAAATGAACATTTGGCTTAATAAACTGACCACAAGTGGGGGCAAACCATTTTACTTTGCAGAGGGGAATAAAAAACGTGTCTCTGAAAAAAAAACAGCATTTTTCATGATTTGCAATGATCAAATTCTAAAATTGCGTCAACGAAAAGCTGGAATAATAAACACAAACCATTGTAGCTTTTCGTTTCTCTCAAGGACACATTCAGTTTACATGTTTTCTATCTAGAATGCCAACTCTCACCTTCACTGCCCTATACCTCTCCCCATTGAATGCTGGGAAGTCTCTCAGAGTGTGTGTATAGTGTATAGTGGGGAGTTGTCTTCCCATGCAGCAACCGCAGCATGACGTATGATTTGCACATTGTTTTTTTTTCCCCCACATAGTTTTAAGGGTGAGCACACATGTGTTAACACAGCGATAAAAGAAAACGATGCCTCACAGGAAACGCCACACACAAGCACACACAAATCTTGACAAACAGGCATAGACGTACAGAGAATACAGCTACGCAAACACAAAATGAAAGCAGGTGTGTTAAGCAACAGTGGCAAGGCAGAATGTATCTCATGTGATTACAGATTATGACCAGAACAGGTTATTCTATAAATTCATGGAGTTTGCTTCCTGGTTAGCTGCTGGAAACACTGACATGTCTAATAAAGCCTGTTTCTGCTAGGTTAACCGTTTTATGCTGTACAGAAATTTGAAGAACTGAAGCTAACTAAATGTAGTAAACGTATCCTTTACAAAAAAAGCAGTTAGTGGTATAACCAGAAATGAAAAAGGAACATAGGCTTCATTTAACCAATCGTTACATAATCCCCTCACTTTTAAACTGTGGGGTTGGTCCCACTTGTGGAGCATGGAGTCCTTTGTATTGCTTAATGACTCTGAAAGAAGAATACATGCTATTATGTCATCTTGGTAATAGTTTGCCATGTTTTTTTTCACATAAGCACATGGCCAAGAGCTCAATTCCCCATGCACTGGCCTCTTTTCCATGGCCCTCTGGACGGTTTCAGATTGATTTTCACTTAACTGTTTGCTTACAAATCATTCGATGGGCTAGCTCCAACCTTCCAACAAGGTCACTCGTGTCCACTGACCAGTTGGGTCTGGTTATCCCAAGATCCAGCCTGTAGCACAGGGGGGAATGTGACTTATCTCTGCAAGCTGAGAGGGCCTCAACACTGCCTGTTCTTAAATTCTGTCTAAATAACATGTTATGCCATCAAAGTTTTTGCAGTAATGTTATGTTTATATGACTAGAAACAGTATTTCTATAAATTCTTATCTTTTTAATTTTTTATTTATTTGATGTTTTAACACTTTGATTGTATAACACAGTTTGCTTTATAAATACATTTGAGTTTATCTCTGTTTCTCAATATATCTTTTGTTGGTCTTGGTCTAGTTTTTGTATAGCCTTTATCTGCTCGAGCACTTAAAGCACTTTATACAACCTGCCTCATTCACCAATTCATAGAAGCATATGCTTAAATACTTTCTATCTTACATTCATACTCTGCTGTCCCGCCGCAGTCTGTCTAAAAAAAGTTAATATCAAATAATTAAAATCTAGTTACCATTAGAATACTAGTACTTGTACACACAGATATAAAGACATTTATCTTGCATTAAAACACTGGTTCTCAACTTTTTTTGCTAGGCCCCCCTTCGTTTCACCCCAGCCCCCCCAGCCCCCACCCCCCGCACAAACATATCCTCCAGCCATTTATTTTGTTTTCAAACTCCACTGCAATTTATTTCACACCCCAAACATTTAGTAAACAATTAAAGAAATAAAAGTAAACTGCAATAAATTACAGGTAGCAAAGGTAGAAATAACATTAATTATTAACTCTTTTGCGCTACACCTGTCCACACCTACATGGGTATTTTTGAAAATGCAGGTTTTTCTATGCATTTGGAAATTTTGTCCACACATAAACGGAGTTTTGAATCACAGAAAACGGAGATAAAAAAAAAAAAACCTACTGCCAGGTTGGAGATTTTCGAAAACTCAGTTTATGAGTTTACATGTGGACGAGGAATATGGCATTCGTCTCACAACATCAAAGGTATGTGCCTTTTTCACCTCAGTCTGTGCACCACGTTATTGTTTTCATGAGATGAATTTCTACAGTGGTGGATAGAGACAAAATACTGTTACTGTTAATCTGACTATCTGAAGTTTTTACATGCTTACATACAGTGGCTTGCAAAAGTATTCAGCCCCCTTGAACTTTTCCACATTTTGTCACATTACAGCCACAAACATGAATCAATTTTATTGGAATTCCACGTGAAAGACCAATACAAAGTGGTGTACACGTGAGAAGTGGAACGAAAATCATCCATTATTCCAAACATTTTTTACAAATAAACAACTGAAAAGTGTACGTAAGTGTGTGTAATTATTCAGCCCCCTTTGGTCTGAGTGCAGTCAGTTGCCCATAGACATTGCCTGATGAGTGCTAATGACTAAATAGAGTGCACCTGTGTGTAATCTAATGTCAGTACAAATACAGCTGCTCTGTGACGGCCTCAGAGGTTGTCTAAGAGAATATTGGGAGCAACAACACCATGAAGTCCAAAGAACACACCAGACAGGTCAGGGATAAAGTTACTGAGAAATTTAAAGCAGGCTTAGGCTACAAAAAGATTTCCCAAGCCTTGAACATCCCACGGAGCACTGTTCAAGCGATCATTCAGAAATGGAAGGAGTATGGCACAACTGTAAACCTACCAAGACAAGGCCGTCCACCTAAACTCACAGGCCGAACAAGGAGAGCGCTGATCAGAAATGCAGCCAATGGTGGCCCATGGTGACTCTGGACGAGCTGCAGAGATCTACAGCTCAGGTGGGGGAATCTGTCCATAGGACAACTATTACTCGTGCACTGCACAAAGTTGGCCTTTATGGAAGAGTGGCAAGAAGAAAGCCATTGTTAACAGAAAACCATAAGAAGTCCCGTTTGCAGTTTGCCACAAGCCATGTGGGGGACACAGCAAACATGTGGAAGAAGGTGCTCTGGTCAGATGAGACCAAAATGCAAAACGCTATGTGTGGCGGAAAACTAACACTGCACATCACTTTGAACACACCATCCCCACTGTCAAATATGGTGGTGGCAGCGTCATGCTCTGGGGGTGCTTCTCTTCAGCAGGGACAGGGAAGCTGGTCAGAGTTGATGGGAAGATGGATGGAACCAAATACAGGGCAATCTTGGAAGAAAACCTCTTGGAGTCTGCAAAAGACTTGAGACTGGGGCGGAGGTTCACCTTCCAGCAGGACAACGACCCTAAACATAAAGCCAGGGCAACAATGGAATGGTTTAAAACAAAACATATCCATGTGTTAGAATGGCCCAGTCAAAGTCCAGATCTAAATCCAATCGAGAATCTGTGGCAAGATCTGAAAACTGCTGTTCACAAATGCTGTCCATCTAATCTGGCTGAGCTGGAGCTGTTTTGCAAAGAAGAATGGGCAAGGATTTCAGTCTGTAGATGTGCAAAGCTGGTAGAGACATACCCTAAAAGACTGGCAGCTGTAATTGCAGCAAAAGGTGGTTCTACAAAGTATTGACTCAGGGGGCTGAATAATTATGCACACCCCACTTTTCAGTTATTTATTTGTAAAAAATGTTTGGAATCATGTATGATTTTCGTTCCACTTCTCACGTGTACACCACTTTGTATTGGTCTTTCACGTGGAATTCCAATAAAATTGATTCATGTTCGTGGCTGTAATGTGACAAAATGTGGAAAAGTTCAAGGGGGCCGAATACTTTTGCGAGCCACTGTATATATATCTTAAAAATAAAATGAGTCACTATACTCAAAACCCACTTGTTCAAAATAGCCTATCCTACATAACCTCTCCATTCGACTATTTTAAATTTGTTTATATCCTGTGCTTTTATGATTGTGTAAACTCCTTGCTTTTATGTTGCTTTTTACTCTATTGTGTACAGTGACCTTGAGTGTTTTGAAAGGCGCTTTCAAATAAAATGTATTATTATTATTATTATTATTACATGTGTTGCTTAGTAGGCAGTAGAGAGAGGTACCTCATATATCCACCTGAGTGCGCTGTTTCTCCATAATAATAAAACCATTTGAGTTGCTCAATGCAGTTAGGCAGATAGTGCCTTTAAAAAGAAATACTTTACATTATTTAAAGCGTTTGCAGAATTGCTGAAAATGTTAAATCCTTCTCCATAAAGGCAAAATGCCTTGTCAGCACATTTAAGAAAGCTGTTTCCAGCTGGTAGAGTCTTTCATCTGACAGACAAAAGGATTGTTTTAAATGAGACAAAGACCCTGTGATGAAATGTGATTTTCTTTAAGCTTTGATTGGCGGTGGACTGGAGGATCTGTTGGAGGATCAGAGCTGAGACTGTTAATCTCCAGGTAATATTTTACACAGTAAAAAAAAAAAAAAACAGTGAAAGCTGAAGCACATAGCTTCCTTCACAAAGAACTAAATCTGCCAAATACATAAACTAGTGCAGCAGCAGCAGCAGCCATGAAGATCATTTTATCCAGAGAAATGAGCAGAGCTAATGGAGGGACGAGTCATTTCTAGTTCTTCTCATCATGTGTTTGTGAAATGCTTTTGGTACACTTCATTAGCTTTAATGATAACATGAACATTTGGTTATTTTTGCAATAATCTGGTGATGTGGATATTTTGTATTGGATCAGTAAATCACTCTTTAAAAGGCACAGGATAGTCTGAGCTTCTCTGTTTGCTTATATGCTTCTGTACTTTGTATGTGATGTGTTATCCTAAATCGGAAAGTTCAGTGCCTCTAACACCTCTGAGATTTCCTCAACAGTAATTTAACACTAGAGTGAAGATGGATTTAAAAACTTGTTTTTGCTCCTTTTTTAAATCATTGTTTATGAGCCATTCATGTCTTATGTCCCCGTTTTCTGCTGGCGGGTGAGGCTTGCCTTAATGGCTTTAAAGGCACAAAACTATCTTGATGACTTTGGGAAAAAGATCATAGTTTGAGTCTAATGCAACATTTTAAAACCTTCATTTTACAGAACCCTTCTCATCAGAAAGCACTGAAGGCAAACTTCTCCTGCAGCTTTTTATCCATGTGCAAAAGAAATTTAACTGATGAGTTAAATAAGCTGAGGGGCTTTAAAAAAAATGTTCACACATAAATGTGCAAATGTTTATCATTTCTTTGTATATGTCGAGATTTCCTTCAAACCAGAAGGTGAACACCTATCTGAAGATCCAGAGGACTGACTATGGAAGAGAAGAAAGCAGGTAACAGATCAGTTTAAAAAACACACACAGAGGAGAGAATACGTGGCCCACACTTCTGCAAGTGGGTCACATTTCTCTAAGCAGGTTATTCATCAGGAAGACAATGACCCCAACAAGCTGAAAGGTCTGAGGCCAGTCAAGTTAGTCACTGGGCTGTGATGTAGCACGGTTTTGTCAAGGTGTCCTTTGGCATCGGTGCGCTGATGCATCAGCCGCTCCAACACTGGCCACCTCGGCATAACAGTCCCGTTTTAGAAACCTCGTCGCAGTTTTGTCAGCCAGGCGACAGCGGTTCAAAGACAGAGAGCCCCTGCAGCTGATGGAAAAAACATTTCCAAAGACAACTCTAAACACAGCAGGTCATATACTCGCAAATATTTGATGCTTTGGATGTTTTTTCGTTTATCTGTTATTCACAGCTGGTTGCCTTTGAGTTGCTGGGCATTAAAGTGACTCTTTGTAGAAAAAAGTATACAACTGTTTTTGAGATTTATAACAAAGAATTCTTTTTTGGTATAGAAGAACTGCTGAACGCTACATCTTAAATGCAAGTTAAAAAAGAAAGTTATTACATGCTGTTGCAACCCGGAGTGAATAAGGGAGCACCTGAAGGTAGCATCTCTGTATTGAACAGCCAAACATGCTTTTGGCAAACAGCAATGAAATTGGAAATGAATGTCTTGGACTTTGCTTTCACCCTGCTGTCCAGTTTCTCCCAGTACAGCTCAGTCCACAGACTGTGTGTTTCTCCAACATTTAGAGTAATGATCTTGCTGCAGAATGAACCACAGACCAACCAGCCTCTCTTCCTTTGTAAGCATTGATTCTGTACAGAAGAAGGGGTTTGAAAGAAACCAACACATTCATTATTCCCCACTATAGCAGGCTGGTTTTTCCAGCCTTTCAATATTTGGACTTTTTTTTTTTAACTTTTCCCATATTTCATTAAATAACTTTAACTTAACACTAAGGTAAACTGTGATCATCTAAAATGTTTTACAGGTGCATAGAAAATTAATGAAGTGCCAAATAAAAGCTTAAAAACAGTCTCTGTTTTTTTGGGTGTCTTTTAAATTCCTATAATAGCACAAATATCAAATTTCAACCCATGATATAGGCCACACAGTAAATAATAATGTGAGAGGGAGTTTTTGGTTTTAGGATCATGTGACAAATCATTCTTGATTGACCTGAAAAGGGTCAAAGGTCACATGAGAAGAAGCCAAAAGCTGTGTCCAAATTCATAGGCTGCATCCTCCTGAGGACCCGGCCTTCGCGGTCTACATGGGCCGGGCCCACCGAAGGCCGGGTCGGCCAGAAGTGAGCGGCTGTGGAGTGGGACGGTCTAGCCTTCAGATTTGCGTCACCAGCGGTCTCGTGGCGTTTAATAAACTCAGCCGTCTGCTCCTTGCTATGTAAAATATATCAGGACACTGGCGTAAATTCTCTATCATCTCACACTTCTGTTTAATCAGTTTTCCGTTTGAAGTTTGTTCAGCTGTAATCTCAGCCAAACCGATTTACTCAGGAACAAACCAAACATTGCAAAAAGCCAAACAATAACATTTTTAAGTTATCCAAGTGACTTATATATCATGTATAACCTGAGTAGCGAAAGACCGCGAGGGGTTTGAAAACGATGTGCCGGGAGTTTGCTGTTCTTGCTGGCTCTAGTGAGCCTTGACCACCCGGCTAGCTATCGAGCTGGTGGGTAATAGACGTCTCCGAAAACGTTGGAGCACTTTTGCAAATATGTGATATCTTGATAAACCGAGCAGATATTTGAAGTTTACACAGCTACATTCTCCTCTGAATATATCTTAAAGGTTTATTAGTAATACTACTTAGAGTAATATTATAACTATTAACTATTAAAACTATTAAAACTAGGTAGCTACCGCGATTGTTGGAAACTGGAATTGGCTGGGCTGCGCTATGAATTCTGGGATATGGTGGGCCACGAAGGATGCTTCAAATCTGGGGAAAAGAAGGACGCATTTGGAAGAGTCTAAGAATGTGGACAGCCTTCAATGCGTCACTGTGACGTAATCGGCCTACAAATGCAGCCTCAGGAGGATGCAGCCTATGAATTTGAACACCCCCAAATAATGCCACTGTGTTGTTGTTGATGTCTGTCAATTCGGTTTTGTTGTAATTCTAACACAAAATGACTAAATCCCATTTAAAATGTTCCTTACCACTACAGTGAAATGATTACTATTTAGTATAAATGCTATTGGTATTACTAATACTAATAGTATTCACTGTGAGAATGTGGGCTTGGACACTCACTACAAAGCACTTTTAATGTCATGAGGGTCCTGCAAGGTGCTACATGCATTATTTAACCCACACACTACCTCACACACACTCAGAAAGAGGAGGTGGTGGTAGGCAGCTTTTGAACAGGGGAGAAATGTGTAACACCAGTGTTTTAAGTGCAAAACAGGAGAGTTTGGTGTATGAACATAGACATAACACTATAGTCACCACAGCTGAGAGCAGTAAAGTGAGTGGAAGCATGAAAACTGTCTGCATCAAGAGATAATACAGCTGAATTTGAGAAAAACACGTACATGGGGACGGAAACAGTAGCTGCGGATGAGCCGAAACAGTAAGCTGAAAAACACTAAAAGAATGTGCACATCTGTTCTTTTGTGTGAGCTTCCTCTTTGACTTTGAATGTAATTGTTACCAAGAAAATATTGACTGGTACAGCTTTAACCCTCTGAGATCTAATGTGGAAATTATGGTTCAGCAGTATTAGTGTGTTGGCAGGCTGTTGGCTGCCCATCTACCTGCAGAGAGTGTCGGTTTACAGATGGGGGCAGTTAGTTCAAAACCCCTCTCTGGTTCTCTCAACAGGCTCTCTGTTGGCAAACACCTTGGCAAACAGACAACAGTAGCAATAAATTTACCGTGTTATCATCGGTGATTGTTTTGTCTTTTTTTTTTTTAAATTAAATTGCTTGTTCTGGAGTTGCCAGTTTAGCTCACTGTGTTGAACAGGCAATCCATATGCTGCATGACTATTGCAGAGGACATGGTTTAAATCTATCCCCAAATCTTTTACTACATGTCTTCCCTCTGGTCTTCTGGTCTTTCTTCCAGTTTACTTGTTTTCTTTTCATTGTGCTATGAAAAATACAGGCTGAAAAGCTCAAAGACATGTTTAAAGACATAATGTATAAAATTTTCACCACTAGATGTCAGTCGACTGAATTCTGCTGCTTCTTTTAGTCAGCCAAGATTAGATCAGACCAGAAACATTAAATTTAGATGGTACACCATAATGATGTGTTTCTACTACTGTTTATGTAAAAAAGAACACGTCCACTGTGAGCGACCATCTTTGAACAGAGGCGGTGGTTTACGACACCAACTGTCTGCCATCTATAATCCAGTTTTGAGTTCCCTCCCCAGACGCCTTAACGCCCACTCACATCCTGGGCCATCTGACCTCAGGAATTCACATGACAGGGTGGGGCCAGGTTTCACAATGAGCTCACCCGAAACCCTGGCTGATTAGGTCCCACACCCGCTTTCACACCTTGGCTCATGTGATTAGAGGATCACCAGGGGGTCCTTTGTCCCTCTTTGGGGGGATACTCCCACTGGGTTTAAATCTGGGACTCTCGGCCATTTGACCTTAGAACTGAAGAAGCTTCTCGGATGAGAGGTGAAACATCTTCAAGCAACTTAAAGAAGTCCAGACGCTTTTCTTTGCAAACTCCTTTGACTACGATGACCTGGATGACTGAGAACCTTCACAGACAACACTTTTGTTACCACTTTATTATTAGAATATAATAATAATAGCAACACGGTAAAAACAGATATGTGCCAATTCAATATTCTGTACCCAGCTAGCAAGGTGAGGTGTTGTGGACATCCTGAACTTGTTTTTGCCACTGTTAGCTACTGGTAGCCTGAGTTAGCACGTGTTGGAAAACTTTATTTGAAGTGCATATAACATTGTTGGACTCAGACACGCAATAAACTCTGATAACATGTGCGACTACAATCAAACTGCTTATCAGAGGGAAAAGTGAAAGGAGGGAAAGTTTGATTTTTAGGACACTCAAGCCTAACATTAGCTGGCTTCGTGTTGACCAGCTAATGTTGTTGTTCTTGCTGTTAGCTGACTCTTGTGCACTGAGTTGTACAGAGAGGGGTCTCATGTTTAATCTGATCTAATCTAATCTGAGAGCAAGTTATTGCATGTTTATGCATACTTTATTTATATTTCGTGGCTTCAGGTGCACGAAGAGGACGACATTTTATTCAGATACCAGTCACATCTCTTTCCTTTGTGTTTCCCTTTCCCTTCTCAGATAATAAAACAAATATATGATGCTTCACGTCTTGAGTCTGAAGGTGCAGACATGAATTAAAATTGCGTCCACAGCACATGAACGCCTGCGGCTTCTCTGCCTTTGAAGTACTTCACATGTGTTGGGTCTCTAGCCACATACATAAAATGTGATTAGGTGGAAGAGTGATGTCCATCCTGTGTTCATGATGGTGAAGAAGTGAGACACATCAAAAACATTCACATTTTTTCCCACAAAGTCTGTTTTGGCTTTTTGCAACATATGTGGTTAGGGTCAGAATAATGGTTAGCACCTATGATGACTGAGCGCTCACAGGGTTAGGACATAAATGCATTATAAACATCTTCCAGGCTTAATTTTTTTTAACATTGGTAGTTCTTTTATTTTCGTCATATTGTTTTCATTTTACTCTACTGCATTGAAAATATTCCATTTGGTTGAGTGCATTATAGTTTAATAATAATAGAGTTTACAGCATTTACTTGGGAAACTCAAACTAATACATATAAAAGAACACCCAAATTACCTCTAATAGCTGAAAACAAAAGGCAACTGACTATGCATCGGATGTTTAGTTCACATTCGATTAGTTTCAGCCGGTATTTATGCAAAGCCAGTATACCTACAGTACAAAACAATATTAATAGAGAATCAAATGACACTCAGTGATTCATTTACATAACTGAAAAGCTCCTAGGAAAGGCTAATTATGGTAGGAAAATTATTTCTAATATTTAAAAAACCCCCAAAAGAAACATTCCTAAAAAAGGCAACACAAAGAAACACCCTCCACTTGATTTATTTATAGACAGTGAAAAAGTGGAAGCAACCACCACAATGTGATCCTTTGGTTAAAAAAAATTCACCCTATTTAGAAATGTTATGAGGGGGGAAAACTATTCAAAAGACAAACGTATCTTTGGAAGGATGCTGGAAAAAAATTATATATGTTATAGTATATTTTATTTAGTTGTCCCTTTTAACTTGGGAGTCTAAGTAACATGTGGGTCCATCTGCTCTGGTGACCCCCTTTGGGAATAAAAAAGCAGCCAAAATACTTAGTCTGTGGGGAGTGACTCCCTTTTGGAGCCATTTTCGAACAACTCCTGTGTTTACCCTTTCGTCATTGGTTTTGTTTTGCAGCTCCAGGGGTTGCCCCTCGGGTCTAACCTAGTGATGTCAGACATGACATCATAAATGAAAGGGGAAGCTATCCAAAACCCAAAGCAATCTTTTGCATCAGGCTGTAAATATGTTTTTTTTTCTTTTCTTTTTAAATGTGTTGTTAGTTGTCACTTTTAACCCAGGAGTCTGTGCAACATGTGGGTCCATCTGCTGTGGTGACCCTTTGGGGAATTAGAGAGCAGCTGAAAATAACTAGTCTTTGGGGATTGACTCTTTTATGGAGCCAGCCTTGAGGAACTGCAGCTTTTAACTCCTTTGTCATTGGTTTTGTTTTCCATCTCCAGAGGTGCCCCTTGGGTCTAAACCTAGTAATGTCGGACATGATGGGGAGGGGGGGGATGCCTCTAAAATAACAGTCTAACATGGAGACTCATAACAAAAGAACAAACAACGTTTAAACCTGCAACATAGATATAACAGATACTGGGCAAGGTTACATTAGCAATGGTTAGTTAGAGTCAGTGGTACTAGGGACTGAGCAGAATGACACTTTTCCCCCAACCTTGCTGTAGCTTACATGACATGGAAGCTGTTTATGTTGTGTTTTTGTGCATTTTTTGACCTTGCATAAGCTAAAGTGTATTCAGAGGAGGAGGAATATGAGGGGTCAGCGTGACCTTCGTGGATTAAAATGTAAGAAACACTTGTTGATCTAAAGCTTCTGCAGGTACCGTCAACACACAGACATCTCATGGAAATGGGCTTAAGAGCAGTGTGCCCTCCACAAAATCACTGCTTCCAAATGTAGTTATATTAAGCATCAATTTTTTAGTATGACAATACTGGTGCCTTTTTTGTTCCCACTGAGACTAACCAGATGGTTCCTTTTTAATTTTCCAGAAACAAATCAATGGCAGTTCCATGTGTAATGTGTTGCATTTATCCCGCAAATCCCACTGAATTAGCTCACACAGCATGCAATATGCTGCATAAAATTTAGCTTTGGTTACTCTGCGTTTAAAGCTCAGAATCATACCACCCATTCAACACTTTTCTTGGCTTTCGGAAAGCTTATCCTACATATGTAGATAATCAAGTCAGTCTGCTGCATTACAATTCCTCCCTATCTCACTGTGGGCTAAATACTCATCCCTTCAACGAAAGGGATGAGCTCGCATCAGTCTCTCAGCACTGAATCACATTCCCTCCTCTGTCTACCTCCTCCACTGAAAACATCCTTTCTCTCTCCAACGCTCTCAATGTTCTGGGCTCAAGCACTTTATCACTGTAAGCTTGCAAAAACATGTTCAAGCATTTCGACTTGCACTCGTATGGAATTTCAATCTTATTGTTGGACATTCTGGGCAGTTCTGCCTTCATGTTGCCATAATGGAAAGTCATAGATGCCTAAAGTGAGAATAAGAAGCTTTTATCATAATAAATAGCAGGTGTGATAATAGAATTCTATTAAATAAAACAATCTTGAGAAATGATTCATGCTTACCGTAGACTTCCAGGTTGTTGAGCCTTTCATTCTGGATTCCTTTGAATCTCCTCACTGTATACATGAATCGAAACACACTATATAAGGCAGAAACAGACTGTGTACAATTCTAATGACCTTGAAAGTCAATATTTGGTATGACCACCTTTATGCAAGGCTAGATGGATCTCTCTGGTTCTCCCTCAGATCTTTTCTTTTTTGTTACGAACATGGCTATCAAATTTTTTTAAAGATGCCCTGCACACCATCCTGAGCAATACCACATTTTGTGTTGTCTTTGGCTTTTTTCATAGAAATGTGAACAGATTGTATTTTTGCAACAGGTTGCTGGTAACAAATAAAGATTAAAATGGGATCTTTGCTAAAACTGGTTCATCACTTGAGTTAGGTGCTTGAATGATTCATAGGTCTGTGTCAAGTGTTTTAACAAACACAAAACATTAATCTGAAAATGGACTGATAAGACTAGATGAAAATGCAGCCAATGCCCAAAGGACCAAGTCTTGAGAGCTAGACCAGTGTAAAAACTATGAGAAAGTCTGACTCCATGGAAACAAAATGTCATGGTCACTGTGTCTACCCGGCTGGCTCAGTGAGGCTACATATGTTTTTGTTTTGATTCTGCTCTCACTCTCTTTCTCTCCTGTCTCCTCCCTGCCTGGGTGGAGCTTCTCTGTGCTGTTGTATTGACTCATGTTAGTGTAACCCTGGCTAAAGCAATCTCTTGTGTTTCTCAGTAAGTAAATAACTAGTAACTAAATCCACAGTTGTAATTATTCCATCTGTCTGTATTTAGATTTCCCCAAAACCTGTTCCTGAGTTTTCCTGGATGCCTGAGCGTGAGTGTGAGCCAAGGAGTGTAACCAGTTTGCGTGGAGTGTATCGGAGTACAGGAGTGGAGCCTGTGCAGTGAAAGGATCAAGGAGCAAGTGTGGAGTGTGTGTTTTCTCCCACCTGCTCTGGATCCTTGGAGACCCGACCTTCCCCCCACTTTGTATATAGTTCACCTGGTGCTTTGTAAATATAGACTGTTTTGCCTGATTTTTGAGTCTGTGCATGAGTCCGTTCCATCAGCCCTGACACAAAATATAATTTTTTACTTGCAAATGGGCCCCATTGCAAACTAAAAAACTAAACTAAAACTTAAAATTCCAATTAGACGATATCAAGATATCACTCTTTGAATAATACTTACTACTACTACTACTACTACTAATAATAATAATAATAGTGCTAAAAGGATTCAAGACACCTACTGATGTATCCATGCAAAATAAAAGCTATGATTAGTGATTAAAGTGTGCTGGAATGATTTGGGACCTTCATTTAATGACATCAGTCCCAACAAAAATCTGCAATCATGCACTGTTTCTGCATCTACTTTGGCACACAAAGGATCTGTCAGGGTAAGGTACACAGGCTGTATTTAACAGAGAGAAAAATGTTGATGTGTGATTCACTGGTGTGGATTTAAAATATTTAAATGCAATTTCCTAATTCTTTGTAGAATTAAAAAAAAATAATCAGACACTGGACCTGTCGCTCCAGATATCTTTTTATTTCACATAGATAAAATAAAGGCAACAAAGAAACATGATTTCTTTGTTACCTTTGACAACAAAGAAATCATGTTAATCAAAGGTTACACAGGACAGTAAGTGCATGCCAAGCTGTGTAGTTTGCAGTATTTTGCTGCAGTTTTCAGTGATGGACTAAGCTGGATTGGTATTGAGTGAGGCTGGTGAGTAACAGGATTTGCAGAACTCAAATGAGTTTTACCAAATTCCACCTTTATACTGGTTAAGTGATGGTCAGCAGCACATCAGCTTATATATTTTAGAGTCTAGTAACAAAGTCCACAAACAATAAACCTCAACAGAACTAGGAGCACAGGACAACTGATAACACCTGCTATACAAACAAATGCACTGGAAGTAGAAACTGCTTCATTCATTCGTTTTTCCCTGCTGCTCTGCTTCACTGGAACTTAGAGTAGGAAACTCTCACATGGTACTCTAATGAGGCACAATGGTACCAAGACTCCAGGTTCAAACCCCACAAATGTCATTAATTTTTGAATGTAGACTTTTAATGACAGAATCATTTATTACTTTTTACAGCATATCCTGCTGTTTGATTCCAGAAAGAGAGTGGACACAAGCAGGTCTGCAGGAGGTAGGAATCACCTGGACAGAACTGTGAGGATGTGGCAGCTCGACCACAGAGTTAAGAGACCAACATTAATAAAATCATGTTAATTAAATAGTGGAAACAATTTGCTAAATGGCCCCATTGTCTCGATGGTCTTCACATTAATGCTCTTGTTTCAGCTACGACCCACACATCCATTAAATTTCTCTGTCATTTGAATTATGAATAGTCAGGAAATTACTGCATTTATATTGAGCTCAGAGGAAATTAAATGCCTCTGTGGTGTTGGACTATATTTGTGTGTCTTACTATTGGCTGTTTGAAGAAGCTCAGAATGTGATTTTAATTAAATTAAATGATATAAATTCCTACTACCCCAGCCTTTTCTTAGTACTACTGCTACTATTTAAACATGTCTACGAACGAACAAAAACAACTAATCTCATAGACAGAACAGGATAACACTTTGCCAGAAAATGAAACATTGGCTACAAGTCACAACCAAGCAATTATGAAAATATCAGACAAGAGCCAAGGGACAGGCAGTCACTTTGAGTATCATGATTCTCAGGGCAGGGTACAGTCTACCACAAATGAGATGCTAATGAGCTTGAAGATAATTCCAGTCATCTGCATATCAACTGGAGATTGGAAACGAGTGGGTGGACAAATGTTTTTAATGATTTGAACACTGCTGGGTGGTCAACATATGAAATGTACCTTAGAAACATGCCAATTAGGGATCTGGATGCGCAAATGTCTGTCTAGTTAACGAGAAAAACAAAAACAAAAACCTCCCTTTGAGCTCTGAAAATCAAAATGCCTTGATGGTGATTGAGCTGATGATGGCCATTTGGAGCTGATAGACTAATAATAACTCAAATAACCACTCTTTGCAACTGTGATGAGCAGGAGACTGCGCAACATGGCCAACCCTGAGGCAGGCTACAAAAGCAAAACACAATCTTAACACTCTTTCCTGTCAGCCAAGGACATGAATGTGAGGCTAGTGATGATGTTGCCCTGGTGCACAACAACTCCTTTGCACCAATCAATCATGGTGTGGATGCCACACTCCATCTGAATATTGTTGCTAACCACGTGCACTACTTTATGTTTCCTAAATTCTAATGGCTACTCCCAGCAAGAAAAAGTCTCCCCAGTTGGTATGGAAACTGGCAGCATGACTGTGCAACAGCCAAATCTGCAGAAATGATGTGTTGCTGTCATGGCAGTGTGGAGCAGCGTCTAAAAGGGATTCTGCCAAAATCTTGTGGAATCCATAAACCAAGAACTGGGGCTATATTCAGAGCAAAATGAAACTCAACTCATTATTAGCATGGTGTTTCTAATAAGATGTTCAGTGAGCTGTACATGATATAGATGTGTAGATGCATTTATTTATAAAGAATTATAACCCTGTATCTAGAAGAGTCAAAATCCAGTCATGCAAGATCATAACACCTTATCACAACGTCTCATTGAAGTGACCATTTACCATCTCTATTCCAACCCAAGCCCCCAGTTCAACGACTGCCATTGGTATCTCACTTAAGAAATCATGAAACTGCTATAAAAGATCCTTACTTACTTTCTTACTGCATTTAACGCTAGATGACATCAAGTGTCTTTTAAAAAATAAAGCACAAAAGACAAAAAAAGGTTTAAAGAGGTTTTTCTATCTTTCCTAGTAGCCACAGAAAGTGCTTGTACTGTAAGAGGATTTCTGAAAAGGCGATTTGTTGACTCACTAAGAGGTCATTGGTCATCCCTAAATCCTTCTGACGTAACACTACTTTTTATTTTTCACCCAAACTGCCTCTTTGTACTCATGACAAAGTAACAGTGAAACATATAAATCTCTCTTTCATTCATGGAACAGGGAGAACACTTCAACTCAGTTAAGGCAAAGTTTTGTTTCAGCTAATACTGTAGCTGAAGTGAGGTCCTGCTTGGACACTTAAGTTCACATTGTCTTCAACTGATTTTATCTTTAGCAAACATTTTTCATTTTGTGAAACCTTAAAATTTCTTATTACCCAATCAAAGAAAAATAATGATGCAAAAGCCTAGCCTATACCCTAGTGCAGACACAGGCAAGTCACAATTTCTAAGTTCTGCCTCAAGTCAGACTTCCAACTCAGAAAGTCAAACCAGCTGCAGTACACGTAAACATCAGTAAAACTATAAAACTTGTATTCAGTACTGCCACTGCTGTATATTTGTGACTGGTTAAATAAGCCATACACAGAGCAATGACCAAGCTCTACCCATGAATGTGCTGCAGCTGTGTCTTTATGTGCAAAAACATAAGCACTGTGCTGTATTGCTAGAGTTGCATGAATGGCTCTAGGGTGCTAAGGAGCAAAACAAATCCTGTTTTCTTTGTTATTCTGATTTTACTACTGGAACTTGATAAACTCAGAAGTGATGTCACTCCCAGCACCAATGTCTGACTTTTGGGGCAAATGGACCACTGGTACGAGGTCCTAAACTTGAGATGACTTAGCTAATGCTGGATCAGGTTTTCATACCAACTTTGCTGATTTGCTGTCTTTTTCCTCTGTCTTGGTGATTCTAGCTTTGTAAAGTATTTTTTAAGCCTGCCTGTTTTTGAATATCCATGTAATGACTTTTGGACACTGAGTAAACACTACTGCAGCTGTCTAGCGATGGTTACAGGCACCCAACCACAGCTGAGCTACATGCTGCAGGCTTGAGCAATTTGAAGCTTAGACTAACAATTAGGCAATGTACTCAGCAAAAGTCACAACTAACAATTAAACGACAACATATTTTTAATTTAATCACAATAAAACTGAAAAAATAGAGAAAATTCATATGCAGACAGCACTAGGCTAACGTGTGTACCTGAACAAACTTTAACCTTCTTGGCAGACTGAAAAATTTCCACATACCTATAAAAATGAATCAAACACGGACTGTGGAATGTGGGTCACAGTAGGCTCGGGGTTGAATTGGCAAACTTCCTTCTGATGTCTGTGACAGTGATCCAAGCTGGCGTGTGCTTCTTTGCAGAGCCCAAACTCTGTTCCTGTCTGAACCAATAAGGATCAGTTCCTCAGTGAATCTGTTTAGCTGCAGGTCAGTGTAACAAGGTGGAGGCTGACCAAGTCCATTTTTTTAAAGGATGTACTGAGATCAAGTTGACAAGTGTCCAGGCTGCCAACCCAGTCACACCAGCTCTGGGTCAGTGTGTTTGGACCAGAACTCTAGTTCAGGTCCAAAATAGTTCTTCCCTTTGGGAAGTGTGTTTTGATATGGTGCTCAAATCATGGCAACATATAGTTCCTGTAGTTTTCATAACTGAAATATTATTAAAACAAAACCAACCAACCAAACAAAACATTTTCTCTGATTCCTCTAGTCATATCTGTGTGATGGTATTTTATATAAGTGATTATCCATCTATCCATTCACTTCAGCTTATCCTTTTTCAGGGTCATCGGGGGGCTGGAGCATATCCCAGCTGTGTTAGGGCGAGAGGCAGGTTATAAGTAATCAATATTAAAAAATCTTTTTGTATAAATGGTGAGAGCCCTGACACAAGCTCTTGAACGATTATTAGGCTGATTTTGCATTTCAACAGCCACATTCTAAGTTTTATAAAACTTAGTATGTGGTAGTACTACACAATACCCTGGGTATCAGAGTGTAAACATGTAGCCAAGTCCATAAATAGTTGTACAATGACACTTTTCTTTTCTTTTCTTTCTTTTCTTTTCGCTCTACATCCACAAAGAACATTATTACCAGAGCAAACAATTACAATGTAACTGAAGTGCAGAATTTCAGGTTTAATTACAGGATTTAACATGTGCCTTATATTTGGATGCTTAAAAGTTAGGCTGAAAAATCATAATAAATCTCTTCAAGAGATAGCAAAAACATTCAAAATGGCCAATCAATAATCAGGTATCTTCTTAAAAAGAAGGAATGTACTGGCCAGCTCACCAACACCAAAAGGCCTGAATGAAAGAAAGAAAAAACAACTTCACAACATCTAACCAAGTCAGGAACGTATGCAAAGATGTAGGTATATCACTGTCTATAATCAGGAGATGACTTCTTGAATGGAAACACTGAGATGTTATAACAAGGTGCAAACCACTGGTTACACCTAAGAACAAGAAGGCCAGATTAGACTTTGCCAGAGAACATATACAAGAGCCAAAAAAATCTTTGGACTGAAAAAACCAAAAATAACCAAAGAAAAGAAAAGTATGGAGAGTATGAAACATACCACCATCTGTTATGTTCCACCTGGTGGAGGCAGTGTTATGCCATGGGCCTGTATTGCTGCCAGTGGAGCCACTTCACTGGTGTTTATTGATGACGTGACTGCTGAAGTAGCGGGATGAATTGTGAGGTTTACATGGCTGTACTCTCTGCTCAAATTCAGGATTCACAAATGGATAATGACCCAAAGCACAGTGCAAAAGCTACACAGGAGTTTGTCAAGAAATTGGATACACTTCAGTGGTCACATTAATCACCTGATCTCAACACAATGGAGCATGCTTTTCAGCTATTATATAGAAAACAGAAGACGGAGCGACTCGCAAGCAAACAGCAACTGAAGGCAGCTGCAGTTAAGGCCTGGCAGAGCATCCCTTGGGAGGAAACACAACATTTGGTCATTTGGTGACTGCAAAATATTTTCATCTAAGTATTAAAAACAAGTCTTATATTTAAAATGATATTAGTTCCTCCAATTAGTTTTGAGCCTCTGTAAATAGGGGCTTGTGTATGAAAATGGCTGTTATTTCTTAATTAATAAAATGTTTTGGTAAAACTCCTTAAATTAAAGCTCAAAGTCTACACTTCAATCACATCTTCGGTGTTTCATTTAAAATCCACAGTGCTGATGTACAGACTCACAAGTATAAACATTAGGTCACTGTACCAGAGTTTATATTACCCCTATGTAGCAAGTAAGTCTGCCATGTGTCAAGAATGTGTTAAACAACTCGTTTCAGTGACTTTAACTTTAAACCCAAGTGACCTGTTGCCTGCAAAAGTTTAATGGATGAAAAACAGGGGACATTGATTGAGCCCAAGGAAGCCAAAAGACACATGAATATGTCTGTAAATTTTATTGCTAAGTAATAATTTCAAATAAATTAACACTATTTTCCAGACAGCGATGTGGTAATACAACCACACTTTTAACCAGTGTAGAGTAGCAGCTTATAAGTGAAAGGTGGTTATCTCTATATCTCTCTGAAAAATGTGCAAATTGGAACAACTTTATTGTAAACTTGGATCTGTTAAAATAAAGAATATGTAATCACAAAGGCAAAAGATGCAAAAGTTAGCCTTAATAGAAAGATTAACGTGATAAACTTTCACTTAATGTTCATTTCATTACTTTGTTTTTTAGAGAAAGAAAAATAAGAGGATGTTCTTTTTTTCTCTTTTTTGTGGGTAATTAGGCACAGTGGTGAATAAATGGATCCTGAATATAAAAAATTAATTGTTTGAAAAAAGGTTTAACATGTCCTGACTTGTTAGTTTTTTTTATCTTTTATATACATTTATTAAATATTCAAGTTGTTATAGAATTTTTGCTCAACATAATATGGATTGCTGGACACACGATCAATAACTGCGGTAAATGTCAACCAAAAAACTAAAGCTGCAAATTATAACACCAAAACAATGAGTCAAAAGACACAACAAAGCCCTGTGGATGGATCTGAGGAGACCACCAATGCTGTCACTGTAACTCAAACAGTGTTGCTTATATGCTTTGAACTACCAAAAACTAAATCCAGTCCACATCAGATATGGAGGGAGAAATCTCAAAGACAGTGTTCTCTGAACCTTACAGGGTTAAAAAATGAGGCAAAGAACCAAAAACTGCAGTTCCTTAAATGGCTAGTTGAGAGTCAGTTCAGGCAGAGCATTTTCATTCCCGACGCGTAACATATCGACAATTTTTCACGTCCTGAGGCGTCCCATGGGAACGCGAAAAGTAACCTCGTAACATAGGAACGTGTTGGTTGGCCAAAAACTTAACATACCGACGATTTGTCACATAACGTAATGTGCTACGCTTTGGGAGTGAGAACGTCTTGGTTCAGCGAGTCTGTCCCTACAGATATGTTAAAATATCAAACTTTGCAGCAGAAACAGATTAAAACCCAGTTTTTAACAGTTCTTGTCTTCATGGCTAATTTCTGTCTTTGTTATTGTTTTAATGAAGGCCTAATTTAAGGCATAATTGAGAACTACACATGATACACATTGGTCCTGATCAGCATCTGTATATTTTTACATTGGCAGTGTTTTACAAGAGAAAATTAGCATTTCATTTTAAAGTGAATTGCACATCTTCGAAATCATGCTAGCTAGCTGTTGCTAATGTTAGCACTACCCCTTTCCCCACATTTGATTATGTTCAATTTAAAAAGAAAAAATTTAGGGTGAAATCAGTCAAAATGGCACCAACTAAAAGCTATCTTCTCAAAGTTATACTTTGTCGATATCTGTTTTACCCAATAAGATATTTATCTCATGTCTGTTTTTCAGTTTGTTTGTTTTATTGGCTTCAAAATTTCATTGCCAACCATACAAACATGTCACTAAAACCTGCTGAAAATGTTGCCATAATGCAGAGTCAGTTTGCTTTCAGTCTTCAATTGAATGGAGTCAAGTTGGAAATTATAGAATTATATGTTGGATGGTTTTTCGGTTGAACGCATTTATTGTAATTTTGTCTCAGGATGGTGGTGAAGGACACGAGCCCTCTTGTTGGTAGAGTAGTATTCCCAGAATATTTTAATATATTCATTATTTATTGATTTTCATTCATTTAAGGAAATGTCAATATTTGGTGTCCCTATATCAATACATACACGTGATTCTGTGCCGTATAGATTTTTTTCCCCCACCCCAAAATGGCAGACCACAAATCTACGGATGACATACTTTTAGCTACATCCATCATTTATTTACAAAAGCCATGACAATAACAGCTATATATCATCATGGTGTATTTTGGAAATGTGTTCTTCTTACAGTAAACCACCCCTGTAACAGTTCATCAAGTGTTTTTTTCTGCAACAATAGCAACACAATGGGTTTTGTGTGTATTTTAGTCTAAGAAGAATTTTTTACAGATTCATATAGATTTTAAAGGTGAATGGCAGACATAGTTTAATCTGCACAACACTGTTAAACAACACTAAGATAAATTCACAAGTACGACTGGCATGTTTGAAAGACAATATGCCCCACGGTACAAGACAGATGCTAAAAGAATGGTCATGATGCATTGAAAATGCAAGCACAGTACCCAACAGCCGCCACTGCCTCTAACAGCTCATCACATCAGGTGTGAATATTTCTCTCGGCCCAATATAAAAAACCCACCCACATTTCTATCTTTGTGATCTTTGCTGTAACAATTTCCTGCGGTAACACTGAAATTTCCATATGAACTCTTAATATTAAAAAAACAGACACCACTTACAGTCGAGACATAATTGAAATTCTGCCCACAAAAGGATTGCATTTTCTGCTTTAGACCAAACACCCAAACCCCACAGTGCATAACTACTTCACAAGAATCACTGTGCAGTACTCACATCAAATGGATTTTTTCATGATGTACTGAAACAAGACAGTGAGAAAAAAAACTTGGGTTCATGCTGTACAGAAATGTGCAAAAGGTTCTTTTTCTTGCTATGCCATGTGAGTGGGGTCTGTGAGGGGCTGTCCCACTGTCCTACTTCCATTTTTAAGAATGCCCTCGGAAGTGACATGACCCAAGTTAACTGCTGCAATTTTGGTGCAGCCAGTGTCAGAGTCTTCGGTCTGAGGCTCTAAGAAAACCACCTTCTTCCCATTTGACCGCTGCTGTGTTGTCTCCACATCTCTGGGGTCTGAACACAGGATGATGGCTCGTCCGCCGCAGCCTCTCGAGTCCCCGCCGCGGCCATCCCGACACCGACAGGGGGTGAGGTAGAGGTAGAGGAGCACCAATATGATGCTGACCACGCAAGAAGCCAGTGTGGTAAATGCAGTGTTGAAATTTTCTGCACTATTACGATGCGCTGAACCGCTGGTGGAGGTAATGCTTAAATTTCCAACTACCACTGTGACCTCCAGAGAGTGGCTGGGGTTGTAGTTATGTCCGCGGGGTATGACACACCCATATGTTCCAGAATCTTCCGTCAGCGCTTCTCGAACTTCAAGGGTGCCATTGGGAAGAACTGCGAGGCGGGTACTTAGATCGCTGTTTGAGGAATTCAGTACCGTTGTAGGGGTGACCCAAAACACCACAAGCCCCTCCTGAGCAGGCAAAGTCAACCCTGGGCATGGCACTCTTAACCACTGACCAGGCTCTACTTGGTAGATCTGTGTCTCAAGGGGCATATCTGACATTTCATGCTCCTTACAATGAACTCCTGACTCTGCTCCTTTTTTACATGGGTAGTCACCTCTGAAATCCAGTAGAGGGGGATACTGTTTCCACATCCAATACTCCAGCAAGGCAAGCAACGCACAGTCACAGACTAAAGGGTTTTCCTGCAAATAAATTCCTCTTTGGCGAGTGAGGGACAGGAGGCTTTGGACAGGCACCTTAGTTAGTCTGTTATATGACAAGTCTAGAAATGTCAGATTTAGAGGTCCCTCGGGTTCTTCATAAATGACTAGGGGGAAGACTAACAGCCTGTTTGTAGAGAGGTAGAGCCTCTGTAGGTTGCAGAGGTCCCCGAAGGTGCCTGGATCGATTTGAATAATCTGGTTGTCAAACAGCAGCAACTCCTTCAGTTCTTTCAACCCAGTGAAGATGGATGAGTTCAGCACTGTCAGCTGATTGGATGAGAGGTCCAAGTGGAGGAGACGTGGTGTCACATTGAAGGCGTTCACGTCAATGCTTCTTATGAAATTTTTGCCGAGAATCAGCGTAACGAGCCGTTGCAGCGGTTGGGAAATCCAGCCCACATGCAGGGCAGTGAGTCTGTTGTGGCTAAGGTCCAACCGTGTGGCATAACCTGGTAGATCAAAGGGCACCACAGACAGATTGCATCCGCTGCAGGAAATTATATCACTGGCACAAAGGCAGGAAGGTGGGCAAGCGGCCATAGAGGGAGGGAAGCCAAGACACAGCAGGAGCAGCACTCCTGCAGCAGAGGGATTACAGCAACCCCTGACATCGGTCTTGCCTAAAAGCTCCAAGGTAATGGAATGCATCCTGGTTTTTCCTCAGGATGGACCTCAGGTTACCGTCTCATTAGGTGTACACATGTCAGGTTTATAATCCTCAGATAGTCTACAGCTTGAAGAGACAAAACAAGAAAAGTGAAAGAGAAAGACAATGGAAATTAATGCATTATACTACCTGAGAATAAAAATACACATAGTAGATGACGATGTCAGAATAAAGTTTTTTCTATTTAAAGTTTTTTTTTTTAAAGGCACCGAGATGACAAGAGGAACACACAGTAAGACTGTTTAAGGAAATGGATAAAACAGGTAAAGGCATGACATGCATGCAACTCTAAAAATAATTTATAATCCACATTTGAATACAACAATGATTGCTGCTGGCATCACCCGTACATGACAACTGGTAGTAAAGACTGGAACAAGTGTAACCTGATATGTGCACAGCAGTAACACTCCTCCCCTATTCCCCACCAATACAAATACAGTCTGCTTACTTCACTGCTCACAAGACCACATCTTTTGTAATAATGCATCTGTTTACAGGTTAGTATCACATTGTACACATAAAGAAAACAGATTAGTATATGTTTTTTTCCAATTGTTACTTTCTACTTGCCCCCTCAATTTTAACAAATGCATCAGTAAATCTATGTAGACATTTTCATCCATTCAGAAAACAAGGTACCAGATATTATAAACACCAAGAATAAGTCAGAACTATTATTAATTATTATGTTAATCAAGAGTCATTGAATAATTCGGATACACAACTCTTCAAATCACCATAAGCAGCTGTTTTCCCTGATAAATTTCTCTCACAATGGCAATTTAAAGAAATGAGCAGTAAAGCAAGAGCGGATTAATACCAGAGAGGCACGGGAGAAAAAAATAAATGAAGTCAATTCAGAGAGGAGACAGCCAAGTAATCACTAAACAACTGACAGAAATTAATGTGATAATCAACAAACATTTAAATAATTTCTTATGCTGCAGTGCCAATCATTCTGTGTTTACAGGCTCTTGTGCCACCTTTTGCAAACCTAATTTCAATTTGAAAACCCAGACATGTTTTAACTCAGAAATAAACAAGTGGAGAAAATAATCCCGTTCACTTGTATTTTTGTATTTATTATTTGTTACAGAAATGTATTTAGCTACTTTGGATATACGTTTAAATGCATATCCATAATCAAGCCTTACAAATATGTATTCTAAACAAGATTTTCTTTTACTTAAACAAAAACCTGATTTTTAGTTACAAATCTTAAAGAATTACTGCAAAAACTATATTATTATATTAAAACTATATTAAATGCACAGAAAACTTGAAAAAGATAGTTTAAAAATATAGAAACGTTACCGTGGGTCTACATTATCGTCATACTTATTCATCAACAATGCTCGCCTGAGTTAATCAGTTATTTGTCCTTCCTGCTCTTTCCCCCCTACACGGTTCAGCAGAACAATACCAACCAGCTTTTTTGCGACTTTGAAGGAACCAAAACGCAGACGCACAGCACAAACCCAGCTCACCTTTACATCCACATCGCTGCCCGTTCAAATCATCGTGCCGTTATCCAGACGCGCTCTTTTGGGGGGCGACCGGGTCTTGTTTCACGAGTCTTGCAAAAGCAACTTGGAGCTTTTCGCAGCAAAGCGCATCGTTTTCAACCCTCTGAACAATCCACGGAGAGGCGCCGGAGCAGAATTGTTCACCTGAAGCTCGGGTTACATGTCACCGTGGGAGGGGTCGTCCTGCGAGTAAACACGAAACACAAAACAGCAGCCAATACAGCGACGATGCGAGAGTGGATTATGCCAAGAGGAGGAGACAGGGCACCCTGGAAAAGGAGGAGAAGGAGAGGGAGAAGGTGCGGCAGAGGCAGAGAGGACAGCATCAGCACCACACACTCTGCAAATCCACTGTTTCATAGCCTAATTGATCAGAAGGTGAGTGCAGCTCAATAAAAGTCGATCATAACAATAACAATAATAATAAAAGTAGACTAGTCTTTTAGATTTTATTGTTTCAGTTAAAAGGCAATCCGACGGTCATCAAAGTATTTCCAGGATTTTCCATTAATACTTCCCGTTATTTCCCGTTTTCCCGTTTATCCATTTGCAATAATATTTTAAACATGGCTCAAATTACATGTGTATTGTGAAAAGTGACAAAATGTAGCTCAATATTTGGGTTTTACAGAATTTGGAAAGTAGTATTAGAAATGTAATAGGTAAGTTCTGAAGCCCTCTTCAGGACTATTAGGGCTAGATCAGGTGACCCTGAACCCTCCCTGAGTTACGCTGCAATAGGCCCAGGCTGCTGGGGGCTTCCTTTAATGGACTGATCACTTCTTTTTCACTCACCTCTTTATGTGTTTAGACATTATTTTGCATTTAATCATTAGTTGTAATTAATCTCTGCCTTTCTTTCACAGCATGTCTTTTGTCCTGTCTTCTTCCCGTGAGCAGATGGCTCCATGAGCTTGGTTCTGCCGGAGGTTTCTTCTTGATAAAAGGGAGTTTTTCCTTTCTACTATTGCCAACTGCTTGCTCATAGGGGGTCATCTGATTGCTGGGGGTTGTCTGTATTATTGTAGGAGCTTTACCTTACAATACAATACATTACCTTGAGATGACTGTTGTTGTGATTTGTCACCATGTAAATACTACTCCGAATAGCTCCCTGTTGGTTAACCTCATAAGTTTTTCCATTACCAAATGATATGTTGAACCCATCACATGTCCATTGTTTCTGTGAGCTGTTAAATGCAAGCAAGTGCCAAAACCTAAGAGAAATAATAATAGAAAAGCTGTGGACCTGCTGTACACCACCTGCCCAGCATTTAACAGCTGATACCCAGGTTAACAATGTAGGAGACATGGCACTCAAAGAATCCTGAGCGCTATGGGAGATTTCTGTAATAGCAGATATGGTGTCACCCTGCCCCTACTCCCAAAAAGTCATGTTGTTGGGCACATGTGCACAGAAGAGGTTTACAGGACTTTTCAGTGAGTTTTAACTGACTGGTGATAATCTATTTGTTATCACAGAAAAGATGTCAATTTTAAAATAAATTGTTTACCTTCTTCTGGGCTAAACTAAATCTGTTTACATAATTTTTAATTCAGCTGCATGTCCTAGTGATCACTAAAATTAATATGAGTTGTTCTTCCCCATTCCCCCATAAAACAAATTAAAAAAAAATAAAAGAACCCAAAAGAACCTGCTTCAAGAAAGACTTATGGAAATTGTAGTTAAAGCAATGCTGATTCGAATTGGGAAACAATCCCCTTTATCTGCGCTTGCACAGTGTTTTGTCAACTCGTCCATCCACCCTGACCTCCTCTCTTTAAAAACTTTGTGGCTCTGCAATCACCTTGCTTCCTTTTTTGCTCCCATTTTTTTTATCACAGCCAGTAGAAGATAAAACTGGATAAGACATCCCTGTTGTGCTTTCAGCTTTGGCTGCTGCACATAAACAATGATGTTTGGTGATTTTTGTGAAATCAGTTGTTATAAAACTAGGGGTGGCATAGTTGCCTCACAGCAACAATGCCTGGTTTCTAATCCACACCGATTTGTGTGTGAAGTTTACATGTTCTCCCAGTGATTGAGTGGGTTTACTCCATGTCCTCCAGCTTCCCTCCACAGCCAAAGAAATGCATGTTAGGTTAATTAATGATTCTAAACTGGCTGTAGCTGTGAATGTGAGTGTGAATGGATTGATCGTTCAAGACTATTTTGAATTTTGACCTGTGTAACACTATACACTGTGAGAAGTATAGCTATTGTTTATTCAGTAATCGTTAACCAATTAATTAGTGTGTTTACTGGCGTATGTTTATGTCACAGTTATACCAAAGTAAACAAGGATGGTTAAGAATATTCACATTTATGACAAGTTTATAATAAACCACTAATAAATACTGAAATATCATAACAGATTAGCACTACATGACACTTTATTTTAGTTCTCATAATGCATTACCTATTTTGCAAGTAATGTATTCCTCTCACAACAAACAGGGTGTTCATGGTAGAAGTACAGAGTAGAAGTGATCTATACAATACCTGAGTATTGAAGTGAGTTGTGTCCATGTTTGATTGTGTTTCTACTCTACTGCACACAGACCAGGAGAGCTTTTCTTGTTGCGTATGCTCTTTTGAGTTTGTCTTTTTAATGTCACGGGGTGTAAACGGACTCACACGCAGACCAGAGATTCTTGCAAGGAAGACAGTGAATTTATTTACAAAAAGACAACACCAGGTGATAATATGTACACGTGCAACTGGGGGAAGGGCAGAGGTCCAGGGTTCCAGGGTCCGTGAGGGAAAAGGAGGGGGATCGAACAGACTCCAAACGTTTCCAAATTTCTCTCCTCTCTCCACCACAAGGTCGTACACGCCACACACTTGCTCACAGGCGAGTCCGGGTCCGGGAAAGATCTGTACACAGAAACTCTAGTTAGAAACAGGCTGACAGAAAGAAACTCACAGATTCTAATTTTCTGACTGCAGGGGGACTGACGCTGATAGCGATGAGTAGCACCGTGCTGCCATCTTAAGTAGGGCTCGGGATTACGAAGATAGGTAGCAGGTGTGGAGATGGCAGGTGCGTGGGCCAGGGGCGGGAGCCCATAATGAGAACCGCCCCGGCACGAGAGAGAGAGAGAAAGAGCAAAAACAACAAAAACACATGTTGCCTAATACGGGATCAGCTGGTGAGGCACAGGGACCATGACATTTATATAAACCATCCTGCAACAGAAGTTGGATAGTAAGCGGTAACTTGCTGTCCAACTTTTTATAACTTTTGACTACAGATAGAAATCATTTGAAAGTATAGTTCAGAGAGTAAATCAGGCCCTCGAGACACATTGTTTGCCCACAACAGAAAATTTCAGTTTGCCTAACAAGCAAAAGTAAAATCAGTATCTTCTAATTGTGTTATAACTTCAAAGAGTGTGCTTTAGACCCAAATTCTATGCTTCAGTGGTGCCCAACACTCTTTCTTCATCAGTCACCTGACATGGAAAGAAATGGAAATCTGCACCACAAAATGAATTCCTCAAATAACTCCCAGGTCACATTAACCCAAGAAATCTGAGATCTCTAACAGTGAGAGTATTATCGTGTGACTGATACCCTCAAATCTTTTAAGGCTCACGCCTGGTAAAGGTTCCCCTGCGTATACAGCAGTTTGGAAACTTTACTTTTGTTCTTGGAAGCTCAAGGATTATAACGCCTGCTGAGATTTCTGAGCCGGCCCCATGGCAGCAGAGCTGTCGTAGCATTATGCCGTTAATGGCAGCTTGCCAAGGACAATTTGGTTCATTAGCGATAACATCATTGTAATTAAACATCTGTGACCTTAAAGATGCCTGTGGCGTTTTCTCCAACGGAGCCTCTGCTTCATCGCTGCTCAGTCGCATTGCACTGCAAAAATGTGCTCCAGAGAAAGTGCACTGAGTTGTGGAAATATATAAACAAGCAGCTGCAGCTCACAATAACTCCCCTAGGCTTCTTTTTTTTATTTTAAAAGAAGAGCAGCATTTTAGGATTTGCTTGTTGAGGCAGAATATTTCAGATGGCGTTAAGCTGAGCAAAGGGTTTACATAATCCCCTTTCTTTTAAAACTCTGTTTATCTGTAAAGTGTTGGAATAAAAAAATGAATGTATGAAAAAAACGTATGAATCCCCTGCCTTATTTATAAGTGAATAAATAAGGCAGGGGATTCACATTTGGTCTGCTCCATTCTGATGGGGCTCAATCTTCTGAAATTTCTTTCTCTGCCCATGCAGTTTACCACAGTGTGTGTGTGTGTGTGTGTGTGTGTGTGTGTGTGTGTGTGTGTGTGTGTGTGTGTGTGTGTGTGTTTGTGGTTGTGTGTGTGTGCTTCAGTTTGACACTAGCAGATGGAGTCTTTCAAGCCACACAGAAATATTCTTTACTGTATCAGTTTGTCAAGGTTGTAAACTCTAAGCTCGAAGCTCTGACAGCTTTTGTGTTTTTTTCCCTCTTGAGTTCTTGTTCAGTTTCCTGAATGAAGATGTAGACGTCCAGCTCAATACCTGGCAACATGAAAGAGGAAAAGAAATCAATGGAATTCTCATTTCTGAAGATGAGTCAATTCGATTAGCTGAAAGAAAAGTGAGAGTGAGGCTCTTATAATCCCAACTTCAGTCTAATCACAATGCACTGGTAATTATGAGCTTTCCATCCGGGACTCAGTGGGAGATAAATCACTGTATGTTTCCATGGTGCCGATCATCAAAGGGGATGGCTTCTGGGGATTTTGCCAAAGTGTCCATCTTTGCTCTGCGATCACTCACATAGGTTGTTGATATGCATGGGATGGATGGTCCAACAGTTTTCCAATTACTTATTCATGTCCAGATAACTTGCTGTTAAAGATGCACAGGATATGAAGCATATTCATCATAAATCTCTTTTGTTTTTTTGTCTCATCAGAATCAGGTGGTTTGTAGCTTTAAACATTCGGTTTATTAAACAGTATTAAGGCAGGCCAGGAACTGCATCCTACTCCTTTTTGAACATGTAGATTGTGTGGTGTATAGAGATAATCATGGCAACTCGATGTCTTTTACTTTGTTTTTTTCTGTTTACAACAAATTTTGTTTGTTTTTAATTATATATAAATGTTTGAAATCAATCAATCACTCAGCCAATGCCTGCAGGTGTTTAATCTCGTCTGGCTGTTAAATATTTGTCATTGGATCCATTTTGCATTCTCGATGTAAATTAGCCTCTGATTACACGGTTAGAACCAACACCAGCTGGGTTCTGACTGCTGGCTGAAGCCAAGCTTTGGTCTAGATGGGTTTTAGTTTAGCTAGAGTTCAACAGGCCATCTGTCCACTCAGGGCTCTAACCACTTATTACTCTCAAGGGTGATGAGAAGAACATGGCACACTTCCAGTGGGCACTGAGAATAAGTCAGTTTCTGATGTTCTGCAGGTTACAGGACATGTCTTATAAAAGAGCTTTTAATCATTTTGGAAAATATGTAGAATGCAGAATCTATGTTTCAATCTAATCTAGCTAATCTATTAGCTAACACTGCTTAGAGGACCAGTCACTGGCTATGGTTAAAAAGGGCTGACATCACTTGGGCAGCTAAGGCAGTCAGCTAACCGTGAGAGAAAAGAAAATATTCCACTCTTCTCCCCCCTGCTCTTCTTCCCTTTTCTGGGAGGCAGTGGGGAGGTGGAGCGTACAGCCCAATCTGGCGGGGAGGTGTGGGAAGCCAGATCGGGCGCCCCCCTTCCGGCTCTCCTTGCTGCTCTCTCCTGTCTTGTCCCTTTAGTCTTACTTCTCTCTATCACCTTTTCTATCCCTTTGAAGAAGTGAGGCTCCATAAATGCTAAAAAGGTAAGTATTATTTCTCAGTTGCAGTGAATAGATAGGAGAAAAAACTGTAGAAAACTAAACAGAAGAAGAGAAATAACAATTTAACATAAACCAGTGACACACTCCGGGGCCTGATCAACCCTGGCAGGGCCCCCTTGGATGAGGGTGTCTAGTAATAATGGCCGAAACACCCGATGAATCCAAGGTCCACTACTGACGATGTGTCCCAAATCTTAATATGATAATCTAGATCAGATCTCTAATCCCCCCAAAATGGCAGATTAGCTTGGGTAAATAGATGAGGCACACAGCGATGTGTGCTGCTGGTAAAGTTTCTGGGCTGCCTTTCCTCATAATAGCCATCCCTCAAAATTTTCTCCATTTAAAGCAATGTAATATCAGGGACTATAACATCTAGTCCTTTTACTGAATTTACTGAATCAGGAAATATGGGAAGACTCTTGCTTAAGATAGGTTGAAAGCAGGCAGGTTTGTTTAGCATTGCATTTAGTTTTTTGTATGACTTAAAAGCAGTACCTTATCAGACCACTGTCGTAAGTCCAAGTAGGAATGCCTCAAAATGTATTTTTCTAAAGGGTTTACGGGATGTTACAGAGATTGTGTTGTTATAAGTAATGTGGTTATTTATGACAGTCGTGATTTTATGAGCTGTAATCACATGACCATGTGTTTCTTGTGTCTGCAGGTATGTAGTGTAGTGAGCATCAGCCAAAAAAAGGGAAGCAACTTTAGCAACTCCTGAATGTAATGTAAGTTGTTACTGAGAGACCAACTTATATACTTCGGTGCTGTTATACTGCATATTTAATATTTATATCTCCTCCATGATTAACCACCCTAGATGGTGGTGGTGAAGAGTTTGCATATCTGCAACTGTTAAACACTTGAAACAGTCTCTAGAAACAGTTACCTGGAGAGGGGCTGGACTTTTTTCCAATTTGGAATGATGAGTATGATTGTATCCCACAGGCTCAGAGCCATACCTATGAGTTTCCCCAAGTGGGCCAGATGATTGGGTCCCTGTGCATTTGGGTTGGGGACTGTGGTTTGCACACATTTTCCAGGCATCTGACTAAGATGCCTCCTAGTTACCTTGTAGGTGAGATGTTTCAGGCATGTGGACACTCAGGACACACTGAAAAATCATGGGCCTTGTAATTACAGAGGATAAAGTTTTCAATACTGCTGCTTTGATTTATTATAAGCATTATACGTGCTGTGCATTGTGAAGATCAGGACCAAAGTGTAATGAAATAAGGTGTCTTATCTATGACAGAAAAAAAAGAGACTGTTGGGTGAGCTACATTGACTTATATCAACAGAGAGAGAGTAGAGCTGTTGTGCAACCAATAGAGCTGACTCTACTGGTTGCACAACAGCAACTCAGCCATGAAGCCATGTCAAATCAAAGAAAGGTTGCCAACTTTCTGGAGTCAATCACAGCAGATCTCCAAACTTGTGGACTTCAGATTAGCGGGAATCGGTTTCCATGCATCCAAGCCTTACATCACCAAGTGCAATGTAAAGCATCCGATGCAGTGGTGTGAAGCACACCGCCACTGGACTCTAGAGCAGTGGAGATGTGATTGCTGAAGTGACGAATCGTGTTTCTCCATTTAGCAATCCGATGGACAAGTCTGAGTTTGGTGGTTTCCAGGAGAACGATACTTGTCTGACCGCACTGTACCAAGTTTAAAGTCTGGTGAAGGGGAGATTATGATGTGGGGTTGTTTTTCAGGAGCTGGGCTTAGCCCCTTTGTTCTGGTGAACTAACTTTGTGGGAACAATTTGGGAATGGCCCCTTCCTGTTCCAACAAGACTATGCATGACTGCACAAAGCAAGATCCATAAATACACAAAGCAAATTAGGTGTGGAAGAACGAGACTGGGCTGCAGTTTCCTGACCGCAACCCAACAGAACACCTTTGGGATGAATTAGTGCAGAGACTGTGAGCCAGGCCTTTTCATCCAACATCAGTGTCTGACCTGACAAATGCTCTTCTCCTACACTCCTACTATTTTGTGGAAAGCCCAGAGGAGCTGAAGTGATTATGGCTGCAAAGTGTGGGTCAACATCATATTAAACCTATAGATTAAGAATGTGATGTCACTCAAATTCATATGCTGGTGAAGGCAGCATAGCGTATGTTCAATTAAATACTTGTACTTAACATTATAGTCAAAAGGGTTTTTGTATTCCTGTACAATGTTGGAGGATCATGTTGGCTATGAGCCACACATTTGTTAACCTTAGTTGACTGGTAAGGTCAACAAAGGTCAACAGGTGTCTCCAATAAGCAAGTGTCTCCAGGTTGAACAGAAATATCAAAGCCTTGAAGTTTCACTGAAACACCAGCAAGAAACACATTCCTATTTTAGAGATAAAACCAGTAAGAGTACCTCATTTGAAAAAAAAGACATAACAGCACAGGACTTAATTGCAGAAATGAGGTGCAATTATTTTTTTTACACTTATTAACTGCCAAAGGATTTTCAAATGTGCAAATTTTGCATTTGAAGTAACTGTTGTGGATCGTAGCCCTCAGCTATCATTAATGGTCTCCATTTGCAGCTCTCAAACTTCAAGGACTGAGTATCCAAACCTGAACTGTGGTTTTAAACACCAGGTGAGAATGAATAAATGCACAAATTAAAATTTATTCATCATGCAAAACCGCAGCTCCGGATTTAAACCACTGAAAGGATCAGCTTGTGTCATTTCGCTGACATAAGAAATCAAACAGAGGGATATAAATAGTGTCTTAATACCATGTATTAAAATTTCCCTGGCCTTCAGTGATTCATCTTACACATCATCATCTACTCTAGCTACTCTATGTACTGCTGTTAATGCCCTTCAGACACTGAAACCTGACTTTAGCTGCGAGAGTAGCTTAAATGAGGGACCTGTCATACTTGATTGAGTACACATGCACCCTAAAAGATGGTGCAAACATCTACTATATCATATAGCAAATAGATTGTGTGAGAATGTGACTTTTATGTTCTGGATGTGTGTGTCCTTAAACTTGCAAGCGGACTCTCCCACATAGAAATGCTAGGAAACGTTATCCTGTGTGTTAGGGTAAAATTCAAAGGCAGACTTGAAGACAACAGGCTGGTGGATGTAAAAAGGTCACTTTAACAAAACAGGTTGAGCTGGATAGTCAACAAACCCAGAGTCTAACAGAAAGCCCAGCTAACAACTAGGACCAGAAAGGAAAGCATAAACTCAGAGGGATTAACATGGAGACAAGAGGGATAGTGGGCTCTCACATGACAGGTGGACAGCAAACGCACACTGACAACTGACAAAGGACTATGAGGGCAAGGCACACAATCACAAGGAAGGAGGCAAAGCAGCTCCCCCCACACACAGACACACATTACTACTAAAATAAAACTGGACGTGACTACAAAGCAGCTAACACAGACAAATGGGATACAAAGAGAGAAACAAGGACATGGGGAAATGGGCAGGAGAAGCAAATGGAAAGGCTAGAATTAAATGTCACAGAACAAAAAAGAGCCATCAATAATTCATGTGCATTACATGACAGCCACCAAAGTTTCCTTCAGAATTAATGACAATGGCAGTGCAACATATACATTAGCAAGAGTGGGGGTAAAGGGTGCATGGATGTCTTTTAATGCTTGCTTACAGGGGCAATAGATAACACAGTTATGTCAAATATTTGCACCATTCTAATATAAAGAAATATAAATGTAAAATATTTGCTCACTTTAAAGTTAATGATAGCAACACGTCTCAAAAAAATTGGCCACGTAACATCCCTTCTTCTTTTAACTTTAATACACAAATTGGACTTCAGGCAGGCCTGTTGAGGTTTCTAATGTGCATGAAAATAAAGCAATGAGAGCACACTGAGCATTAAAATATTTCATTAAAATGAAAATGTAAATTTTACCGCTATGTGTGCTAAAGCCCAAGAATAACAGTTTTCTGCAGCATCAATTTCATGTCTTATTTGCAAAAGTGTTTCAATGTACTGGTAAAATCTTATATTATATGTATATATATATATGTATATGTGTATATATACGTAGCTTTTTTCAGTATTGTCATTATTATCTGAAAACATCCATGATTGGAGCATGCACAGAGCCTGAAGCAGAAATCACAGAAACAGACAAAGTTAATAACCACTGTCCTGATAGTCATTATCACTCTAACTGGGGTTGTAGGTTTAGTCAAGCCACCTAACAGCAAAGTAATCTAGCTGTTTGAAAAACCTTTAGTAACATAGCAATCAGTTTATGTTCAGAGTTTGAGAAGTGCCACATTTGAATTCTTTGTTTTATAGGATGCTTTAAGTGCTCTATACACTCTCTGCTGTATGAATGTTTCATATAAGCAGCCAATATTTAGTCATATATTAATAAAACTACTAAGTGTCGCTCAGCTGTGAAGTTACAGCAATTCTAACTGTGCATTGTCACTGGAAATCACACACACTGAAAATGTGACACAGAAAATGTATAACACAAGTAAATGATTCTTGATCCTCATGAATATGAAACAATAAATGTGAGTAAAATACAAATGAAATATAGAAAATCAAGGGCTTATATATTCAAATAATTAATCATTAAGAAAAATATGGCCAATATAAACTGAACATTTACTAATCAAGTAAATTTTATTTCTATTAAAATGTAACCAATTCATTTTACTGATACATTTTAGTGTTTTTTTGATAGATCTTGAACATGTAGCGCTGTCAATGGTGCTGCTATGGAGAAGGTACGCAGCACCAAGTTCCTGGGTGTGCACATCTCAGAAGATCTCTCCTAGTCAACAAACACAGCATTGCTGGTCAGTAAAGCCCAACAGTGACTCTACTTCCTCCACAAACTGAGGAGAGCAAGAGCCTCAACCCCGACTATAAGCACCGTTGAGAGTACCACACCAGCTGCATCACTGAGTGGTATGTCTCCTGCCATAGTTACAATGGGTAGTAAGAGCAGCGAACAGGAGCGTAGGTACCTCTCTTTCCTCTCTCCAGTACATCTACTGCACCCACCTCATCCGGAAAGCCCTCTGCATTACAGGTGACTCCACTCATCCGTCTAACAGCTTCTTCAGTTTGCTCAGGAAGGAGACTGAAGAGCCTCTTGGCCAGAACCAGCAGACTGAGAGACAGCTTCGACCATCAGGCTGTCAGGATGCTGAATTCACTCCCTGCTCTCACACACGAACTCCAGACCTGCATTCACTTCTTCCCTCTGAAACATACAAAACTCTGAACTGCCACCACTGCCCCACCCCACTCGCACACGAACTTGCCCACAATCACTATGATTGTGTTGGACACTGCTGTTTATATAAGATTGTATAGTATTGTGTTGCACATAAGGCTCCCATTTTATTTTTATCTTTTTATCTTTATATTGTTTTAGTGTACACTGAGGGCCATGGGAGCATTGCAGTTTCAAATTCCTGTGTGTGACTGTAAATATGGTCTTTGACAATAAAGCTAACTTTGACTTTGACTTTGATAATGTCTCTGATTTGAGTAGGTGGTGTTCAACTGAATCTCCCCAAAAAATCAAATGATGTACAAATGGTTTCTTTTATGTCAACATGCACAAAGCCTGAAGCAAAGCCTTCAACACTGTTTTATATATTTTTATGCAGATGACACAGTTTTATATGCCAGTGGCTCTTCCTTTGATTTGGCTATTGCAAATATACAACCTGCTTTTTTTACGCTGTTTTTCTTAATTTTTGATTGTGTGGAATACGTAATTTTATTATATATGGTAATAGCTGTCTATCTTGAGAAAGAGATGTCAAACCCAGTGACAATACTTGTTTAAATAAAGTATTTAATAAGAATTTGTTTTTGTATCTGATGCCATTGAGACCTACTGTATGGGTTGTATTTTATGCTACAGAAAGTGCTCTCTGCCACCTCCATAACACTTTGGGTGGTAGCTGCTCCTCTTTTGCTGTTGTTGTCTGCTTAAATGCCTGATATATTACGTCTGTATGTGCAATCTGAGGTTTCAACTTGGCTCACATATTCTCCTGGGCTAGCACATTGCCCTTCAAAAGGCAATTACTCGTTCTAAGACAGCCAGTTTGAGGTGCAGCATGCGATGAGACAGTAAGAGACTGTAGAGACTCAATCGAGGGGCCACTGATACAGCAGATGAACCTGACCCAGATTCTGTGGGAAGAAGGCAAAAAGAGAGTCTTATCTACAAAGTAATTTCCTCTGTGACAAAAACACTGGCTGCTTTGCCCTTAAAATTGTCTGATCAAATATTTCAGTCTGAATGTAGGGTCGGTGTCTGGAGAAGATGTGATCTGCTAAGGCATGTTATTAATCCTCATTATCTGTCCAGTGGTGCACACTGCAGATGTGCGAGTGTCTCTGTTACTAAAGATTATCACAGCCAAATGGCTTCACAAGAGTAAAATAAATGAGATGTTCTCATTTTGAAGGACTTTTAAAGGATTTTTAAAAATTAACAAAAAATTTTTAGCATCAGAAACTTCTCTGGGATGCTTACTTGTGCTTGCTTTAGTTTTCTCAGTCTCTGTCCCTATTTGCCCATCTCTTCAGTTCTGGCAGCCAACCAATCACAATATAAAGACACAGACCTGGGCTTAATCATAATATTTATATGTAAAAGTGTCTTATTTCACCTTTAAGACAGTGATGAAAGTCAAAGTTAAAGCATTTTGTGTCACAGTCCTTCTCTCCTCTTGTCACGTTCTCTCTCTCCAAGTCATTTGTATGTAGGTGTGTGTTTAGCAAAAGCAGGACTCTCCTTTTGCCTCCAAACACCTGGTTTAATCACAGACCTTTTCCTGATGTCCTCTTCAGTCCTCACTGGATCATTGTCTTGCACCAGTTAGTGCAACTAGGCTCCAAGCCTTAAGTTATTTCCACTTACCTGTGAAAGAGCTGTTTCCCTGTGCTCAGGTCTGCCTGGGGACGGGAGAGTGGTGAGCAGTCTTTGTTTGGATTTGAGAGAGAGTTTGGAAACTGTGGAGTGTCATAGTGGAGTCTGGGACCATCACAACTGTTGTACTTTGACTTGGAGCCCTACCTGTGCCCAGATCTTGACATTTAGCGGGAAAACGATTATAAATATTTTTATGTAAATCAATTATCATGGTCTCCATGTCCTCCATTGCAGACCTGCTTTCAGTCTCCCTTTCCTCCCCTTTTGATCTCTCTTTCTCTCTCCCATCAGTTTGCATCCCAGGCAGGTGCACCTGTTTACCATTCAGTGGTACCATTTCAGTCAGGCTTTCACCAGAACGTTACTCATGTGTTGCTTTTGCTGTTTTCAGTTCTACTTTTTGATGGACTTGCCTGCTTGTCTCCACCTCCTCTTCCCATTAGCTGTGCCTGCTGGATGTTCTTACCTGACTCTGTCTCTCATGTGTTTTCTGGAAAAGAAACCCTGTCTTGGAAATCTGGAGTGTGGGAGCTGACCCTTTTTTAAGAAAGGAAGACAGAAAGCAGAGAAATAACAGGAAAGACTCTTCTCAGACATGACTTACTGACCTGAGATTCTGCTTTTGACCTTTAGTGAACTCCTGGTATTGTGAAATAATCTAGTTTTTTCATTAAGCCACTCAGTTGTGTCATGTGTTTGAGCTCTCTTAACTGTGACAATAGCTCTACAGCTGTATTGTCATGTTTTAGATAATGATTGCTGCGTTCAATGTTTTTTCCCTCTCAGTCACATATCTTCATTTTCAATGGAGTTCTTGATTTTATTACTACAATGATGTTATTTTCCATCCACATAATTTCAACACCTGCTGAGTCACAAACAGCTTTTCACACCAGTGATGAGATCTTACACTATTTTTGAAAAGGGTAGTCCTGTTTTTCTCTTTCTTTCACATGGCAGTGAAAGAGTAAGAGCGCTTTAATGTGGAAAATGGGAACTGCTTGCTCACCTGAAAATGATCCAGTGCTTGTTGAATTGTTTCTAACAGGCACATTGGTAAGGCCATTTCACATTTGTCCCATTCCTACAGTCATGTGAAAGTTTTCACAGCACTCTGTTGAGGCCTGGGAAGCTCATTCACTCAGTATCTTATAGAACCACCTTTAGCAGCAATAACTTGAGGAATGTCAGCATACTGTTCTTTATGACATTCAGTTAATTAAGGGTGATGTACAGTTTTGTCAAGATCTTGCTAAAGAATTTCAATCAGGTTTAAGGTCTGGACTTTGACTTTGACAGCAACGCCTTCATTCTTTTCTTTTTCTGCTCATTCTTTAGTGAATTTTCTGTTTTATTTGGGAATTTTGTCTGTTGCGTGAGCCAGTTTCAGCCAAACTTTAGCTGTCACACCAAACTCGCCTGACTCTACACGTGTCCCTTATGAACTCCCATCCTCCTCGTTTTTTTCAGAAATGCCCTCGCCGTTCTCTAATCATTAGTACACCTAAAGGGCCCTGGGCTAACACCAGAGACAACAATCCAAAAAGCCAGGAAGCATTCAGCCGTCTCAGTCAGGCGAGAAAACAAGCTGAGAAAACAAACTGAGAAAACAAGGGTGTCTTCAGTTTACATCAGCATTTCACTTTGTCAGGTTTGAACTGCAGTTAATGTCAGTGAGCATGAACAGTTCACTTTTGATAGTTTTCATTTTTCAAGCGCTGCTATGTCTTTCCTGTAACGACCCGCCTTTCAACTGATCGTGTTAATTAATTCCTTCACTGCTAACAATTTTTGTGAAGCCTTCAAAGCCATCCTCTCTCCACCCATTTTAAGCCCTTTTGTGTAATATTTGACTCTGGCTTTAAGTTCGACGAGTAAATTGACTCAGAGGTTAAAAACTGTTTTTCTATTCAATTCAGTTCAATTTTATATTTATATAGCGCCAAATCACAACAATAGTCACCTCAAAGTGCTTTATATTGTAAGGTACACCCTACAATAATACATACAGAGAAAAACCCAACGATCATATGACCCCCTATGAGCAAGCACTTTGGCGACAGTGGGAAGGAAAAACTCCCTTTTAACAGGAAGAAACCTCCGGCAGAACCAGGCTCAGGGAGGGGCGGCCATCTGCTGCGACCGGTTGGGGTGAGAGAAGGAAGACATGATAAAAGACATGCTGTGGAAGAGAGACAGAGATTAATAACAGGTATGATTCAGTGCAGAGAGGTCTGCCAACATATTTGAGTAAGAAAGGTGACTGAAGAATAAATACTCAATGCATCATCTCTGCTTCACATCAAAAATTAAGCATTTCCTTTGTGTGAGAGATTGTGAAATTGTCATTCATGTTCTAATGTCCTCCTGCTTGAACTACTGCACTTCACTTTACAATAGACTCAGTCAGTTTTCTATTTCCTGTCTCCAGCTTGTCTGAAATGCTGCTGTTAGTTGAAACTGAAGTGACATTCACACTGATTTTGCACTGTTACCAGCATGGCCCAAACCAAAAGGAAGATGGTTGACTAAAATGCCTCGGACATGTGCCCGTAAAATAAAAGAAGAAATAAAAGCTCTACTTTCAGTGTTTTACTATGTAGCAGTAGTAGACTCCAAGAATATGAGAATGTGAGTTTGTGTGTGTGTCTGTGCTAGTCTTAAGAACAGTGGAGGAGAAACAGCGTGAAGAATAGTAGATGGAGGAAAATAGAGATGGACATGTCAACTGTGTCGCTGTGGCAACCACACCACAAAGCAGCAGGAGTGAGGAGTGTTCAGTTACCTTTTCTTTTTTTTGGTTTCCTGGTATTTGCTGTGATGATCTGGGATGTCACTTCAGGGACTTGCTGTCTAAGGCTTGAGTGTGTGCAAACAGTCTGCCAGGCAGCTTCCAAGAGGTGCTCGTTAACTGTGTACAGAGTAAGCAGCTGGAGCCTTGACATTTAAAGAAGGCGGGTTTCTGGCACACGGCGAGATTTGTCTACATTATGAGGGGGAGAAAACATGTGCTGCCAGCCACCTGGCCTTCTGCTTAAGCCACTGATCGATGCAAATATTACACATGAGAAAGAATTTGTAAAGGAATCTGTACCTGAAGCCACGATGAAGCTGTGAGCTTTATTTTGTATGTGCATTTGATTTCATCAAGCAAGTTTCATAATAATAATAATAAGAAATATGTTATTTATCCCATATTTCAGAAATTATTTTGTAACAACAACAACAATTAGCTGTATAAATGAACTTTTATAAAGTTTTATAAAAGATTAAAAAAATATTTATTATTAATAATACTAATGTATTACATATTTTATATAATACTTTCTCATTATTAATTCATTAATGAGGTGTTCTCGCCTGTAAATGGTGCACAGGGTGGTCAGGACGATCCATGAGGGATAACAGTTCAGGGACCTCTCTACCAAGAATCAAAAATATCGAATTTCAGTCTTTAGTCTTTAGTGTCACTACGTCCAATGCTGCTCCCCCTGGCAGACCACAGCAAAGCACACTTTACTCACCAGCACTACTGATAGAAAATCTCCATCACTGCAGACACTGAAGCATCTCAGTTTACAGAACAGAACCCAGACATGGACCGTGTAGCCCTCCTCCTTTTCCTTCTGAAGTCGATTTCTTCCAGACCACTACACAAAATCCTCTGCTAGTGCCCTGCACTCCTCCTCCTGTCCATCACTCAGTAATTCAACCAGGTGAACAGGAATGGAGCAAGCACAGTTCCCTGAAGAGCTCCTCTACAACACATCGCCAGCCTGTCTGTCTGGTAGTCAATGATCCATGGGATGGTGGGCATGTTCCTTGACATTTCCTGTTGCTTCTCTCTCCGCAGCAGCAGCTGAATTGTATTGAATGCACTTAAGAAATCAAAGAAGGCCATCCTCAACGTGCAGCTGTTCCTTCGGGATCTCTGCAGATAATCAAATGATTGCATCATCCACCCCTACATTTAATCTGTATGCAAACTGCTGAGGGCCAAGAGATGTTTGCACTGGTGGTCTTATGTGGGTAAAGACTAGTCTCTCCAGCACATTCATCATATGTGATGTGAAGGCAACCGCCTGATACTTATGGTGTCAACTTTGGTACAGGATCCAGGCAAGATATTTTCCACCACACAGCAATGGCTTCATGCTGACTCGGGTTGTAAATGTGACGACTTAGGATCACAGACTCCTGGCTAGCTGCAGGTCCTCAGACACCTTGGGTGTGTGTGTATGTGTGTGTGAGAGAGAGAGATAGAGAGAAAGAGAGAGAGCGAGAGAATTCATTTTGGGGGGAAGAAGTCAAAATCACTGAAGCAGTGAGGATATGTGGAAACCAGGGTGTGTAGTGGAGGAGGTAGCAGGGGGGCTGTGAACTAGATGTAGCAATGTTTCAGCAGGCTGCCCACCGGTTGTGGTTACACACCACAGTGCTTAAATAGAACAGGGAACTGACTAGCCATTATAACAAATGACTGTCTTTTCCTCTTCCTCTAAATTTGTATGTAAATCACTGTGCAAGTCCACCAAATTAGAGCCAGCAGTAAAATAAAATTATCCACAAAAGTTTAGGTGCTGATGCAGCTACTCACAGAAGCTGGCATGATGCCACAATAATGAATTCATTAATTTCAAAGTCTGGCTTTCCTAATTGTTGATTTACTTTAATGCTAGGGGGAATACAACTCCTAGCATTTAATATCTGAAGTCAGCTCTCTGTGAGATGCTTAAACAAAGTTTGCAATGTTCTGTATTTTTTTTTATCAGCCAAGCTACCTTGACTAATAATACAGCCCAGTGACTCTTGTTAAAGCAGCTATGAGGAGACTAAGACCTTCACGTTACCAACAATTAAATTCATCACACACAACAATCACAGTGTTGACAAGCATTTATGTTTCTGTCTGCTTGGTTAATGTAGGTAGAATACTTTTTGGAGATAGGGTCCGGGAGCCACCGCCAGCCCCCTTCAAGGCCTTCGCCAATTCATGTTTAAGCCATTCACCTCTATCTACTAAAACGCTGTCAAACCTCAAATGAGGACGTGGGCCCAGTGAGTGAACTCTCCTTTTATCTTTGTTTTGGTCTCCTCCACCACCTTTGCAGACAAAAATCTGGCTGTTTTGCCACAGAAACCTCCTCTCACGGGGGTTTATTGGCTGAAAACAGCAAAACAGCAGCATTCTGCATTTAAAACTGGCACTTAAATGAACAGGAGTGAATGGAACTTTAGGGTTTCAACCAACTTTCTGTGGTTTCACTAAACAATAAGCAGTACCTTTAATGTTAGACTTGGTCATTTGATCCATTTGAGATCCAGAGAATACAGAGCTTTAAAACAACATAACCTGAAAACCACAGAGATTCTTTTAAATGTTGTCAGTGAGAGGAGAAAATGCTGAGGTTAGCTCTTTCTGCCCTGCGATGCATTCTAATTTCCACATATGCCTTGTTACTTTTTCACTGCATGCGTACCTTTCAACTATAGTGATTTCACAGAGTGCCGAACTGCCAAAATACAGGATATGAGGAAATGTCAGATGTTATCCTCTGACGGCCTTATGTAACTCCTGAGCGTGTGTCAGGGGTAATCCTCTTACAGGGGAGAAAAGTCCCCTTAATAGGAAACAAAACAGTTTGCCTCCTCTGTCCCCTGCTTTTAATAATCAAATTGCAGCTTGCGCAAAGGCTACCACACCAAAGTAATCCATGCTGGAGGACAATCCTCTGCTCTTTAATCTATGATTATTTGCATGTTCAAAATGACCAGATAGTGACAGACCTTTGACAAACAGATGTGTTTGGGCATAGAAAAACATCTTATTGATGATAGCAATGATTCCTTCATTTTTGTGTATGATCTACAAAAGAGTGCAAATCTAGAGGCTGTCGTGGAATTTATAGGAATTCATTAATTTGCCTTGAGGTATGGCTCTGTCTTCATCGGGGTATTAATAATATTGCAAGAGGTTGGCCAGTTAACAAAATGTGAACTGCAAATTAAGGCTCTGACTCCCTCTGTTGGTGTGGGATGATAAATGCTGGCGTTACTCAGGATTAGAGTATTTCAAATGCGCAACAATTCGCACCTCTGAACTCAATACCTGGTGGTGTCATGAAAGATTTGAGCAGTGAAAGTGATGTTAAAAAACAGCAATACAACCCTACAAAACAGAGTCCATTACAGATAAAGTTTCTCTTCTTAATTCAAGAAAAAATGAATAAAAAGGAAGACTCTGTGTTAAATTTACTTGTATCTGGCACCATTTTAACGATATCTGGTTGAGATGGCAGACTTTGGAAAAGTCAGTGACAGTTTTGTAAAGAGTAACCAATCAAAAAAGTTACAGCCATTGGTTTCACTTTTAGCAAAACATGTTAGAATGATTATTTTCTTCGTTCCCTGGTTACCAAGACTCAGGAGAACGATTCAATAAAACCAAAAGTTACATTTTCTGATTGTGTACTGTTAGTAGAAAAGTACTGGTTTTTACACTTGCCTGGAAAGTGAAATGTTACTTCATTTCTAGCCGGGGACAATAATCCTCTTTGGTGATGCATCAGGAAGTGTGAAACTGTCAAAACAAACATGTGGAGCTACCTGCGGTGGTGACCCCGTGTGGCAGGGGAGCAGCCAGAAGTAGCTCTCAGTGATGACTTCGACCTCAGTGTGTTAATGTGGCCCAGTGGTGAGTGCTTTTCCACACAGGAAGAGAGCCCTGGGTCAAAATCAGGGTTGTGGACCTTATGTTGTTTGTCTTGGCTCAGAGCACTCTCGAAAAGAGACTCTTAATTTCAAGAGTTCTACTTCCTGTTAAAATAAAAAAGTAACTTGAAGTCTGATATCTTCCTCTAAAATGCGGGGTAATAAAAGTACTCTATGAAGTAGCAGAAAATAGTTACTTTACCATGTTCACTTTTATTTTAACCTTTTCATTGGGAAATATATTTTAAGAAAATAATGAACCAATTGTAGAAGAAGTATGAGAGTAAATACTCATTAATAAAGTTATTATCCATTTGATTATTGCTGACTGTTTTTATCCCATTGGTTCGTATTGGTTTGCACCTCTAAAGAAAGTTGACATTTTTGCCTCTGTGGTTTTACTGTGGAATTAATTAACTAGAAATATATATGAGTCTGTTTCCTTGTAGTAGGAACTCAATTAAATAAATACACCTTTTTCACTTTTTAGTGAGTGCCGACTCACCTGCAATGAAAAAAATGTAAAAATACGTAAAAAAAAAAAATAGCTGGATGCAGTGAAAGAATTTTCCATATTCAGTTTTTACAGTTGTTTTCCTGTACTTTTAAACCATGCATTAAACTTGCCATGACGTTTTTTTTTCAGTGTTAATGACTATAATGTCTAAATAAACAAACATCTACTGACTCAAGATATAATCAAGAAAGGGAAAGTCAAATGTCTTTACAATAAATAATATTTATTACTGCAGTTATCAATCTAAATTCAAGTGGAAAGCATTTCCAATATAGGCAAACTGTGGACAGTGCCATAGCCTTGATAGAATAGGTCTTTACATTACTTTATTTTTCTTGCACTACACTATAGCAGAGCATATAAGCCTGACATTCATTTAAATACATTTATTTACAGTAAAGCAAAATGTGAACTCCCTTAGCAAGAAGAAATGTAAACAGGGTTTGTTACCTAGTAAGCTCAGGAGAGTAGGTCCTCTCATCTAAAACAGAAAATGTGGAAAAGTTTCATCTTGCTTAAAATCTACATTCAGGATCTGAAGATGTACCCTGCTGAGAGTCCAAACTGGAGGGGAAAAAGTAGCAAATTCCACTGCCAAATGTTCCAGAGCACTTCTCTTAGTTTTGCAGACATGGGCTCCAAAGTCACTGTGTTACGGTGAGCTAGATGCAGTTCAGAAACTGTCCAACAGGAGGGGCTGGTCTGACATAGCAGGAGGAAGGGATGAGAGTCCAGTACATGCAGGAAACCCGGCACTCTCCCTCTGCTGTGCTGTGAAAACCAAAGACCTGCTGACTACCTGGAAATAAGAGACACTCGTGTAAAGCTTGCAAACACCGAGAAACATTTCAAACAAACAGCTTTATTTACATTTTTTTGGATCGCAGTTTGAATACACTTTGTACTGAATATACACGGCATTCATCCATGGCAGCAGAAAACTGCTTTTAATGTCATCTTTTGAGCAATAACTTGAACAGTAGCTTAGTAACTTTACTCTGTAATAAATTCAAATGTCTCGGTTTTAGTCCAGTAACAGAAAATGCCAATTAAAAGTGACTATAACACTTATTAACACTAGAAGTCCCAGAGAAGAGCCATTTGGCTTTTCTACCTATAAAACCCACCGTCGAGCCAAATGGCTGGTAGGCTTTTAGCTAATATCCTTAATCACCTGTGAACAGCTGCTTTTGTTATGTAAATAAGGTGGGGCCATGCTGAACCACTTGGAGTGGTTAGTTTCCTGAGCCACAAGGAAACTTGTGTTTCAGTTTGCCTTAGGGAGAAATCAACACACATGGGTGTATTTCCTTTGTTGCTGAGATTTATTGATAAAACAGTACAAAAAAACAAAAATAAAAAAACAACCATTTGTACACATATTTACAAATAACAATAAAAAGTGAGTGAGTACATTTCAACATTTTCAGCAATCACTCACAATCCTGGCACTGCTATGGTATCTGTAGTCTGCATTTACCACATGTGTATCTGTAGCAGTGAACACATCGTTCAGTGGCATGATTGTTCTTGCATTTGTGTTTGACCTGACACGTGGCTCTTTTTCCAGGGCTAGGTGTGGAGGGTTGTGTCCGAAGCAACTGTTCTTTTCTTGCCTTCTTCCCAGCCATATGAGAGTTAGCCAACTCTCTTGCAAGCTCCACCAGAAAGTCCACCCGTCTTTCCTGCGTCCCGGTGCATGCTTGATACAGCACATGTGCATTCAGTGCTGCCATGTCAATCATGTTATAGAACACGGCAACTGGCCAGCGCCGTGTTCCTCTGCGGACCGTGTACTCCCGCACCATCTGGTCCATCACATCCACGCCACACTTTGTGGTGTTGTAAAGGGCGACAGTGTTTGGCTTCCTTTTGGTGGTGTTATCAGTCTGAACCACGCTGTGCATGCTGCTAAGAATATAGACTGTCTTCTTCCGTTTGGCCGCATACGCCGTCAGCGTGGCAGCAGTGGTTGAAAATACCTAAGAAATAAGATAAATTGTTATTTCCATAGCACTTTTACACACAATGAAACACATAAACATAGAACCACAAAAGACCTGCAGCCTACCTGAGTGGTGAATTCATTGCGATTTGTGTATCTAGCGGATTGAGGAATTTCCCGGCGAATCTTGCTGACTGTGCCGAGGATGGTGGTTTTCCGTCTAAGAAGTTTTTGCGCAAGTGAAAGTGATGTGAAGAAATTGTCCGTGGTAACATTTCTGCCCTTGTCTAGGAATGGTTCCATCAGCCTCATCACTACATTTTCAGACAGTCTCTCCCCACTGGGACGATTGGGGTCCTTGCCAAGATATAGGAGGACATTGCAAATGTACTTGGATTTTAGGTCGCAGGCCACCCAAAACTTGATCCCAAACCTGTCAGGTTTACTTGCAATATACTGCAGGAAACAGCACCGAGTCTTTGATGGGAAGAGCTGTTCATCAACGGTGATATGTAGACCAGGGTTGTAGCACATGATGCAGTTGGTGACAAATGATCCCCACACACTGGAAACTGCAGCGAACTTATCAGTCTTTGCTCGATCACTGCGGGTGGACCTGTCATCAAAGCATAGGTGTTGCATGATGTCTTGGAAGCGGTTACGCGGCATAGTTCCAATGATCTGTGGGTTTCCCAGGTTTGCTGACCAGCAGTCACGTAGTGATGGAACCCTAGTAACCCCCCGCAAGATCAAGATCTTTGATCAAGATCAAGATCAAAGACTCGGTGCTGTTTCCTGCAGTATATTGCAAGTAAACCTGACAAGTTTGGGTGATGAGGCTGATGGAACCATTCCTAGACAAGGGCAGAAATGTTACCACGGACAATTTCTTCACATCACTTTCACTTGCGCAAAAACTTCTTAGACGGAAAACCACCATCCTCGGCACAGTCAGCAAGATTCGCCGGGAAATTCCTCAATCCGCTAGATACACAAATCGCAATGAATTCACCACTCAGGTAGGCTGCAGGTCTTTTGTGGTTCTATGTTTATGTGTTTCATTGTGTGTAAAAGTGCTATGGAAATAACAATTTATCTTATTTCTTAGGTGTTTTCAACCTCTGCTGCCACGCTGACGGCGTATGCAGCCAAACGGAAGAAGACAGTCTATATTCTTAGCAGCATGCACAGCGTGGTTCAGACTGATAACACCACCAAAAGGAAGCCAAACACTGTCGCCCTTTACAACACCACAAAGTGTGGCGTGGATGTGATGGACCAGATGGTGCGGGAGTACACGGTCCTATAACATGATTGACATGGCAGCACTGAATGCACATGTGCTGTATCAAGCATGCACCGGGACGCAGGAAAGACGGGTGGACTTCCTGGTGGAGTTTGCAAGAGAGTTGGCTAACTCTCATATGGCTGGGAAGAAGGCAAGAAAAGAACAGTTGCTTCGGACACAACCCTCCACACCTAGCCCTGGAAAAAGAGCCACGTGTCAGGTCAAACACAAATGCAAGAACAATCATGCCACTGTGCGATGTGTTCACTGCTACAGATACACATGTGGTAAATGCAGACTACAGATACCATGGCAGTGCCAGGATTGTGAGTGATTGAAATGTACTCACTCACTTTTTATTATTATCTGTAAATATGTGTACAAATGGTTGTTTTTGTAGAAATTTTTTTTGGTTTTTTTGTACTGTTTTTATCAATAAATCTTTTGGAGATTTATTTTCCTGGATGATTGAGAATACATCAAGACGAACACAAAATGAAGTTCACAGCTTTTAGCAGTTCCCCCTCCCCACACACAAACAAAGAGGCAGTTTGCAGTTAGAAATCCGCAATCATTCACACACCCCCACTCCCCTCCACAATTCTCAGGTAACGACCCAATTTACATATGAATTGATGCTAACAGACTAGCCAAGTTAGCTTCCACTTGGCTGACAGAGGGTTAGAAAAGCCTGGGACTTCTAGTGTTAAACACAAAAACCTTCATTTCCTGGTCATACAACTGTACATTTATTAAGTCGATATTAGATGGGCTTTTGAATTTCTGTGGATAGACTGGATATAGATAAAAAACATAAACCAGGCTTTCAATCAGTTCACATTTTCAGTCAGAACTAAACGTTAGCATAATTTGCTAGTTAGCTAGAGTAAATACAAGACTGCAACAGCTGTTCTGGTGGACTGAAATTTGTAGTCCCCATAAGAAGATGTTAGTTGTGAGTAAATGGCAACTACCAGAGCTGAAAACGGAAGCTAATGCATTAATGCCAAATACTGCATTTCCTCAAGACTGTCTCCAAAGACTCCCTTGGTAAAACATCATAGCGGAAACGGGGATGTTTACAGCCTTATACAAAAAAGGCTTTTGGTCTGTATAGCTGAGTCACACCGCTAAGTATTTAATAACTCAGACTTTTTAAACTTTTAAAACTTAGCGGTAAAAATCTTTAAAAGGTAGTAAAGCCAGAACATTCTCATTCCCAACGCGCAACATACCGACAATTTGTCACAGACCGAGGAGTCTCATAGTGACGCGAGAGGTACCCTTCTGCGTCCTTATGAGATGCTCCAGATTCTCAATTGAATCCAACAGAATGCCGCTCATGGTGGGAACACATGCTTCGAGCAGAGGCTCCAGCCCTCCCTTCCAGCCTGAACCAGAACCTTAACCATAAGCTTAAACCTATCACATAGTGTTTTCCAGAGTGATTCATGATCAGAACATAAAACACATTTACATGTATAGATTCATTCCTTTCGGCTCTCATGCCTCAGAATGCGTAACATACCGACGATCTGTCACATGCGCCGGTATGTTATGCGTTGGGATGAGAACGTGGTGAGTAAAGCGGTAAATGCCACTACAAATCAGTGTAACCTCTCTGTGTGACTTAGCAGACACTTATGTCTGCATATGTTGCCCATCCACTTTATGGTATTCTAATTTTAGGCACTAAATACCGGCTAAAAGAACAGCAGTGGTCAAATTAATAACTTTAAACCATCAACATGGGTCTTCCCCAGTGTACTGGTGTAACGCATTACAAAGTAAATATTACACCAGTAACTAATACAACGCATGCAAAGTAATATGATTCATCACATTACATGTGTCCATAATACTGTAATGTAATATGTTAATATGATACTAAATTCAGCAATTATATTGCAGTTACAATTATCTCTTTACTTCTGTTACAAAGGTTCTTCAGTTATCAGCAGCAGAAATGAAAAAAACACCCCACATCAAACACTTTTTTTTCGTCTTGTGTACTTGCACTACAATCAACTGAATTTGGGAGGAGTAAAATGGTGGAGCGGCATCGGCTTTGAGGAGTTGAGATATGTGCATCACTTTTATTTTAATTTCACAAAAGGATGAGAATGAGAAAAGTGGAAACTGCATGTAGATAAGAAATAGCCACATTTTACTGATAAAGCAACTTGATTTTTTGCACGTGCCTGCACAGACAGCATGCTAAGGCAAAGCTAGCCAAAAACCCAGAGTGATTTTCTAGCTGAGTATATGCCGACCCCAACCCAGCAACCAAACGCTGATCTTTAATAGGCTTGATCTTCACTTAGTTAAATGATGAGTCATCAGACTTGAAGCCTCTGTTTCCACCTGTTCATGCCACTTAAGTAGAATCACTGCAGCAGCCCCTTTGAGGTTTCTTTGCTTTGTGTTCATATGCAACTACTAAAAGAAAGATTGTAGGCCTGTCCTCATTGGGATAGGGACTTGGGCTGATGTGTGGGACTGTAGCCTCAGGTTTGTTAAATAGTAATTACATGACACTGTGTTTCAGGTCATTTTACAGACTAACTGGAAAGTAATGTAACGAGTAGTGTAAAAAAAATTACTCTTTCCGGCGAGTAATTCAGTAACATGCTTAAATTTAATAAAAGTAACGAGTAATGTGTATAACAATACTTTTCTTAAGTAACGACCCCAACGATGGTCTTCACAAACAAATAAATGGCATCATGGTAGCCATTTTTGATATACAGTCCACTAAAGGAAGTTTAATAAACAGTACAAGTGTTTCATAGAGCTGAAGAAAATCTCTCTACATGTACCTGTTGGTGAGTTCAGGGCCATTCCTTATGGTGGACCCTGTCTTTCTTCTTCTTCTCGTTTTTCTCCTTTTGCAGTCTCTCCAGCTCAGCCTCATACATCATCTCCTGGATCAAGTATTTCTCCCTGCGCATTCTGTCTCGCAGGTCCTTGGGAAGGTCGGGGATCAGGTACGCGATCAGAGTCTTGATGGCAAAGACCATATGCTACAAAAACACAGAACTTTATCAGAAATCCCAGAGCTATACCTCCACTATGCTAAGCACACAAGTGATAAGATGTGGTAATGCTTCTTTTACAGGGGGTTTGATTGTTATGTCCTAATAGGAAAGACTGGCTCTTTATCAGTTAAATGCTTCACAAAACAAAGACACGTTTATTTGAGCCTCTTCTCTGAAAATACACTGTACCCGAGCAGCTCTAATCTGGATTTATAAAATGCTTTTTTTACACCTCCTAAATCTGGATTAGTTGCAATGTTACTTAGAGCGTGTGAGCTAAAATAGAAGAGTGCACTCATCCAGCCGCTGAAAGCTGGAACAGGTCGATCAGAATGCCAAACACAGGAAGCAGAACATGTTTTTTTTAAATTGCATGACTCTATTTTGGTCACAGCAACGTTGGAACATGACTGGGCTTCTGTGGCTGCACTTTTCTTCACTTCATCAAATCTTTAGTCTCTAAATGATTTGAGTTGATGGGTCATGGTTAAAAATATTCACTAGACCCATGTCTCTATTAGGCTTTTTTAGATTAGAGAAAAATATTGAGAAAAATACAGTTCTATGAAAATGTATTTAACCCCTTCATGATTTCTTACTTTTTTGCATATTTGTAACACTTGCATGTTTCAGATCATTGAACACTTTTATTATTATTCAAAAGTAACCCCAGTAAATGCAAAATGCAATTTTAAATTATTTTTAAGGGGAAAACAATCCATCTAAACATGGCTGGTTGTGCCGCCCTTGGTAGCAAGAACTGCAATCAAGTGTGCCAACTGGCAATGAGTCTTTCACTTCATTGTGGAGAAATTGAGGCATTTTCTTTGCAAAACTGTTTAATTTAGCAACACTGGAGGGTTTTCAGACATGAACGGCCCTTTTAAGGTTAAAGATTTAAGTTCAGACTTTGACTAGTCACTCCAAAACCTGAAGTTTCGTTATTTTTAGCCATTCAGAGGTGGACTCTCTGGTGTATTTGGGATCATCGTCCTGCTGCAGAAGTGAGCTTGTGCTTCAGGGCATGAACTGATGGCCTGATATTCTCCCACCAATTACAGCAAGTTGTCCAAGTCCTGAAGCAGCAAGGTAGGCCCAGATCACCACACTGTTACCACCATGTCTGCCTGCTTGTATGATGTTGTGTTAGTTTTATGGCAGATGTAAGACAGTTTCTGGCAATTGTGAGTTTTTGTGTTCTTTTTGGTCAGCTGTGGCTTTCTCCACCAACTCTCCCATGGTGCCATTGTTGCCCAGTGTCTTTCTTATTTTTGAGCCATGACCTTTGACCTTTAGGGACAATTTACGCCTGCAGTTCTTTTGTAACCTCCTTGATGAGTTGCTGATGCACTCTTAGAGAAATTTTGGAAGGATGGACTTTCCTGTGAATGCTCCAAGTTTACTCCATTTGTGAATAATGACCCCCCTCAGCCTTAGAAATGCCTTTGTAACCCTTCCACCCTGGTGTCGATGACTTTGTTTCTCATCTGTTCTCTCAGATCTTCTTGAGTTTCTTTAGATCATGTCATGATGTTTCCTCTTTTTGAGATCTCTTAGACCTCTTCAGCTTCTCAGACAGGTTCTATTTAAGTGAATTCTTGATTCAACAGGTCTTCCTGGGTGTAGCTTATAATCTAAAACTCATTTTTCTAAAAAATGTGGTTCACAACAACTAATTCACCTAGACTAAGGTCGAGGTAAGATAGCTTTTTTGATCAATGAAATCATCATTTAAAAACTGAAATTTGCATTTACTCTTTTTATCTTTCTATAAAATTTGAATTAGTTTGAAGGGGGAAGGAAGGGAGTCAAGTACTTTTTCACAGCACTGTTGGTTGGTCCTGATAAATAAGAGAGAAAGGTGAAAACCTGTTGACAAAATAATAAGAAGGAATCCAATTCCAAAGGCAGCCTGCAGCCTGCTGTCATTTGTCAGTGACTACAAAAGACTGACCTCAAAAACAATGATGAAGGCCAGCCGGGCTGCCAGGACGTGCCAGAACTGCAGAGTGTAAGAGTAAGGCTCGGAAGAATCTGGAGGCTCCCTGTAGTCACGATACCTAAAAGGGGAGGGGGAAAAAGAGAAAGGTCAAAGTTCATCCTACAGAAACACTGATGACTCATTTACTCATATTAGTGAGCAGGAAAATTGGGATACTGGCAGCAAATGGGGCGTTTCCAAAATGATGTTCTGTAACTTCAGTTCAATGTGGATCTCAGTAAGATCACTCAGTTACCAGAATCGTGAATAAAGTAGTGGATTATCTTATAGCTGACCCTGTGCTTTTAGCTGAAGCCTTTTTAAAATAAACAAACTTCTCTTTCCACAGTGTTTCTGTTTTCTACATACAGCTGCCTCAAAATAACAGCTTTTCACTTCTCACACCACCTGCAGTACTTCACAGCTTCTCCAAACAGCTCCGAGCCATTCGTCCTGGGGTGCGACCTCCTCTCAAAATCTGACACCCGGAAAACTGAGAGACTGGCGTTGACATAACCCATCATGCACCTGCGGCACATATGGGAAATGATTTTACCAACTGCAGCATGCAGCAACACAGAATTAAAGCAAAAACTGTAAAATCATCCCTCACCCCTCCCCTGCTCGGCCCTGACCAGCGCAGGGTCCGTACTTGTAGGCGTAAACAAGGCGAGGGATGAAGTCCGAGGTAACGGCGATCACAAAGGCGTTGGTGATGACGGACAAGATGCCGATGCCCTCCAAAATGCCATACCAGATCCCTGCCAATAAAGAATGATTTCAAAGACACCCGACAAACAGGAAAGTGTTTCTGTAATAAAGGAACGTACTGCATTTTACTCTTTACCTATGTCTTTGGCTTGTGATGGCAGAGGGCGTCGCCACTGTGTGACAAACTTGTAAGCGTCTAAACGGATCTCGATGATGTTGTTGATCAGCGCCAAGAGAGGGGCCAGAGGGAAAGCTGCCACGAAGATGGTGGTAAAGCCAAACTGTAAAACTGAAACAAACAGTGCAAGACTTCAGAGGCCTGCACTACAGCCGGCCACGGCAGGTAGCCTGGTTCTGTTTGAGGTTTCTTCCTGTTAAAGGGGGTTTTCCTTCCCACTGTCGCCAAGTGCTTGCTCATAGAGGGCTGTCTGATTGGCGGGGTTTTGTCTGCATTATTGTTGGGTCTTTACCTTACAATAAGAAGCACCTTGAGGCTTGAGCCTGCTACCCTGAGCAAGCTACATTTATAAAATCTCTGTCTATTGACCACTCAAAGATCGAGCAGACCTCAGTGCACAGATATTAAAAAAGGGTCTGTTTGTTTACTACTGGCTGTAAATTTTTGGCTGTTTGACATCACCATGGCTGGATCATAAAGAATAGGGATACATTTAAGGGATTTACAATCATATCTACTCATGCACAAATATGAAGGAATGATACTGTTGACCCTAACCTTTATTTATCGAGTTGAAAACCAGTGTTGTGAGAAAGTTTCGCCTGATTGTGGTTATTAGGTTTAATGAAGCCAGACTGTATAAAGGTAAACTAGCTACCTTGAACATCAGGCATGTAACAAAAACATGCCTGATGTCCAACATCTCCTTTAGATGTTCATCATGCTTTCAAACTGTTTTTCTTTAGACTGGAATGCAAGAATTTAGAGTCATGTTATTGGCTGCTGCATGAATGTAAGGCAGTAGTTTCTGTCCTGTTCAGCTCTTTATGACTTGAAGAAAGCGTATAGTGGATTTATTTGAGCGGTTTCAAATCTGGGAATGGGTGAACTTAAAAACTGTAGGATGAAAATCCAAAACAATGATCAAAAACATCAAATGCACCTTAAAGCTCCTTAAAGCACGTGGAACGGCTTCTAGCTCTAATTCAATATAGTGCAGTGTCAGAATTACATAACATGGATTGAAGCTGCTGGGACCAAGATAAAAAAATTGTTTAGATAAATTCTGAAGATTAAACTGTAGAGTGCATTTTAGGATAACCTTAAAATACAAAACTGACATCAAAGGTTACCAGCAAAGCGTATTTCATTCATATTGTGCTTGCATCCAACATACTCATCTCCAGGTATTCATCAAACAGTCCATAGGCATTCATTGGCTGCAGGTTAAAATCCCTCTCCCACTGTGGGAAGCCGGCCTTTGCATTTTGGCCGTGTTCTCTCCTCAGTCTCCGCCGCGTCCACCAGTTCTGCATCAGTCTGAGTAAAAAAACCAAAACAACTGGGCATGATCTTCTTGTGTAACTACACTAAGTCCAGGCGCTTCGGAACATGAGAGACTGCTGTTTTCAAGTTTAAAAGCTCTCCGGATCTGTTCTTAAACACAGTACATGTAACCATATGGTAACTGGAGCTGCACACAAGCACAGTTGAGTAATATGGGAATGTTATTAGCTAGGTAAATGACCATAAGTAAGTACTGGCCAATTGATTGATTTAAAAATAAATAAATAAATAAATTTATAAAAAGCACGAAAGAGAAAAACACTTTATCAAACAACAAAAAACAAAATGGGAGTGAGACCAGTTTTGCAGTAGATGATGAATCACAAGGTTAGAAAAGCAGGATTCATTGCCTGGGGATCATGAATGTTTACCATGGCAGTAGATTCAGATACGTTCAGCACCTTTTCAGTCTGACACTACTGTTTCTTGACCAACGTAGACTGTATATAAAAGATGGATGTATCCACTGTGATGTACCTAGCTGTGAACAGCAGTTTGACAATTTTGCCATAACTGTGTTTTTTTTGGTTTGTTTTTTTCAAGTTTTCAGATGATGTAGAGTTAGAGAGTTGCCAGCTAATGCTAGCACTTGCTAGCTAGCTTGGATAGCAAGATGCATTTGCAATTCAGCATTAAATAAAATGGGCTAGTAATGGGCTAGAATTATATATTTTTGTAGTTACTCCATATACATACACGTAAGAGGTTGCCATAGTAACTAGCTCCATATATTTTAATTTTTACACCAGATGCTGCTTTTTTTCTAAACACATAACAGGTTTATATTATTTTAAGGTTACAGCGGCAAACGGAACTCACGGGTAGCCGAGCTCCATAAAGTTGTTCCACGTCTGTTTTAGCACCATGATGATTCCCATCTGCATACAGAGGTCAATGAGACAGCCACTAGGATGGCACTGAGGTGACAAGAAAGAGATAGCATGAAATCAAACTTTAGCCTTTGCCAACATGGTGTTTTAAAGTGTAAACAAAAGAGTTTCACTTTCAAGACGGAATCCAGGATAGCTAGAACTAGTCACTGTTATAAGCATGAGTCTACCAGGATTTGCAAGCATCACTTGCTGGAAAACACCCACTGCAGCAATGCAAGTGCAGTTTATTTTGGAAAGGATATAGTCACAACCTGTAATTATTTATCATACACTTACGATTATGATTTATGCCTGCAACCTTTAGCAGCTTTTTAAATGTGCAGCCGAGGCAGTAATGTCTTTAAGGACAGTAATGGTTCTGCATGGGAATAAAAGGCTGACTGAGGCTACACTTGTACTGTACATGTCACATTATAGAGACTTTTTCCATTTCTGCTGCTGAGGGAAAACATTAGCTCAGCACCTAAAAGCGTCGGCTCAGGCCTTTTGTCCCCTTAGACCACTCCACTGTATTATTTCCCTGCATGTTCCCAGAAGTACCACTTACTAATGATGGGGGTTAAATGCCTGGTGGTTAGCCATACAGTAATAGCTTAATGCCCAATTTAGAAATATGTCAATCCATAATGCCTTGCGATTATTCCCCACTGGGAAAAGAAAAGTCATTACTCACTTCTTCCAGTTTCCAGCGATTTATGAGACGCAGATATGCACCAGGTCGACCTGTGAATCTGTAGACCAAGGGTCGAAAAAAACAACAGGAGTAAGGAGTAAGTAAAAGAGCACACAATTAGAGCTACATGTTTAGCGTCACTATAAGCTACGTTAAGCCCAGAGACGGCTTTGCTCAAAGTCTGTAAAATGTATCAAAATGGACCCGATAGTTGAAATTATAGATGTCACTGAAAAATAAAAACTCTTCTAGATTTGAAAGCCTTGATAATGCAAAATGGCAGTTTTCTGGTACTGAAAGACCTGAGTCATCTTTGTATCCCTTTGGTTGTCCTTTTAAGAGAGATTAAATAATTTTCCTGTGCCACCTTATTTACACTTGGATAATTACAAGATCCAGAAAACCTTAGACTTATTCCTAACTGTACTTATTAGGACAGTTTTGATGGCTTTAAAGGCATTTTATTTCATGTAACAAATAAAAGCTGGAAGATTAATCTAAGTGCTCACAATAATGTGTGTAAACAAATAGGCTTCGAGAACAGAAGTACACTAAATATACAATGCTGTTATAGATTCAATGAGATACATTGCGCTGCATTAGGTTACATTTTGTAAGCTACATTTTACATTTTTTACCTAACCAACAACCAACCAGCATTTGAACGTCAACTGTATAATTTACACATACAGTACTATCATTGACCGTCAGGAAAATTCCAATTGGTCCCTAATCACACAAAAGGTGAACTCTTCAAAGGGTATCAGGATAACTATCCCCAAGCAGCAGCCTACAAGGCTGAAAGATGAAGTATACGATCATGCACCAAAAACTGCAGTTCCTCGAACGGCCACTTGAAGCTGGCTAAAAAAAAATATGAAGCAATCCCCACAGACTTCTATTTTCAAAAGTTTACAAATGCTCTTCCTGTTTAAACTAATATAAAACTTAATCTCTGCAGCTAACTGTCAATGGGTTATTCACAACTATACAAGCAATTCAAGCAGTCTCCCCCAAAAAACATCTCTTTAAAATGTATGAAGGCTATTCTGATTTAAATAATAATAATAATGGATTGCATTTATATAGCGCTTTTCTAGACACTCAAAGTGCTTTACAATTCCACTATTCATTCACTCTCACATTCACACACTGGTGGAGGCAAACCATGACAGGTGATTGCTTTTTTGTCTTTCTTATAGGTCAGCTGTACTAAAGGATTCAGTATATTTTGTTTAAGATATTCCCTAATTATGTATGACTTTAATATCACAGTAAAATATACAGGCACCTTGCTAAACAAGGCAACTAGCCAGTGTAAGAATAAGTAATAGGAACTCAGCTATGTATATTTGTGTGAAACTGGTTACATGATTCAACTAATACTGGTCCTGTCCTGAATTTGTGACTTGCCAGTGACTTACTCACCTTCCCAAAAAGAAGGCGATGTAGAAAGTTGAACTGTTAAGATTGACAAACTGAAAAAGGAACATCTTGAAAGTAAAGCTGTTCTCCCACTCAGACTCTGTCCTCGGTTGCTCTGTGGTTAAACAGAAAGAAGGAGTTCATTTTAAGAATATCGTAACATTATGCATACAAAAAGAAATTGCAGAATTGTGTGTCACCAACTTACCTAAATTGGTAAGAAGCAGAGCAACTTTTTCATAAAGCTGTAAAAAAAAGGTGAAATTAAATGTATTTCTCAAGGCTTTACATTTAAATTCCATTACAGTAAATTTATTGTCTAAAAATGGTGTTAAAAGCGTTAGAAAGCTACCAAAAATAATGTCCAATCTTATATGTATCTGTGTAACTATTCATACAATGCATGAATTAGCCGTTACATTTAGAACAGCATTTATCATTACTGCAACCTGAAATAAATGCATTAACTATTTTGTCATTGCTCTACTTCTGCACAGTGCAGTCGAAAAACAGCAGAAAGTTACCACGTTAAGGAGCATGATGATGCAAAAGTTGATGCAGACTGCCGTGCCTGTGGTCGCCACCTGAGAGTTGTTCCTGATGAGAGCCCAGCCGAAGGCAGCAAAGGTACTGACAGTGATAACTCGGTAAATGACGATGCCAAACACGGCAGCAATCACCACCAATATCTGTGACGTGACAGTGACAAGAAAAAGAGAACATTTCAACTGTAAATACTTATGTATGTATATATGATAACTGAATACTTCAGTCTATAAACTGAGAGGTCTAGTTTTAGATGGAACAATGGAAATTGTAACTGCAGACAAAAAGCAGTTGGCACATTTCGTAACACATCTTTTACTTAATGCTCACTTGCTCCAGAAACTCACCATAAAGAATATTCCAGATGTGGAAACGATGAGGCGACTGTATTTGTCAGAGAAGGCCTGGTAAGGTTCAGGTTTTCCAGATATAGGGTTCATCCTCTCCTTCTTTGAGTATTTGGCCTCAAACTGTGGGCGTATTTCTTCCTGAAAGATAACAGACTACACATATGAGCATAAACTGTAGTAAAAAAGCACACATTTAGCTACTAGTTAGCAGCCATTTCTGCTGAGAAGTTTTTCACAGGATTGCATAGTTGAGGGTGCAAGTCACAGGCAGTTCACAGATAAAGTAACTATAGCATTGACGTACGTATTAACACAATCTTCACAGAAGTGGAAAGCGTAAGGACTCAACAGACTTCAGTTAGCGGGATAAATGACATGACATGTCAGTGCAATTAGAAAAAAACTGAACAAGTACGACTTTTTTAAAAGGGTTACCACGGAGAAAGCTTCTTCTTCAGGGTATCAGCACAAATATTTAATACGAACTGTGTAAAGCACAGATCATGGAATCATGGGATGTACCACCAACAGATAGAGGAAGTCTCTGACGTCAAGAAATCCTACCAGTGGCTAGAAAAGGCCACAGAGGTTCTGATCATGGCAGCACAAGAACCGGCCCTAAGCACCAGATCTATTTGGGCAAGAGTCTAGCACAGCCAACAGGACTCAAACTGCAGGCTGTGTCCAAAGGTGCCTGACACATAGCAGCAGGATATAATAGCCAAGCTGGGACAGTGTAGAGGCACAACCAAGTGGCTGCAAACCACCCTTATATCCTCAAGCTCTGACCAACAGCCTGTCTTCTCACGTTACGTACAAAGCAGATTGAAATTCTGAATCACATTTACATCAAAAGAAGAGCAGCCTTCAAAGAACACACTCACTATCTATTATGTGATTGACAGATGATGGTTGGAGGTTGATACACAAGACAGGAGAGAACATAAAAACCCACAGAAATTACATTATGACAGCTGTGTGGGTCTTTAGTTTGTTCGAGTTTTCATTGTAGAGCTGCAGATTTTCAGTGACTCATAAAATGAACTGAGACAGACTTGACACAGGCTCTTAGTACACCATCTCCACCTTTTTAAATATATGCTTTGAGATTGACATGGACTGAAAAGGGTATGAGTAGGCCAACATTTCTTCAGGGAAGAAGTGCTTGTTCAAGAAAAAAATAAATAACTAGAAATATAATTGACTATCTTTTCCCTCCTAATTTCTTTTCATACTATTTATTTATGTTAAAGGGAGCAGATAAGCTACAGGTACTTTACCTCCTCTTCTTCCCAGTCAATGAGGTCCCAGTCATATGCGAGGACAGCTCTGCGTCTCTTCCAGAACTCCAGGAAGACCGTTGCTGGAAGACATGAACAAAAAAGTTTGCATTGTGTCACTCCTAAACAGTCCCCAGGATGGGATTATATGGCTCCTACCAAGCACTAATCAACTTTCTATTAAATTTCTTCTGTTAGATGCTTCTTCTGTCATTATGTAAACAATACATTATTGATGAGCCCGTCAAGTTTGTGCAGATAACATGCTTCAAATTTAGATGTACAAGTCTTAATAATGAAGAAATCGTCACAATCTTTAAATATTTGGCCTGATATTAATCAACAAGACAGATACTTGTACTAAAAAGCAAAGTGCATGGGTCAGAAAGCTAAGTCAAGCTTAAAGTCTGAGTTTTCTGTTAAACACATAACCCAGGCTTTGTACTACGAAGCAAGTTCAGTATACTGAGGGCAGTTTTCCTGTATCTGGATTCACTTACCCTAAAATTGATGATCAGAAAAACTTTAGACCCTCCTACCATCCGTGGTTAGAAGGCCAACAGGATTAGTAGTGTTATTTTCCAGAGAACTGATTGTTGGTGGTCATTTCATATCTGCACATATTATTTCAATAATATGCTCCTTATGTGGTTATTGTCTGGACCCCAGTTTCTTGTATGCATACACATACTTGGCCAGTAAAGCGCCACTTTCAAGACAAAGAGATGGCTCAACCCATTAGTGTAGTACACCCCTCAGATTCATCTTGTAGTTTTGGACTGCAACAACTTCGCTTGCTTAAAGCATGCTAGCAAGAATTGTGTCATGTTTCTGACCCGGCGTTTTGAGTTTATTCTGTATTTTTGAGTTTCTTATGTAAGGTTTGTGATTATAAGTTATTGTGTTAGTCTTATTTAGGGTCTAGTGGAGTTTTAGTTTAGCCATTACTATCATCTGTCTCCTTGGTTTTTGTGTCTTGTTTCTTGTCTAGTCTGTCATGTCATTGTCAAGCTTGTGTTGTCATGTCTCTCCATGTTTCCTGTTTTATTTTGAAAGTCTTGTGTTTCTATATTCAGTGAGGTTTAACTTTACTTTTCGCTCTGACGTCGTTATGTTCTTTCTAATCAGCTGTTTCCCCATGTGTTTCTGCTTCCCCTGATAACTTCCTGTGTGCATTTTGTCTGTGTGTTTTCATTCATTTCTTTGGGTTGTCTGCTATGTTCATGCTATGTCATGTTTCTATGTTTGTCTATTTTAATCTTAGGTCACCCAGTTTAGGTTATTGTTTAGTTTCGCCTTTGCCTTTTGTAATGTTTTCTGGCCTTGAATAAACGGCTTGTTCTTAGATAAATTAAAGATTTGTTTTGCGTGTTTGCACTCGGGTCCTCCTCCTCACTCCACACAGTCAACTTCTCAGCCAGACTGTGACAAACTGTAGAAGGACGCCAGAGCAAAAGCTGTTCTTGCCGGCTGTTGCAAAGAACCAGGTTGATAAAAGTAAACCAAAACAACAAACCTGACCAATTAGCCTACAGATGCTCAAACTCGTGATAGAAAAATAAGAAAGTGCAGGTAAGTCTGGATTGGGGTAGCTTCTACAAATTATGCCTTTTTACAATATGCCTCGTTTATCGCGGGGGTTACGTTCTAAAAATAACCCGTGATAGGTGAAATCCGCGAAGTAGCCAACTTAATTTTTTTACAATTATTATAGATGTTTTAAGGCTGTAAACCCCCTCACTGCACACTTTATACACTTTTCTCAGACATGCATGAACATTTTCACACCTTTCTCTCTTTTTTTAAACACTCTCAAAGCTCAAACCTTCATAGAAAAATAAGTCCAGTATTCTAGAATGAAACCAAAGGCACCCGTGGTTGCTTTTGATGGTGCAAAACGTTTCATCGACATTGTTGTGTTTGTTGGGGAGAAAACTTACAAACATACAGAGCAGCACTTCAGAGTCACACTGCTAGCGAAAGATTTATGTAAATTTGACAAGCTGAACACATTCTGTACTGTACAGGAGACACGGCATGAGATTGATTGACAATGATCTACAGCCAATCAGGATGTAAAAAAAAAAAACTAAACTAACAAACAAAAAAAACATGGAATATTGCACAAAAAAATCAGTGAAACAGCAAGGCCGCGAAAGGTGAACCACGTTATAGCGAGGGACTATACAGCGAGGGCACTGTATATATGTAATTTGACCAACTATTTATATAAAATAGGCACAAAAGATGGAACATTTCAGCTTTTATTTGTTTAAATTTTAAAACATCACTAAATAAAAATAACTTGCATCACTCTCTGGGTAAGAGAATAGTGTTTTAGCCATTATTTTCTACACCACAGATCACAATGAAGAACTTTAAATTATTGACACAAACTGCCAACACTGGTTAATGAGTTAATCTTTACTATTGCTTCCGAGTTGATCTTGCGCTGTGTAGGGAAATGCTACTGGTCTTCTGGATCTTTATATTGTGCACTTTTAAGAGTGGTAAATAGTGAGAGGTTGATATGATGCCCGTGTTATCCAACTGTGTTGAAAATGTCACGTGTCAAAGTGCTTTCTGATCCAGTGTTTACAATGCACGACAACTCAGAAACAGTGCTGAGCCATGGAAGTTAGATCCTGCCGAACAAAGTCCTCTGGATAGCTTACTTATTGCAGACGCTGCTCAGATCAGAGGCCTTCATCCTCAGTGTTTCAAACACAAGCTTTTCATTTATTTTCTCTGTCATGTCCACATGCTGTCTGAAGCTGCATTAGAGAAAGGTATTTTCAGAGCGAACACTCAGCTGTATGAGCAAACAGCAGGGGAGAGAACTTCTGAGAAACCTTAATGAGGGGATTTCAGTGGATTCTGTGCTGCAGTCAAACCCAAAAATTAATTCGGACAAGCGGCGAGAAGCAGTGGATGTAAGGTCAGTACATTAATGCGCTTTCTTTTAGACTTTTCTTTAAATAAAAATAGAAAACTGGGAATGTTTTTGCTGTATTTGCAGACTTCAAACAGTGCTCTGACATGCCAGTGCAGCTGTGAAAACAGCTTTAGTATTCTACACTGGTTGCTAAACTTGGTAGGTGTTTCTATATGTGTAGTTCAATGTCTAATAAATGCAACTATGTGTATTCAGGAATTATCAATTATTATACAGAAATAAAAAACTATTATGTGGAGTTTAACTTTGTACTATTTAGAGTTCAGTTGGGCGCTTATTTGTTAATTACGTAAGAGCTGGTTAACTTTGTTAGTTGATAAGATAAGGGACTAGGATTGCAGATTTCATTGTAGAGTAAAAATGTTGTAGCTCCCTATCAAGATCCCAGTGCCCTGTACAACACCATATTACTAACAGTTTTAGTTTTAGTAAGTTGTTTATAGAGGTTGTCTGCAGAACTATATTAAACTTAAACATCTTTAGTAGCAGGGAATGCCCTCTATCCATCTATCCATGCTAACTGGGTGACTGTTATTATATACTCTACTGAAAAGTGAATTATTTAAAGTGCCGCAGTTTTTACATTTTTTGTCTGTGCGAAGCTACACAATCAAAGCTGCCCCTTTCTTCCTGCAGCACAGATTAAATATGCAAATTAAAGCAGCCAAAAGATAATCAGCAGTGATGTTTAGCACCTTGCTGTCAAGACTGTCGCTGCCTGTGCTGTACCATATAATCTTCAGCAACACTTTAACATTTTAAAGTAAGACTTTAAACCTCATTTTTAACCGCTGTGTTGGACTATCACATTATTACTTCTCAGTTCAGCAGCATTAGAAGGTGCACCTAGGATCATAGTCAGAATCTTAAACAGATAAAAACATGCCACATGCATATGTGATTTGAGGTGTTTACTGTCATCAGGCATTTTGTTTTCCCAGAGAGGAGCATTTGATTTACAGGCATATTTTCTAGACAGCGCAGCCCCACCAGGTGTGGGCTGCTCAGTTTAAATATCCATAGTATTGATACCAATGTTGGTATTGTTATCGGCTCGATACTAGCGAGACAGGATCAATGCTTTAGTTTGATTTTTTTCCTCTAGGTTCATTAATTTTCTCAATCATGAATGAAAATGTCTGAATACAACGATACTTTTGTGTTGACTCTCAAGTCAAGTCGTTACATTCTAGGTCTGTGAAAGTCCCAGTTTTAAAAAGTGTGTAAAAACTGTGAAAGCTGTGTTTGGTTTTATTAAGTAACACAACAAAACACACTAATAGTTGAATTAAAATTTAAAGACATCTAGGTGTACTCAGACGAAGCATATTGAGGATAGATACTTCAAAACTTATAACAAATAAGCTGCTGTTATCCCAAAAAGTTGATTCAGTTTATCTGGACGTTGCCTTTTCAGTGGGAGAAACATTTGATGTCTCAGGACTATCGGAACAGTTGAGACGAACTTTCTCGAAAAAACAGCGTCTCTGAAGCTTTTAAACCCCAAATTGCACTGCGCCAAAAATTGGTCCACCCCAAGGATCAGGTCCCCCGACACAAACAGAGTAACATACTGTACGCTGTTAAGTGCCAGGAGGATTGCCAGGATTTATACATTGGGGAAACCAAACAACCTCTGACTAAGCGGACGGCACAACACAGAAGAGCTACCTCATCAGGCCGGGACTCTACTATTTACTCACACCTACAGGCCAGTGGACACTCTTTTAATCCTGGACAGGGATATAGGACTGGTCTGATGTGGGGAGTCAAGAAGGCCATTTACATGAAAAGGGAAAGACCATCTCTGAATCGAGGAGGGAGCCTAAGGGTACATCTGTCACCATCTTACAATGCTGTGATTGCAGCCATTTCCCAATTCTCTGTGAATGGTACTCATGGCCACTGATCAATGACCAATGGTCTTTGATCAGTGGTTGCTGACCAATGGTCATGACAATTTGCATATTAATGATCAAGGAAATGACCTCACAGACCATTGTTCATTCAGTGGGCTGGTTTCAGTCATTGTGCAAATGTACTGTTTATAAGATTGGGGGAACCTGCAGTCAGCTGAGACTGAAGCAGTCACTTGGATGAGTGACAAAACATTTCTCCCTCTGAAAACACTAAACATCTGTGATAATGGTCCTGTAATTACGTGGTAATGGATCAATACCAAATTTTGCAGTATTGCATACCACTAAACCAAATTGTGCTCATCTGAAGCAACGCTCAAATTGTGTTTGCTTCAAACCTAACTAACTAGTAACTAACTGCTAGACCTACAACAAATCATTATCAGATTATCAAACATTGACTGAACCATGATGAGCTCTTTTACGTGCCTCAGTGGCTCTCTATGGGGGTAAATGATCTTAGTAAATAACATCTGAATTCCTAATAAAAACAAAAAAGACATTCCTATATAAAAACAGACTAGCCCAATGACTTCAGACACGACATCATCAGCACTATAAAAATCAGGAAATGGTTGATCGATAGACAATAAGTTTTTTCACTGAAGTTGTAGTTTACTAGGATGTCTTTGCATAAGAACTCCATGTGCTCAGGTTGTTTCTTAACTTTTTTTTTGTTTCATCGTGCAGAGTAGACAATAGACAATGCCACGAGCCATGCTTCAGTTGGTACCAAAGTATGCAAATGACATCTATAAAAACGGGAAAAATCTGTATTAAAGAAAATCAAAGGAATCATTTTTGATCACATCGTGCCTTCCCAAGCAAGTTTTAAATTGCATTTTGAAAAGTTAAAAAGCCAGCGATTAGTTGAAAGGACGTGGTAGCTTGCTGTAATGCTGGTCTGAGCTTTTACAAGCTGTAGAGTATTTGTTTTCTTCTGGCAAATTGAACTTCTATATGAACGGATTCTGAGCTTTCCTTTATTTAGTTATACACAGCTCACAAACACAAGTACCTCGTCCACCGAAGCTTTTAATTTAACTTCTTTTCAATGAGAAGCTGGAATAAAATTCCAAGCCCAGCTGATCAAAATCCAAATGCCTGTCATTTTGCCTTCACAGCAAATCTGGAGCAATAAGATCTGCCTGATGGGGCTCCTCCAGAACCAGAACCAGTCTCTGGTCTTTTCTCAACCAGAGGTCATCCACTTGGAATCCACAGCACAACAATCAGCTGGTACTATAATATTTCCAATGCAAAAGGGTCCTGATTCTGTACAACTACTACAACTTCAGAAAACAAATAGAAAAATGAGATTTTGTTTGCACTGTTTTATTCAACAGTGCATTTGTACTCTTAGGCCTGCCATAGAAAACTATGAAAGTATCAATAATGACTTTGTGCCTCTTTGAACACTAAATGTAGGCATTATCTTTTAATTTATCCAATAATTAGTTCATGTTGAATGAAGCTACACCTCATTTGTCTGTACATTGTATGTATGAAAGTAATCAATGGTAATTCATAATAATTATAAAGAAACAAAGGTCCAAGTTTTATTCCTGTTCTGTCAGTCTGATTTGTTAAAACCTTTTTGTACCTCTTCCCTCCTTTTTACCCTCAACAGTAAACAACATTGTCATCGTGCTGTGTGTGTTGATCTTCATCCTCCAGCTGTGTTTAGCTCTGTTCTTCATGCTGAGATGTTTTAGATATGACAACAGAATACGAGAGGCTCTCAAACAGCCGACCGCTGTTAAAAAAATCCTTGGTGAGCATCTGTTGTTACTCTACTTTTTGTTCTTCCTTTATATAGGTACTCAAATTAAACACAGTTCAACAACATTTCTGATTATATATGTGAAGATCAATGTGCAGGAACACCAGTTAAAGATGGTAGTTATTTTTAAACATCAACATTTTTTTGATATGTATCATTTTGAGTTTAAAATGTTAGAAATGTGACTTTTGAGTAATTTTTCTTTATTTTGTGCATTTTTTGTGCTCCATTTTTCTGTCACTAAGGCATTTATAAAGAGTCCAGGGATCACCTTTATGATGCTGCTGGTTCTTCATCACCTGCCATGTCAGCAGTGGAGGAAAGTTATGAACAGCCCACAGGTTCCTTAAGTGCACCGCACATATACTGGGACCTTGTTCAGTAGTCACGTGTCTAACAGTTCAACCAGGCTTTTAAACAGTGTTAATGAAACTGTAAATGTCTGTTTAATCTTTTAAATATATAAAATTTGGAAATGTTTGGTTTTTAGAGTATTAATACTAATTGAAAAAGAAATACAAACAACTGATGTTACTGTGTAATGTGAAAATCTTTGATAATGGACCAGCTCTGTGTTGAAATGTTTTAGTGTCTTCAGCTATTGGCTGCTGCTTCATTCATTTTCAGTCCCATCCTTGTACGTGATGGTTTTTAGGGGAATTATCTGTTTTTTTTGTTTCTGTTGTTGTTTTTCAGTTAATTTTATCATGTAAACAATATACAGAGAGTCATTTAGGAAAAAAAAATTTAAGCAGAAATACTCTCCAATATCTGTCCACCTATTTTGATCCACTTTACATATCAAACAGGAGTGGGAACAAACAAGTGCACGTTTATTTAATCCTGAGGCTGAATGGAACAAAAGACAGCCAACCTGAATATAGTTCAAGAAGCCTAATTTTCATGTTCCCTGCAAAATACAAATAAATGAGGGGTGGCTCAAGACTAGTAATCTCTACCTTTTAGAAAACATCAGAAGAGGTTATCAAACAGTGCAGCAGCACAGCACTGTACGAACATCGTAGTTATGTGTTTCCCTGCTGCATTTTTCTCAAAGTTCAACGTCAACTTACCCCAAACAGCCATGAACACAGCAAAGAAAACAGTCGCCCCGTTGTCGAATAGATGGGTGACCTTAAAACGAAGACAAGATCACACATTTTTATGTCAAAAGCAAATTTAGGAAAAATCTACACACCTGATTCAATGAGATGCATAAATGTCAAAGATTTTAATGCCAGTTTATGTGCAGTTAGTATGTTCCTAAGAATACTTTTGGATGATAAAAATGTCATTTTCATCACAGTGTTTCCAAGTAGGATGAGTTGATTGAAGTGTGAGAAACTGAGGACACTGCACATTCATTCATAAACTGCTAGCTTGTGAATCAAAACGTTAGGCTACCCCAAAGCATACCCTCATTAATCTCCTTTTGATGATACTTCAAATATACAAATATTTCAATCCTACTGGACTCATTTAGTGATAGACAGCATCTTAACACATATTTATTTAACTAACACTGAGATCGGCTACTATCACAAGTATCAGCTGCTGGGAACATTTTGTCCCCCTTTTCGTGTACCTTGGCGTAGATGCAGCTGTCTGACAGTCTCAGGTACGGGCAGTACTGGTCACAGATGGGGCACATGATGATGTCGTTGGCCTGGCAGATTTCTTTGCTGGAGGACGACAAACAACATTTAGACCAAAGCATTCAAGTAGGACAAGAATTATAACATCCAGCAAGAGACAAAGTCACAGAAAAACCCAGACTAACGCAAGTCTGAGTTCTCTTAAAAAATACAAGTGCAAAACGTAAGTGTGTGTGATCTCTGTTCAGGTAAATGAAGTTATGTTCTTAAGAAAAGTCATTACAGAGAACATTTGCTTCTGTGTGGGATTTTTCAGCCAGAGCAGCCTGCGCACGTTTGATTTTCTGTTTCAGTTAAGCAGCATCCAGTATAATCACTTACAGGGGACAATTTCACACTCTGTTGCCTCATCTCAAATTGCAAATTACAGTTAGCTCCATAATCTGTTGGACAAACACACATTTTTTGTAGTTTTGCCTCCGTATTATCACCGCCGTGGATTTTAAATCAAACAGCCAGGATATGATTGAAGTTTTTGTAAACATAAACATATATATATATGTTTATATAGTTTAAACAAAAAGGCTCAAAATTCATTTTAGAACTGACTGAGAGAGACAGCAAATACCTTAGGAGCAGTGTTGGTCAAACTACTTGAAAAAAAGCAATTAGTTACTAATTACTGATTACTTCTCCAAGAAAGAAATCCTGTTACTTTACTGATGACTTATTTTCAAAAGTAATTAGTTACTTATTACTTATTTACATGATACACAACCTGAATACATAATAAAGCAACAGACCTTTCAGCCCAATTCTATTTTTTCTGCATAATCCATCACATAAAATTGAATGAAATGAAAAAGTCTCTTTTAAAAACTTGTTAGTTTTAATCTTTATGCATCAAGCAAACATTAAATTATATGCAACAGTCTTTGACTGAAATAGAAACATTTTCAACACATTATAGAGCTAAATGTATCCAAATGTATGTAAAAATAATTTAACTTTTAGTCTGCTCTGCACATGAGGATTCGTGGAAAGATGCAGCAGTTTGAAGAAAATAATGCGTCTTCTTCTGTAGATGCTCAGAATAAAGAATAGCAGGACACACATGTTTATCACTACAGAGAGGAGGTGTCTTTACCTGACCTGGCAGTGCTCCAGAGTGAAAAGCCCATACAGAAATACCAGCAGGCCAACTAGAGCTGCAGGAAACAGCATCCCCGTGTACCAGCCGAGCCAGGCGAAGTACAGTCCGATCTTCTCTCCAAAATACCTCCTGGAACAACAGCCGAGCGCAAGAGGAATGAGAAAAAACAAGTTTGTTCCCTCAGAATGGCCTCGAAACTACACCTGTATGTGGTAAAAGCTACACAATGCATCATGATGTCTTAACTAAATTCTATGTAAAGATATTTCAGCTATCGTTACCTGATGATGATGATGTTTTCATTTCAATATAGTTTCAGATCTAATTGTGTGCATGTAGTTACCTGACTAGATCCAGCGGCTGGTACTTGTACCAAACCCCCCACCAAGCCCAGCACTCGTACAGGAGGTGCCGATGGTTTTCTGCTCCGTGCGTTCTGATGGAGTTTTTGCTGTGGTAGCTCCCCTGTTAAAGCATGCATATATATGTTTATGTACACATAGACATGATCTGTGTGTGTAATATCTGTGTGTGTAATATCACAGCAAAGAATCACCACTGGCCTCATGTAGCGCAAGTGAGAGCAAACGATGATTACTTCAAAACAGGTGGTGGAAATGAATGAGTGAAAGGTTTCTAGCAGCCAAATTACCTCATGAAGGGGGAAAGCTGCCTCGTATGAATTATTGCTCAAAAGACGATTAAGCCCTGCAAAAAAATTAATAAATAAATAAAAGAAAGAAAGAGAATCATTAAAGGAGTGAAGTCAGGTGGCGCCATACTGTTTCAGTGTAACCTGTTCACATTTAGAATTTACCGTGTGAATGCATAATCAGATCAAGCCTTGCATGAGAAGACGGGGTTTCATGCAAACACATTCATGAAAAACCTCATGAAAATTGAGTCAAAATTTTGCAGCTGGGGGTGTTTTACAGATATCGGCTGAAATTCTGGTCCCTGCAGAAACACCGTTTGAGCTGAAGAGGATTTTTTCATTGTTGTTGATGTAATGCCACAACTAACCACTGGGATAAAATCAGGAGAAATGCCTGTAAGTCTGTCATAAAAGGATTTCGAGAATTCATCCGGAGTTTTAGAGACAGCATGAGCTGCCATTTTTTATGGGCTTGGGATTAATATGCATCAGATAGAACTGTTTGTTATTTGTTTGTTTTTTTATATAAAGGCATTGATAAACAGGAAATAGTAATACTAAAATGCGATAAAACCATATTTAGAGTCTGAAAACTTACACATAAGTTTAAAGTGTAACAAAGAATGGAAACCAAATGGATTTCTTAGTCAAATATACGGTGCTTATATACAATAATATTCTGGCGCATTTTGTGCATTGATATGTATTTTTTTTTTTGGTCATTTTCATTAATTCTACAGAATCTTACCCATCTTAGTTTTCCCCTCCTCATATTTGACCCGCTGGAGGATGTGGTGAACGATGCGACTTCTGGTGGCGTTGTTGAAAAATGTATCTTTGTTGTGGATGATGAAACTGGAGTGAAACAAACTGGTTAGACCAAGTCTGTCTGCTCTGACTGATAGGTTGTTTGTATATGCGTGCACATATTTAGGTGCAAAAGTGTGTTTTACACTGTGCTCCAATTTGCATATAAGAGGCTAAAGTACAAAAGAGGGAATGGAAATGCACCAGCTGGCGGTGTAAGATTAAGTTCAAAAAGTCTCTCGGGGTGGAGCTTTAAAAGAGCATTCCTCAACAACTCACTGATGGATCCTCGATCGACTGAAGGGGGCGGTAAAGCTCTCGTTCTCCTCCAGGTCGGGCAGCCTGTCATTGTCGAACTTCATGGGCTTGCGGGGAAGCCAGCCGCGGAATTTGTTGATGCGCTTCTCCATCCTGCAAGAGAAGCTTCTGTTGAAGCTGCAGCAGTGGGGGTTTGCTTAGTCCACTTACACGTTGCCATGGACACTCACCTGCTCATAAACTTGTGCCGTCGGTGCATGTAGAAGATTTTCCTCCTGGAAAACGGAATGTCGATGAGAAGAGAAGAAGAAATTCATTCAGGATGCTATCACTTGATAATTAATTCATTAAATAAATAAATAAATAAATAAATAAAGTGAAGGTTTTTTACAACCTTACAACCAACTTGGGCTTCCATCTATTCAACAGTGCAATAAATGCCACAGAGCTTAAAATTACTGTGCACTGGGTTTTAAGATGTTTTTATAGAAATAAGCTACAACTTTCAGCTAATGGATCTCATTAAGTGTTAAGTGTTGTTTTTATTGGTGATTTTATATCACCGTGGGGCATCATCTAGACAGAAATGGAACAGGGCAGCCAACATAAAACGAAGAGCTCTGAATGCTCTTCAAGAAGGGTTGAAGAATAAAGGTGGCCACACCAAATATGTTTTGTTTTGGGGTTTTTTGCTTTTTATTTTCATGTATGTTTGAATAGTAATTATTAAATATTATATTTATAGAGTGCACAGTCACCTCAGGGTGCTTTATATTGTAGAGTAAAGACCCTAAATGAGGGCGCACTTGATCTGTTGGGGTTACATTACACTACATGCAAATAGCTTCTGTTTGTGTACAAGAAAATGCGACAGGGCAGCTTTAATTTTTTTCACATTAGCATCATTAGAAGTTCTGTCTCACCTGAAAGGCATGCGAATGTTCATGAGCTCTGCATAGCGACAGAGAACATCCCACGGTGCATGAAGCTTCAGGAAGATCACATCACTGTTTGTTAACGAGGCCTGTAATGTAAAGTCAAACACACATAAATAGAACTATACCGTTTTATAATATGAATATATATAAAGCAGAATTTATTTTTTAAAGGGAAGAGCTACAAAATATCTCACTGCAGGCTGTTGAGCATCTGCTCTTTTCCTCACCTGTTTGTACTTCCTGACTGTGTAGGAGTCTGTCTAAGGGTACATGAATCAGAAGCTAACTGCAGAGACCTAAAAATAACTAAATGACTCCATGCAAGAAATACACACAAGTGGGCTGAAGGTTGAAGGAGACAACAACCGTCGCCTTCCGCTGCGCGCTCTAGATAATGATGACCTTGGCGCTACAGCATCAGCAAACAGAGCTGAGGTTAACACACATCATCACAACATCCACCTTCTCCATTCTATCAAGTGACACTTTTGCTCAGTGAGAAGCAGTGGCAGAGAAAATTGCGATCAGCACATTTGATTTTGCTCTACGAGTGCTGAACGTCTCGACAGCCCCCAGCTGTCAGACCTGGCACAAAGGCTTTGAGCATTTTAAAATTCAGCACTTTGGCCATTTAGATTACACGCATAATAGGGCTGTGCATTAAATAACTTCCTCACACAAAATGGTATCGCTGTTGAGCGAGGCTCACAATGAATGCAGTTGCAGTTTGGCTGAAGAAATCGCAGCAAAGCCGGTTCTCTGTCAGCACCGGAAACTATCGAGCTTCTCGTTTACTTTGGAGTCATCGCTTTTTAAAGAACTGGACTACTTTTGCTTTGCTAATGTCCTGTGATTATAAGAATTGCTCTTGAGCAATAAATATATAGCCGAAGAACGAATTGAGTGCTACACTGCTGACCTCCAAAACAAAATTAAAAATACGGTATATCATAAATGATTTAAAATCCAAAGTTTGCCTCATTCATTGACTGAGTCTATTGTTTGGATTTTGCAAACCACAAGGAGATGCTTTAGAATAATTTAGGTCACATTGCTTTTATTATTGCCGTCAAAAAAAGAAAAGGAAAAGCTCTTAGAAACTGTTTTACCTGCAAAGCGCAAAATACTAGAAAGGATTAGTGAATGGTTAACAAACACTGTACAAGCCAGCTATTTTACCTCCTTTTCCATGTGCAGGCCCTCTGCACGGATGTTCCGTTCAAATACTTCCCTTTTCTCTGACTGTGAACTGGATTTCCTGTAGACCAGGATGTAATCGATGCGGCTCTTTCCATCACTGAAGCAAAGGCCACTGGACTTACTCCTCCCCTGAGGACACGCAGATAAAGAGAGTCAGCAAAGAATAGCAACTGGCCATTTAGAGGAAACGTTATCTCCGCTGTTTTGACTCAGTTATCGTCTATTACTGACGATGGATGGATGAATAAGCAAACATTTGGCTGTCGGTGATTTGTTTATTTTCACCGCTGACCTCTGGGAGACCTGCACTGGACTTTGTGTTGTCATCAAGGATGCTGCTGTGGGTGCCCTGGTTCTGCAGAGTGGAGTCGTCGTCTCTGGACGGGCTGCTGATGCCACCTGACCTTTCTCGTTCAAGAAGCACGTTAACATCCTTCACAACTGGAGAGTAAATAGAAAAGCGAATAGAATCCAAGCTGACTAACTTTTAATCCAGTAAAAATGCTGACTCTTCATCTGTTTTTATTCAATAACTGAGCAATCATAAGACAGCTAAAGAAAACCTTTTCATCCCTTATTATTTTTAGCTATAAAAATCCAAAACAATGAGCTAAAAAGCTCAAAAACATCAACACAATCGTAGTGTTAGAAGATTTTCTCTGGGATAGAATCAACTCTGCTTCAAATTCTACTTTTAAGAACTATAGAAACCACAAGTAGCATCTTCAGACACAACAGGAGCTGATTATTCAAGAGCTTGTATGAGAGGAAAGGAACTTTAAATTAAATTCCAATTCAAATGGCTTTTGATTCTTTCACGATGCTCTGTACTGTATCTAACTCCTTTAATTAATCTGTGTTGTCACAAAAAGCAAGTATGTTGGCTTCAGCAGAGAGAACTATTGTATTTCACTATTTTTATATCAGGTAAAGGGGAAAGACTCTAAATACGGTAATTGAAAATGCCAACAACCTGCACGCAAGTCTGAAAAAGTTTCTCTGAATAGTGATGGCCTTTTATTAGCTGATGTAAAGGTATTCATTAGAAAGACCACAATGCTGTCAGCTAAACTTGCTGGGAGAAAATAAGCTGAGTGAAGTCGACATAAATGTAGTTGCTGCTGGTGGTGCTCACCCAGTGGAGGCACATCATCTTGAGTGCTGGAATCTGGGGCTGTGGCCAAAGATTCCTCCATGATGTCTTCTTCCCCGCAGGAGGGGAAGGCGAGAGGTCTGTCTGCTGCCCGGTAGCCAGAGGCCGAGGGCTGCAGCTGGACTCTGTGTCGGCGGAGGCTCTGGTGCTGGAGCTCAGACCCATGTAGAGATAAACTTGCACCTGTAAGGATACACAGCACGTTACTGTCGTTTTTTTGCTTCCTTTTAAGAGATAGCAATTAATCTTTTAGTGCTTATTGTTATCTTTTTCCATTTACTTGCTTTCGCTTAAGACACAACAGAAAGTCTAGTAATAAACTTGCCAGCAACTGGTCGAGTATTGACCGTGTCATCTGGACTTTGTGATAGTGAACATGAGAAGACTTTCTGTCAGAACGTCCCCCAGGTAAAGCTTTCCCACTAACTACACGGTAGTGGCCATCCATGCAAGAAGAATACATCAACACCAAAGACCCGAAGCTAAATGTGAGTCATCCCAAGGAATAAATCAACAAAAATAATCAGGGCCAGGCAGGCAAAACTTGCAAACTTCAATTACTCTGCACACACACACACACACACACACACACACACACACACACACACACACACACACACACACACACACACACACACACACACACACATGTCTGGTTTGCTATCCTCGTGGGGACATCCCATTGACATAATGCTTTCCCTAGCCCCTTACCCTAACCCTAACCATTAAAAATGAATGCCTAACCCTAACCCTTACCATAAACCTAACCATAACCTAATTGTAACCCTGACAGTAAAACCGCATTTTGAGTGTGAAAATTGCTTTCAACCCCGAGGGGACCTGGATTTTGGTCCCCACGGTGCAGAAAGTCCCCACCAGGATAGTAAAAATCAGATTTTGATCCCCACCAGGATAGTACGAACCTGTACACACATACACACACACACACACACACACACACACACACACACACACACACACACACACACACACACACACACACACAAAAGTCACAAGGGCCCCTCCAGCCAGCATCATCTGACAGCAGCAACCACAGCCTTGGAAAATCACAGTTAAAGTTATTCTAGAAATGGCAGAGACCATGTTGACTTCACTAACAATGCCCAAGTTGACTGGTTATGAAATGTTAACTATTAGCTCCTAAGCTAACAAGTCAACTGCTGGTGTCCCAACTGTGACTTCTGCCTGTGCGCACTTGACTCGATCACATCATGGCCAGTAGAGCTCGACACACACAAGGCTGCTCAGCTAGCTAAGTTAACTAATGTTGAACTTCAAACAAAAGAAATGTTTCTAAGTATATTTCACTCGCAGTTAAGGCTAGATTACTCGACTCAAACTCAACTTAATGTATTTATAAAGCACATTTTTAACACATTGTTAACAACCGGCACTGACCAAAACCCTGCTCAAAAGACAAAATGGATTTAAAAAAACAACAACAAACAAATAAAAAGTCTGTGAAGGTTCTCAGTCATCCAGGTCATCGTAGTCAAAGGAGTTAGCAAAGAAAAGCGTCTGGACTTCTTTAAGTTGCTTGAAGACGTTTCACCTCTCATCCGAGAAGCTTCTTCAGTTCTAAGGTCAAATGGCCGAGAGTCCCAGATTTAAACCCAGTGGGAGTATCCCCCCAAAGAGGGACAAAGGACCCCCTGATGATCCTCTAATCACCTGAACCAAGGTGTGAAAGCGGGTGTGGGACCTAATCAGCCAGGGTTTCGGGTGAGCTCATTGTGAAACCTGGCCCCACCTTGTCATGTGAATTCCTGAGGTCAGATGGCCCAGGATGTGAGTGGGCGTTAAGGCGTCTGGGGAGGGAACTCAAAACTGGATTATAGATGACAGACAGTTGGTGTCGTAAACCACCTCCTCTGTTCAAAGATGGTTGCTCACAGTGGACATAGATGGCCTCTTTCACTCCTCTTTCAAACCATCTGTCCTCTCTGTCCAAAATGTGAACATTGGCATCCTCAAAAGAGTGTCCTTTATCCTTAAGATGCAGATGGACAGCTGAGTCTTGTCCTGTGGAGGTGGCTCTTCTATGTTGTGCCATCCGCTTGTGAAGTGGCTGTTTGGTCTCTCCAATGTAGAGGTCAAAACAAAAAGCAAAAAGCACAAAAGGGAATAGATATGAAATGACTTAAATACATTTTAGTAGGTGCTAAATACATGAAGCTGAAAAAGTGTGTGAAGACACAATGAGCAAGTCCGATTCAAATGCCAGTGAGTAAAAATGAGTTTTAAGTCCAGTCCAGGCTGGATGGAGCAGATTTGACTGGGAGGGGAATGCTGTTCCACAGTTTGGAGAATGCTCTCTGAGTTTAAATTTAAAGCAGAAAACAGTCAGAAGCATCTGATCAGCTAACCGGACTAACAGACAAAGAGTTTTTGTTAGAGAAGATTACCTTTTCTATTCCTTTACTGTAGATGTAGAGCAGATTAATTTCACTCACATATGCTAGAAAGTTTTCCAAGTGGTCACTCTGGGTATTCCAAAAACAACAACAACAAACCCCCTCTGCAAATAAAATAAATAAAACTTTGTTGTAAAAGAAATATTTTTAAAACTACAGCTTCACAGGCAATCAAGACTGTCTTTTCTAAATCTTTAATCCATGGAGGTTTTGACACCTACAAAGGTAGCTAGATTTAGTGTAGAGTGCAAAGGAGCAGTCCCTATGAGGAAATACTGATGAACAGTCGTGCTGTAGATCATACAAGGTGTAAGCCAATGGGTAGAATGCAATAAATGCTGAAGACATAGACAGCGATTCCCACTATACAAACACTTTCCTTGAGTTTTTGCTGAAGTGTAACAGCAAAATTTAAAAGGAAGACAAAAAAAGCAGGAATAGATGTACAGTGACAGATAATATGGCAGAGGAAGCTGTGTGAAAATTAGAGGGAAAAAAAGAAAAAGCACAGCTCTGTAACTTCTATCTCCTTAGCAAAGATTAACCTTGAAAGACCCTCCAAGGATAGACACTCTACATTGGAACACATATGCTAATTGGAGCTATTGGTCAGCTAGACTGTGCCCGTCTGGGAGGGAGAAATGATTCCAAGCTTAGCATAAAACGAACAATCTAAACAGGTCCGTGTCTCTTACTTTCAGCCCTCTGGAGAAGACTTCGAGAGAGGGGGTTGGCTGTCTCGAAGGTCTGCACGCTGAATTTACGTTTGTGACAGCAAAGGTGACTCAGCTAAATTTTTCTGCTGAGCCGTGGTAAGAGGGACAGAGATATAGAGGTTGGGGAGGCGTCCCGGCTTTTAATCAGCCGTTGATGCTTTGGAACATTGGACTCCATGGGCACAGCTAATGGAAAGATGATCAATCTGATACTAGTGAAAAACAGGGCGACCAACTCAACCTGCAACCTTCAGAGAGGGCACACTGAGAAAACACTTTATTTATTCAAAGAAGATGAATAAAGTTTAATCTCAAGATTTGAGATTAAAAGTTCTTCTATGGAAGCTCATTTCTGCCAGTAAGTGAAAAAGATAAAATTAATCACAAACTTTAAAGAGTGTATGAATACTTACAACCTTTTACGCTTCATTTAAATTGAAAAAATGAAATAAAGTCCTAATTTTACTATTCTTTTCCTATGATGTCATACTTATGTTGTACTGTGCCTGGGTGTCTTTGGAGGAGTCGGCCTCAAGCACACATAATCTGTATTCAGGAGGGCGTGCATAAAAATTAAGTGAAACAGTCGCAACATATGGATTGTGCTTTGCTCACAACAAAATTGAAAGTTTGTTCAATACCTGAATGTATTCCAGTTTTGTATCAGTTTAAATCGGTGTACTTTTCTACTGTGTAACATGCACAGTTAAAAAAAAAACAATTATAGTTTTTAATGGAAAAATTATTATTATTATTATTTTGTTACTGGTGGAAATTAGCTTCCATAGTTCTGACATGAGAAGCTTTTTTAGCATGTTATTTTCAACTCTTAAACCCAGGCAGTATGTGATGACCTCATACACTTCCCGACCCCGTTTCCTCAGCACCCTCAGCACTCCAACGCTGCTCTCGTTAATGGAAAGGAGAATTGCTTACTATAAATATTGGCTCTCGGAGGACTGAGACACCAGATATTAGCCTACATCGTGCTGTCTTGCCAGGCAGTGGCCAGTCAAACAATGTATTCATCAATCTTTAACAACCTTATGGTGCTTCTGTAACCCAAGCCACAACTGAGGTCACATGGTACTAAAGCTTTGGGTGTACACACATCTGTTTTTCTTAAACTCAATAAAGACACACTTCAGCAGTGGCTTTGTAAATTATTTCCTTTTCCTCTTTCATTTTGAACATCCAAGAAGAATGGATCTTAAAATTTTTCAATTACCAGAGGAAGAATTTGTTAATTGTATTTTAAGATTTTATATAACGTGCCATTACATGCAGCCTAGTCTTGTAAGTTGTTGCTTTATTATTTATTCTATTCTCACTAGTTTTGTATGCATAATGCAGTTTTTTTGTATTAGAAAAAATATTTTAAAATTCTATGTTGTGTCAAGTTTTCTCATAAAGTATTACCTGTGCCACATGTGCTCACTTGCTGTATACAAGTAAGTACTGTACACTATAAACTATATTCATACTCTTAATGTAGTTTTAATACTTGTCAACTCGTAGTAGTTGTATCAGGAAAATCACTGGGGTTGGATGTGGCAGAAAACCATACACACACCACATGTATGCTATTGTTCTTTGTTGTGGTTTAACCTGTGAAGGACAAAAATGTAAAGAAAATTCTGCATCAAGCCTTGCAGTCATATTGTTTCTGAATGACATTACGGTGGTTACCATTGTTGCCTCACAGCAAGGTCCTGAGTTCAAATCCACCAACTGTGTGGAGATTGCATGTTCTCCCTGTGGGTTCACTCTGGGTACTCTGCCTTCCTCCCACATAACAAACATGCGCTTAGTGGGGTTAGGTTAACTGATTTTTCTAAATTGTCCGAGCTGTGTTAGCCCTGTCCAGCTTATACCTTGCCCTATAACACCTGGGATAGACTCCAGCCCCCTTCGCCCCCCTGTGACCCTGATAAGGACAAGTGGCTGGACTGACAGCTATGTACATTTTGTTATTTAAAAAAGCAATGCCTAGACAGGTTTTATGTTAACCAGACTCTAGACTTTGTTGAACACTCCAAGAAATAACTCTTTAAATGAACTTTAAAATAATCGTGGAAAGGTATTTTGACATTTATAAATGACTTTCTCTTAGCATTAAGTACTTTTGCAGGACTACTCTAATTTGGAAAGGTTGGATCATCTCAATTTAATTGAATTGGACTCAACTGCAGCATATAAGTTGATTCACCATTAATGAATTAAGTTGGTTCAACTCAAGTACATTAAGTTGGAATAACAGAATTGCATAATGCTAAAATAAAGCAATTTAAGCACGTGGAAATCCTTTCCTTTGGATAAGAAATGACTTAAATAAACTTTAGTAGGTGCTAAACACATGAAGCTGAAAAAGTGAGTGAAGACACAATGAGCAAGTCCGATTCAAATGCCAGTGAGTAAAAATGAGTTTTAAGTCCAGTCCAGGCTGGATGGAGCAGATTTGACTGGGAGGGGAATGCTGTTCCACAGTTTGGAGAATGCTCTCTGAGTTTAAATTTAAAGCAGAAAACAGTCAGAAGCATCTGATCAGCTAGCCGGACTAACAGACCATGAGTTTTTGTTAGATATTACCGTTTTTATTCTTTTACTGTAGATGTAGAGCAGATTAATTTCACTCACATGTGCTAGAAAGTTTTCCAAGTGGTCACTCTGGGTATTGCAAGTTAGCACGTGGAAATCCTTTCCATGATTTTTTTTTATGTTCATTCAAAGAGTTTATTTGTATAGAGACAAAGGCAAGGTGCTCAGACATCTGAACTGGAGACCTGTGGATAGACCCTGAACCTTGTGGAGAAATTATATATCTTCTATAGCCTGGAAATACCTTAATGTCCACCATCAAGAACTGAAATGTAATAATCTTTATTTGTCCGACTCAGCTTTGGTGCAGCACCTCAGTTCATCCTCTGCCTGAACCATGCTGCTTTAGCTCCACTCCCTTTAAGGCCTCCTTCACTTCAAGCCAGCTTTCTTTCAATTGGTTGCCATAGCAAACAAAAGGTTTAAGCATCAGGTTGGAGGGGCTTTGGTGCTCACTGCCAGTCAGCTCTGGCAGTGAGCACCAAAGCCCCTCCAACCTGATGCAGGTCAGTGTATGTACAAGTAACCTGAAATAAAATGAAATGAAATGATGCAAAAGCGACACATAAATCTGGATAGCCTGTTTGAATACCTTCAAACAGCCTCGTTTGATTATGTATTTTATTATCTGCATTTTTAGTGTGGTGAGCCTTCTCTGTTAACATAATATAATTCCACTGTGTCAGTTTGAGCAGCCCGAGTACTTTTTTCATCTACAGGATGTCGTATCAATAATTTAAACTTGTCTGCTAAATAGTTTGGAGTCAAGATCTCCGGTATTTGAAGCAAGTAAGTCATCAAAATTAATGTGAGGAGAAGTAGGCCATGCTTGTTATTTCAGTGTCAGATATGGTACATATTTAATCAACATGTCTTGAGCTGCTCCTCTCATTTCGAGCCACTGCTCCTGCCTTGTCAGTCAAGAATGGTGAATGAAAATCTTCTGCACATTGTTTCGCATGGGTGTCAGTGTGACTGCTAGATAACTTTAGTCACTCAGAAGCAGACAATATTTGAAGTTTTCTGAATTAAAAAACGATGTCAGTCTTTACAGTTTTAACATCCACTGCTGCTTCCATATTTAAACTGTGATTTAGCTTTCATTATTAGATGGCATAGGTTAGATGGCAAGTCTTTGGTGCAGTGTCACTGGTTTCTCAGTCACATTGACAGCTGCTGAATGTTCAGTCGTGCTTAAAGAAGCTTTTCAGTTTTTCTAGTAATTTGCTTTGCTAACCAAGCTAGAACTAGCTGATTAGCTTCGCCCTTCCATTAAAATATCATCATGTCTAAATGCCATTGGCTTCAAAATAGTAGCCTAATAATAGCCCCATGGCTATGAATATCATACAATATATAAATTAGAGCTAAAAGCATATATAAAGGTTATTGATGTTTACAGATTGTGGCTAATGAGCTGTTCTTATTTTGATCTAGAATGTAGCAAACCTGACAGTTTCCAACCATGAGCTGTTTGAAGTTGAAATGCTGTGGGTGCTTTATGGTCACATCTGTGGACACATGAGATTTAAGCGTCCATGTTTTTGTGCCATTGTGTTTAGATTACTGTTGTGACCCGTTCACTGGCTTAGATCATCTCTTTCAGACTTATGCTAAGACGTCTTTTAGTAAGCAATCTCACCTTATTCTTACTTTATGTGCCTGACCTTCAGTCCAAGTTGATTAGAGAATTAGTTTTGAAATGTTACATGCAGAGCAGTAAATGGACAACACAATTTATCTTAACTTGGTCTTAAATACACTGGAAAACGCATTGTGTTTAGAACCTATTGAAGACTGGGGTGGTGGTCATTATTCCAAGTTTTTTATTATTGATTTTAACTACCATTAAATTAAATTTGCTAGTATGCTTGGCAACATTCTCCTGTTACATGACCCAATTTGGCCAAACTATAGCTGTAAGACGAGTTTCCTTTAATATCTCAGCTGATTTCTTTCTATAGAAGTTGCAAAGGTGTATTTTTTTCAAAAGAGGGTAAAGGATCCTGGGAAAACTTTCGTTTCCACCTCACTCCATAATGACTGAGTACACAAAATTAAACCTTTTTGTTTGTTTATTTTAGATTGCAATTATCACTCAGTCAAATTTATAAAAATGCCAAAGCCCACTGCCCTCCAAATACACGTGTTCTGGCTAATCTCCATGATATTATGTCTTCAGTATAAATATTAAAAAAGAGCATAATATTACTATTACATAAGAATATTTAAAGATTTTTCTCCAGTGAAAAAGGATTTCTTCTTCTCTTCTAGTTGCTTAAAACATTCAACAGTGCGGCTCCATTTACAACACAACACAACATGGAGATGACAGCTCACGCTGAGAGGAGAAGAAAAGTGTGTGTGTCTGTGTGTGTGTGTGAATGTGGGGGGGTTGATGGGAAATGGGAGGGGGGGGATGTGTGTGTTGTCAAGGGGGATTAGGTGTCAGTCACCAGTTAGGAGGGATTGTTTGTTCTAGCTGGATACGCGAATCATACCCAGGGGCGCATTTTCTCCCTAGCGGCCAAGGGATGGAAATTTTTGCACCTGCCGAGCCGCTACTGGTGCCCAGTCACAGCAAACACACACTCATACACGAACACTGCTCACAGAGACATGACGAGTTTCTGTGTGTTACAGCTGATGCATCACAGCGAAAGAGCTGGTGGAGCGTGTGGGAAAAAACATGTAGAATTACAATCAAGAGAAAGGGGATGAGGAGCTGGAAGAAAGAGTGTGTGTGTGCATATGAAGGTCAAATGCTTACACTGTTCAGGGAACTGCGGGTGAAAGATGAAGCAGTGTAAGGGCGGGGGGAAGGACACGGTAACAAATGAGTGAGAGCACTGCAGAAAAAAAAGAAGAGAATCCATTCTGGAGATCAAGCTGCCTTTGCTTCAAGACAACTTGAGGACACTCACCATGTGAAGGTGGGCAGAGGCAGAGAGGCAGCTTCGCTCCTCAGAAGGCAGGAGGAGGAGGGGGGGAGAGGCTTCACAGCTGAGCCGCAGCAAATGCCAAAACAGCCCGATGACTCCTCTACATACACACACTGACATATGCACACACCACCCTCCACCTCCAGCCCCTCGCTGAGGGCGACAAACAAGTGCGATGTCCCGCGAGAGCAACCAGCATCCCCACTTTTTTTTTTACTCCTTATTCCTCATATCCCTGCATCAGTCGGTCCAGAATCACTGTAACATTCAAACACGTGCAGATCGGATCTGTCATAGTGAAAGATGCTCAAATCTGGCAGCAGGAAAGCTGCAAAAGCTGTCACAGATCCTCACTGAAGAAAAAAAAAACACAAGCATGAGCAGGATGTTTACAGTGTCAGAGGGAGAGAGAGCGAGAGAGAGAGAGAAAGGAGAGCTACTCATCGGCATTCTTAATCGGGCTTCTCTGGCAGCCAATCGGGGGTCAAGCTGCTCTGACAGCGGCCAATCAGAAAAAAGGGCCGGCTATGTCAGTGTTGCTGCAGCCCAAAACAATGACAGTTGGCACTGATGACAGTGTCAGCATGGTCCTCTGATGGAGACTCAAGGGCACACACGCTCACATACAAATACATGCACGCACACATAGACACACACACCTGGGAATAAATATATCCATTAATCTATCTAATCTATTAACAGATATTGCAGGTTCATCAAGTCATAAAAAAACCCCTATAAGAACGATTGATTTCAATATAAAGAGCTGCAGTTCGTTAAGCGAAATAAGTAAGTGGAGCAGAAACAGCTGCGCGGGGGGGATGGGGGCAAATCTGGGTGGAGGACAGCCGTATTGAAAAGGTGACACTGGTGAAGAAGTGATAGTGTACTACACCACGTCACAGAGGTGTAGCAGATGTGCTGCCCAAGCTCTTCTGCAGATGTGTACAGACATAAGAACAGACGATTGGAAAACCTGCAGCCTGGTAAAGAGAGGTGAACACAGAGGTCGAGGGGCCAGAACACTCTGACCAATATTTAGGAATGAAGTCCCCGATAAAAACATTATCTCAGCCTCATCTTCTCTGGTCTAAAACTGTAGAGGTCAGAAGGAAAAATACTGGTGACCACCAGGCTCCTAGTAGATACATATATGGTATCAATGTCAAAATCCTGCGTCGCCTTGTTCTCAAGTTATCGCATTTCAAGATTTTCAGAAAACTTGTGCTCTGACTTCAAATTTGAGGTCACTGAGATTTGAATTTGTCCAAGTTTTTAAGTATTTGCATCTCTGGTATCAGTTTGAAACTCCTACGTTCCTGAGTTGTTGCATTAAAGAGGCTATTTTCTCAAACAAAAGGCTCAAGAGTGACCTGATATCGGATAGAACTGTCCTTTTGTTATACTGTGACTCTCACTGGTACTAGCCAAAGACAAAAGAGGGCAGAAGAGTAAATCATGTCCATATGTGTGTTGACTCAGCATTGATTACACTGAATGGGAAAACCTGATAGTGTTCAAATAAAACAAAACCTGCACTTATGGATGACAGGATAAGCTGACTGCACTTTAAAACTGCCATTAGCTGAGAATTCACGAACACCGGAGGGTCCCTGGTCTGAAGCCAAGCTTGAGCAGTGAGGGTGCTCCCATAACATTTGAATCATTTGTCAACAAAGGGCAGTTTATTCAATCCAGGGCCAGAGAGCACAGCAGATGAATGTCAACAGGAAACAGAAATGCATGGTGGAGGAAACTTGGAGGTTGAGACCACGTTTCTCCTTATTTAGCTTCAGATGTGATCAGAGTTTCCTTTGTGCTAAAAAAGTACAGACACCGTGCAGTTTATCTGGTTATAGATTAATTCTGCAGCATGACAATCAGCCCATATGTACAACCAAAGACATTAAGAACTACCTTCAGCTAAAAGAGTAAACAGTTGTTGTGTGGCCCACAGAGTGCCAGTTTCAGCATTATGGAGATTGCATAGAGGGTCAATCATAACTCCTGATATCAACACAGCTACAGGATGTTACCATCTGACCTGTTGTGATCAGTGTTTTACTAACTGAAATGTAGATTTGCTGTAAAAAAAAAAAAAAAAGTTATCATAATTGAAAAGAATGTACTGTCACAGCTCTCAGCGTACTCGTGCTGCTGTCACACAGCGTCTCCTGGCTGGCACTGCACGTGGGGAGCGGGGTGACGGACAGCGACGCCGGGCAGGACACTGGCTCAAGATGCTCGCTGATGGGCGGGACAGCGGAGGCCTCAGAGTGAACACAGTCTGGACTCGGGAGGTTCTGGTTGCTCTCTGGAAAAGGACTGTTCCAGTGTGAGAACTCGATGGCCACTTGACCCCCGAGATCAAACCCTGTTGAGTGACAACAATTGACGCAGATAATGAGATTCTAAACAAGAAGGGAAGAGGACACTGAAAACTTTAACATTCATCTTATGGGAGCACTGCTACATGTGCAATTTGGGACTGCGTATGCTGAACATAACAGCAAACAGATGTTGCAATGTTGCCCCCTAGTGGTGGAAACTGTCAACTTCAATAAAACATTGAATTTTCTTTGTTGCCAGGTATGTCCTCAGCAGCAGCCACAAAAAAGATGATTCTCAGTGCATGAGATTCTAGTTCAGCAAAGTAATTATGATAAAATTCATGACAATGTAATACAGCCACACAGACAAACAGACATAAACGTATATAATTAAAAGATAGATTATTAAGCATAATTTTGCTATTTCCTCCAATAGCTAAAAGTTGGAAAACAACAAGTTAATACACAGGAATACTTCAAACACTGGACCAAAGCACATTATGATGACCTCTGACTTATACTAAATGAAAATATAATAATAATCAGAAGGGCCACGAAGAACCTCCACATCTTTCTGTCAGTTTTTGCTGCTCTCCAGAGTTCCCGAGGACCAGCCCTCTGCTGAACCAGCTCGGCACGCTTCCGGCCTTCGATTTCTCCTCAGCAGGCTTCCCTCCCTGTTTCAGCTCAGCTCTGACAAGTGACTGAGCTGAGTGTTTTATGCAACTGGATGGTCCAGACGTAGCTGCCCCCCCCCCCCCCCCCCCCCCCCCTTGCAAGAAAAACAGGTTTCAAACCTTTATTATCTATAATTCTTCAGTAGGGCATTATAGATGCAGCAGATCTGATTGTACATAGCTATCCTATAAGCTGCTGCTGACCCCATTATTGAATTATCAAGTGCAGTTTGGAGGGCTACAGGGACCATGCTGACCTTCAGAATGCTGCAGTCAATTGAAATGCTTTATGCTTGTCTTCCAGGTCATGGTGCCCTACTTTACCTTTCAATGAGGACCACAATGTACATTCTTGTACCTGCTGTTAGAACACTTGATCTATGTTGGCTTAAACTTTGGAATCAGAGATCCAACAGATCCAGATGCAGTAAATGAGCTCTGTTGTAATTAATCTGTGTTCTTTTCAACTTACTATTTAATTGTGTTCAATTTATTAAGCCTTTTTGATTACTTTGTATTTTTTTATTAACCTTGACTTTATTCTATGCCTTATTTTAAAGAAATCTCTGATATAATGTCAATGTTATGTATGTTTTTTACTCTACACGAAATAACGGGCAAATAAATGTGCTATTTTCCAAAACAAGTCTCGTTAAGGAAGAAAAAATGATAAAACTATTTCTCTACACTTCTTCTTCTTCTTTTTCATTTTAAAAACAAATTATTAATTAAATCACAATATTATTTTTTCAATAGCAGCATCACTACCTGTTTTGCATTTTAAATCTGAACTGATATGTTGCATTTGCTTACATGAGTGGACTGGTTCTGCCGGAGGTTTCTTCCTGTTAAAAGGGAGTTTTTCCTTCCCACTGTTGCCAAAGCGCTTGCTCATAGAGTGTCATATGATTGTTGGGTTTTTCTCTGTAGGGTCTAACTTACAATATAAAGCGCCTTGAGGTGACTGTTGTTGTGATTTGGCGCTGTATAAATAAAATTGAACTGAATTGAATAGATAAGACACATAGTACCAAATATAAAAAGCAGCAAAGTGTGTTTTTAATGTTTTGTATATTTAATATTTCTGGTATCGTTCACTGACAGGTGGGATAAGGGAACACCTCCACCCATGGCACCTCCTGGTTTCCTGTAAAACACAAAGCCCAGCAGATTTCAGATGTACATCAGCAATGAACAAACGCAGTCCCAATCAATAGCAGAAAAGTGGAACGCCTCACAGTCTCCGGGCCCTCTGGCTCGCTCCTTGCAATGCACATTCAGCTGGAGGATAAACTGCGATGAGGAGTGACGGGATAAATCTAAGCCATACTTTATATTTCATCTAATCTTTTATACCCTCCAGTTTTCAGAGAGAATGAAAGGGGCGTTTCACAAATGAAGTGTAAGAGTATAAGGCTGGGCATCCCCCAAAATGATGTGCTCAAGTCAGCACTTTCAACAACTGTGAGTAGGACTTTATTCACCCTGGGGGAGAAAACTGTAAGTGCATTACCTCTGGAAAGACAAATCTAACTCCCGTCTTTGGTGGGTGAAAATTTGACATAGTAAGATATTAATTAGGATGTACAGCAAATACTGGAACACATTTATAATATAGTGATGATTTATAGTTAATTTCGTAGGTGTGGATTAATAATTTTTTTTAAAAAGACAGCCTGTAATAATGATGAAAACTTGATTTTTTTCAACTCTTTTAAAGCACAGACACCTTGTTAAAATACACCGTGTTTGTTAACTCATTAACAAACATTACCGCAGTGTAACAGACCTGCGCTCACGCGACAGGGATTTGTTACCCCTGATCTTATTTCAGTGTATGATTTGAAATAAGGACCAGTCAAGATATGAAACAATCTGTCATGTGCAGCTCATATTACTGAAGGTGATGAAAATAGCAGGGATGGATGGATAAATTACACTGCAGTCTCTGAGACGTATCCGTTACTGATGTACAGTGTGAGGTGGACACAGGCATATGCGCACTGCAGGGCAGTGAGAATGACCCTAAGACATAGGGAGGCTATTTTATATATGTTATTTGGGCTTATATCTATGCATACTAAATCTGTTGTTTCTTTTAGGGACTTAATAAATAATATGAAGCATGTTTGCTCTAATTTTCTAAGAAATTCCAAAGCAGCTCATCTACTCGATGGCCACAAACAGAAAGAGCACCACAGCAGTTTATATATGCATAGTTTTGTTTTAAACTTTAGAAGTGGATTAGCCTTTAAGATGGGTGTTAAATGTAAATTTATATTTACTTTATGAACTACTACTAGTATAATTTTGCCAATTCACAATTTTTCAAAAATCTTATAGCTTATACCGTTTGTCTAGTTGATGCCTTCAAGCCTTAAAAAGGAATCTATTGATTTATGTGGGGATGTATGGCCCCATTAATGCCTTTTAGAATTTGTTTACACACACAGTATTCTTTGAAGTTTTTGTATCCTGTACTTGCTTACATCCCTGCTGAATGATTTATGTGGTCAATGTACAGTGCTCCATAACCTGTAAGTGGCTCCTGGATTTTAAACTGTATTAACAAGTGCTTTGAGCCACCAATGCCATCATCTCATAAAAGTCACCCACAACGATGGGAAGGGTGGAGTGGGTGCTGTAATCTACACCTGGCATGTATCCGAACGACCTCCAAAACTCATGTTGCCCGGGCATAGTGTGTTCTAAGCATTATCTATGTCGCAGTCATCAGAAAAAAGTGCCTCTGTGGCTCTCTGAGGAGAGAGAGCCCTAGATACCCCCCCCCCCCCCCCTCACTTCCTGATGCCCTCAGAGGTAAGAAAACAAATGCAGGTGCATTTATCTGGGCCACATGCTGCACAATGCATTAACACGTTTGAGCTGGGAGTTTACAGGAAACTACTGGTACTTTAATTTGAACAGTGAATGGGCATGTGTCTGAAACTGCAGCAACACAGCCTAAGAAGTGCTGCACAGTTGAAGTTATACATTATATTGAATACTGTATGAATGGTTTTTATCATTTTAGGGACAAAACTAAGTAAAAGGTAGGAAACACAATTGTAGCTTTGCAAATCTATGTACAGTATTATTCTTGATAACAATAGCTGTCTTTTTCCATCAGAGTAAAAATCTTCCTACAGTGAAAAAATATCCATACATTCAATTCAGGGTCAAACACAATGAGTGAAAATGTTCATTCTTTGCTTTTTACACTATTTCAAGGTAACAACCTTAAGGAAGTTAAATAAAATAAACACTGAAAAAAGAAAAAGGTTTTTTTGCAACCTGCAAAAGACTGGTGGTCTGTTGGGAGCATTAAATGTCTTCATATGTTGAAGCATTAAGTTGAGTTCCTTGCATTGGAACTGAGGGGCCAAGCCCAACTCCTGAAAAATAGCCCCACACCATAATCTCCATCCACCAAACTTGACACTTGGAGACACAATGGTGTCAGACAGGTACTGTTGACAAATGCCAAACCCAGACTTGTCCATCACTCCAGAGAAAACATCTCCACTGCCCTAGAGTCCGGTGGTGGCGTGGTTTCAACCGGACGCTTTCCATTACACTTGGTTGCAGCTGTTCAGCCATGGCAACCCATTCAATGAAGCTCTATAGCCCTATACACTCTATATGTTCCTGAGCTAATCTGAAGGCCACATTCAATTCAATTCAATTCAATTCAATTCAATTCAATTCAATTCAATTCAATTCAATTCAATTCAATTCAATTTTATTTATATAGCGCCAAATCACAACAACAGGCGCCTCGAGGTGCTTTATATTGTAAGGTAGATCGTACAATAATAGATACAGAGAAAAACCCAACACTGATATGACCCCCTATGAGCAAGCACTTTGGCGACAGTGGGAAGGAAAAACTCCCTTTTAACAGGAAGAAACCTCCGGCAGCACCAGGCTCAGGGAGGGGCGGCCATCTGCTGCGACCGGTTGGGGTGAGAGAATGAAAACAGGATAAAGACATGCTGTGGAAGAGAGAAGATTAATAGCAGGTATGATTCAATGCAGAGAGGTCTATTAACACATAGTGAGTGAGAAAGGTGACTGGAAAGGAAAAACTCAATGCATCATGGGAATCCCCGGCAGCCTACGTCTATTGCAGCATAACTAAGGGAGGATTCAGGGTCACCTGGTCCAGCCCTAACTATATGCTTTAGCAAAAAGGAAAGTTTTAAGCCTAATCTTGAAAGTAGAGATAGTGTCTGTCTCCCGAATCCAAACTGGAAGCTGGTTCCACAGAAGAGGGGCCTGAAAACTGAAGGCTCTCCCTTCCATTCCACTTTTAAATACTGTAGGAACAACAAGGACGCCTGCAGTGCGAGAGCGAAGTGCTCTAATAGGCTGATATGGTACTACGAGGCCATTAAGATAAGATGGGGACTGATTATTTAAGACCTTGTATGTGAGGAGCAGAATTTTGAATTCAATTCTGGATTTAACAGGGAGCCAATGAAGGAAAGCCAATACAGGAGAAATATGCTCTCTCTTTCTAGTCCCTGTCAGGACTCTTGCTGCAGCATTTTGGATTAACTGAAGGCTTTTCAGCGAGTTTTTAGGACATCCTGATAATAATGAATTACAGTAGTCCAGCCTGGAAGTAATAAATGCATGAACTAGTTTTTCAGCGTCACTCTGAGACAGGATATTTCTCATTTTAGAGATGTTGCACAAATGGAAGAAAGCAGTCTTACATATTTGTTTAATATGTGCGTTGAAGGACATGTCCTGGTCAAAAATGACTCCAAGGTTCCTCACAGCGTTACTGGAGGCCAAGGTAATGCCATCCAGAGTAAGCATCTGGTTAGATAACATATTTCTAAGATTTTCAGGGCCAAGTACAATAACCAGCAGAAAGTTAGCGGCCATCCAGGTCTTTATGTCTTTAAGACATTCCTGCAGTTTAACTAACTGGTGTGTGTTATCTGGCTTCATGGACAGATAGAGCTGGGTGTCATATGCATAGCAGTGAAAATGTATACTATGTCTTCTGATGATACTGCCTAAGGGAAGCATCTATAATGTAAACAGAATTGGTCCTAGCACTGAACCCTGTGGAACACCATAATTGACCTTAGTGTGTGAAGAAGACTCTCCATTTACATGCACAAATTGGAGTCTATTAGATAGATATGATTCAAACCACTGCAGCGCAGTACCTGTAATACCTACAGCGTGCTCTAATCGCGCTAATAGAATATTATGGTCGACAGTATCGAACGCTGCACTGAGGTCTAGCAGGACAAGCACAGAGATGAGTCCACTGTCAGAGGCCATAAGAAGATCATTTGTAACCTTCACTAAAGGTTTGAACACATAAATTCTGACTCTGCAGAAAGTTGGTGACCTGAGACGTTTGGCAATACAGTGGTCCCTCGCTATAACCCGGCTCACCTTTCACAGCATCGCTGTTTCGCAGATTTTTTTGTGTGCAATTTTGCATGATTTGTCAACTTATCAAATTTACATAATTTACATAAATCTTCGATCGCTAGCAGTGTGACTCTAAAGCGCTGCACTGTATGTTTGTAAGTTTTCTCCCAAACAAACACAACAATGTCCACGAAACTTTTGCACCGTCAAAGGCACCTGCGGTAGCACCCAAAGGGCAGAGGAAGATGCTAACCATCACTCAAAAAGTTGGACTTCTGGACATGCTAAAGGAAGGTAGAAGTTACCGTATTTTCCGGATTATTAGGCGCATTAAGCGAAACAAAACAGTTAGATAAGTAAAACCTTACTCAACTCATTCTTCTTGCTTCCTCCACTTCCGTACCATTGATTCATTAATGTTGAATTCTCTGGCAGCTACTCTATTGCCATGTTCTGGACCTGAAAACAGGGTTTGATCTTTGGTTTAATTCTATAATACTGGACTTATTTTTCTACGAAGGTTTGAACTTTGAGTGTTTAAAGAGGAGAGAAAAATGTGAAAATGTTCATGACTGTCTGAGAAAAGTGCATAAAGTGTGTAGTGAGGGGTTTTACAGCCTTAAAACATCTATAATAATTGTAAAAAATAAAGCTGACTACTTCGCGGATTTCACCTATCGCGGCTTAATTTTAGAACGTAACTCCCAAAATAAATGAGGGACCACTGTACTGTATTTTCGTAAGTTTTCTCCCCAACAAACACAACAATGTCGACGACATGTTTTGGACTTCTGGACATACTAAAGGAAGGTAGAAGTTACCGTATTTTCCGGATTATTAAGTGCATTAAGTGAAACAAAACAGTCAGACAAGTCAAACTTTACACGACTCATTCTTCCTGCTTCCTTTGTGTACCCCAACCCTCTTGCTCACTTGATCACCATCGCTCCCTGTCCCTCCGACTGCACTGTCTCTGTTCATCTTGCTTTCTCTGACAATAAACATCTTCACTGGTCAAAACACTAGACTTCATTGGTGGCATAAAAACATACCTGTCCCTCCTCATCGATCCATCCATTTATTTCTGGGTTTTTTTTGTTCTATTGTTCTTTATCTGACTTCTTGTAGGCTGCTGGGTTTTAAAAATGCTGCTTTATGTGGTTCTCTTCTCAGATTTTATTCAGTGCCAGCAAAGACTTTTTCGGGGCCACTTACTGTATATGCTTTATATCAGCTTAATTCTTGCAACGTGTCGAGTGAAAAGTGCTCTTAGCTGTGTCACACTGCTTAGTTGAAGTCAGGGTGAAAAGCGATCAGTTATAGAGAGAGCTGAGATGGGATGAATGGCAGAGCTGGAGATCTTTCCTCAAAGTACTGAACTTGAATTTTGTGATGACCTGATATTTTTACAAAACACCATGGATCCTCTCTGACGGCAAAATCTCACACTTCAAACTGTAAGGATAACTTAAAAAAGGATAACTTGTGTTTTTGGTTCTGGCGCTGTGCAGAGCCAACCTCAGTGCAGTAGTGCTCTAAAATTTCCAGCATGACGCATTTAATGTTTTATTTCATCCTTCACTGAATCCCTACCTCAGGGTGAATATTAGCTCTGTCTATCAGCTGCACTATCCCAGTAGATCCCTACAACAATAAAGGAGGGCGGAATCGATGTGAGATTATAATCGATTAGAACTTTTAAGAACCTACGGTGATGCTGACTTGTATTTTCCTCTCAAACAAAGGCCGGGGCTTTAAAATCACAGGCAGCACAGTAAATCTTTTTGATGTCAGAGTGTGGGACGAGACTATAGATCTTTCTTTTGTAAAACCAACAGAGTGAGTCTCAACGGTCCAAAGCTCCCCCTCAGCAGTTCATTAGTTAGTTGTTTTTTTTTTTAAATTTAGCTTCTAGAGAAGAGAGGAACACCTGCATGCAGCAGCAGCACAGTCTGAATCCCCTTGCTGTCAACAACCTATACAGTAGCTTACAGGCTAACCACACACTGTGTTAATATTCATTGAAAAAATGTCGAAAGCCAAGGCCTGAATATTCCAAATGGCAGGCAGTTGCAGTTTTGTGACAGACAGGAAAATTATGTTGAACAGCTTTGTCACCATTGTACAATTTTCCATCAAGAACCTTGGACATACAAACAAACTTCCACGTCAGCGGAAATCTTTAATTTTCTTACTGCTTAGCAAATCCCAAGTTAAATTTCCCCTAACCCCTCTGCTGTCAGAACTCTAACAATCCATATGGGACTAAACTGCACCGACACATAATAAAAATAAAATATAACACCTATTATATTGCTAAAACATTTAAAGTAAAATATGCACATTCTGTTTTTCACTTCCTTTTTTATTTATGATGATAAAAAATTTGCCCCATGCCAATTTTGCCTTTTTAAAAAAATTATTATTGAGATTGTTCTAGTGTGAGATGCAGAGAAGATGGCAGCAATTGCATGATAGACCTTGATAGGCCTGTACCTGTGTTTAATGCAGCACCACCTGAGGACATGAAGATCACAGCATTCAGTGTTCATCCCTTTTGCACACCACTTTCAGGATCTTTTTAGGGTTTGATGGTATAGATTATGAAACAGACAATGAATTTTATACTTAAAAACACTGAATTTGTTCCACAATCTGTAGACAGCTCTTGTTTTTTGCAGATAAGTGAAACTCTGCCTGTCTAAGATGCTCTTTTTTACCCAAGCATGCTATTGATCTGTTGGCAATAAACCTAATTATTACCAAAGTGTTCCTGCAGCTTTTTCTTTTTAGGGCTTACTTTTCCAGCCTTTTGTTGCCCCAACTTTTAAGAGACATGTTGCTGTCATCAAATTCAGAATGAGATCATATTTTTCATGAAAAAGTAAAATGTCTCAGTTTAAACATTTGATATGTTTTTTAAGTTCTATTAATAAAATACTGGTTTTGGGGGATTTGTAAATAAATCTTTGCATTCTTTTATATTTACTTTTTTGGAATTCAGGTTGTATGAATGTATTCAGTCAGTGGCCCTTAAGTCCAAACTGTTCGAGCTTGATATAAACATTTGTGTTTGATTAAGGAGAGTGTTGTGTTGGCCTTTTCCCAGTTAAATAAAGTCCAGTGATGTTTTGCAGAGTTTGAAATGAACTGCCCTTTAGTGTAAAGCCAGTGCTTAGATTAAATAGCTCTGTGGATGGGTTTTGCCCGGGGTGCTTACAGTTTGCTTACAGTTTTCTGAAAATGTTAGGTAAAACTGTCCACATGGACGCTTCACTTTTTTGTAATACTAAGACTCAGACAATAAGAAGGAATCAGGGTAGACACACCTGGGGAACACGCCTGTTAGAAAAGTAAAACTGAGAGGCAGAGACATACAAACTTGACATAGACGAAAGGAAAAGTAAACATGGAGACACAACTGAGAGAGAAAAATTAGAAACTACAGAAAAAGGGCACAGAGGGACTGCACAGACACGGGGACATGACTGGTGAGACAGAATGTAAACAAACATGGAGACAAGACTGACTACATGAACGAGATACTCCTGACCAAATCATCACGCTGGGTCAAAGACCCGGAACCATGACACAACTCAAAAGCAGTGCACTCACCGATGGTGATCTGACTGACACAACTGTAGAAGGTTCCTGAGGAGACATTGTAGCTGCTACTGCTGGGTTCGCGATCTGTGAATGGAGACGACATCACGTATAAGGTGAAGGCAAATATTCAGTGTAACTAAGGTAGGGTTTTTTTGCTAGCACAGGTGACCATCAGTACCATGGAGTCCCAGAGTACCATGTATCTTGCAGTTTCAAATGTGCCCACTAAGCTTTTGAGCTTCCCTTTTTCCTGGGGGCTTGGGAAAATCCATGACCCAGCAGCGTTACAGGAATCAAACCCGTAATCCTGCAATGTTAGTGCCCTGATCCACATTGAGCTACACAAGGGGAGGAAACTCTTGACCTTGGCAGAGGTAGGGGAATAAAATGCATGAGTCTGGCAGCTTTATTGCCTTTGTCTACCAATTTATATAGAGGGAATAAAAGCTTTCACTGTGGTAGAACTCTGTGGATTACAGGGAGAAAACCTCTCCAAGAGCCTGATAATGTTTAAGAAATAATGCCTCGAATACTGCAAGTGATTTTCACCTTCTTTCCCTGCAGGGCAGACTGGACAACACAATGAGAAAATAATTAAACTCATACGAGACTGAATGGAGTAAGATTTAACTGTCAAGCATTTTGCAGTACTTTTTGTAGTCTTTGTGACGCTTAACAAAAAGATTAATGATTAACAACTTTTACATTAATTTAACTTCATTTTCTTTTTGAACTGCAACTGCTATAATAGTACAAGTTTTACCCAAGTGGCACATCTGAAGCAATATTATTAATATTTAATACAATTAAAGCCACATATATAATGGAAAGCCTGTTAAATGCTATATAGGGATGCACTAAATGTGAAAGCTTCTGGTGATACCCATAATAATAATCAAGACTTTACGATTCATTTGATTCTCTTTTTCATTCATCCTATTATTCCAAGGAAAAAAAACATTTTAAGTATGGAAAAAAACAGAATTGTTTTTAAGTCCTTTAGCTATTCATTAATCAACTAAATAGAAAGCATAAATCACCATATGAGCTACTTACACTGCTAAATACTGTTTTATTTGACAATATACAATATAAGTAAACAAGGCAGAATAAAATTATTGGCTAAGTTATGTATCTATTTACAAATTGTTGGGGTGCTATGTAACAATAAGATAAGATATGATAAGATAAGATGAAAAGGACTTTATTGATTGATCCCAAATGTTGTGAAATTACTGCATTATAGCATATAAAACATGTAAAACGATGAGTTCAATACGATAAATAAAATATTGGATCAGTTGCCTCAAAAATGTAACAAAACAATAGACTAAAGAGGACATTTAGTTAAACAGAAAATACAAAAGCACTCAGTACATCAAATGTTGATTCAAACTGGATCCAAACAACAACAACAATGACAAATTCCCAGAGGGCAGCTATCTAGCCAACAGCTAGCTGTTCAGTGTTTACCACAGAAATGTTCTTTTGAAGTAAGTTTTCCTACTGTTTTGTTCTCGCAGCCAAATTACATCATGGCAAAACGAACACCATGAGTTTAATGTATATGTTCTGTGTGACTGAGCATCATGTGACCAGTAACATGATTTAAGACATGGCTTCAATGTGCATTATTATTTGATGAAAAGCAGGTGTACACTTAATGTTACAGTTTTGGTTATGTAATAAAAAGGCAAACCTAACCCAACCACTCCTGCAGGTTATAGATGTACTCATATTTTCTATTTTTTAGCACTCTCTTCATACCATCACTGACAATAAGCAACTCAACAATAATTCAGTCCAGTAGAGTACAGTGTAACTGTCAGAACTGTTATAAGACAGAGACGATTTGCACTCACAGAATCAGTCATTTAAATCTATGGGAGAACTCTGCAATAGCAAAACTGGCGATAGTAAAAAAAAAAAGTAAAGCGACCTTATCTGCGCCTTTATTTGGATTAGCGCAGTTTGAAAAACTTGTGGGAGGAGGTTTTGAGGGGCTTTGTTAACCGAGGCTCCAATTAATAAGATAAACCTGACAGTGGAAACTGAAGGCCTGATGTGGAACACCAACTTTCCTGTGGGAGACAGAGGTTAAGTCATTAATCTGCCTCAGCAGAGCAGAAGACTTTCTCTGGCACTGCAGTCACCTCCTGAAAGATACCACCCAACATTTTTGCCTGGGACTGATAAATGAACACCTGAACTGCTTTTTCTCATTTAAGCACTAAGACAACTTTAAAAAACAAACTCTAATTTCCATTATTTTCCTATCTAACGCCTACAGATGCATCAAAAAAGAGCAAATGCAGCACAGTGTAGACATTTATCACCGACTGGGAATATTTTTAAGCACTCACATTCCCGTCCCGGTGTAGAGATAAAGCTGCAGGTATCATTTATTTCCAAAGCTATGGGCTTTGGAGTGAGCACACCGCTGAACAAACCATATCAGCCTCTGAGCAGCTTCCAGTCACATCATTAATTTAACATCAGATGAATGAATTACACCACAGCAAAATGTTCACTGAAAAAATAGCACCGGTACTCTGAGGCAGTGTATCTTTTGTACAACAATTATATTTAAAATAAAAAAGGACTAGTATGTGTTGTGGTAGTGCAGATCTCGGTGTCTGCTCTGTGAGAATTTGTGAGGTGTTCCACTACTGTCTGTGTGTGCCTTGGGTCGTCCCGTGGACTCACTTTGAGCACAGTGGATCACCACACCCACATTTTAGCTTGAAATCGGAGTAATTGACGATATGAACGGAAGAAACAGTGTTATTAAGGCTTGCAGCTGACAGCATGCGTCGCGCTTTCTTTCTAACCTCGTGTGCTGCATTGCTTGCCGTTACCTGCGGATCCGGATGAGAGGCGCGTCGCGATAGCGCGGCGAGGACTGCGCGGACTCCCCGGGCAAACCCGCATCACCTCATCTTGACATTGCAAACAGATGACCTGGTTGTCCTGGTTGTCTTCCACCTTGCTGCAGCCCATGTGCTCACCCCCGGCGTGGATCTTCATGCCTGTGTTGATCTTTCGGACCAGTCGCATGTCGGCTCCAGCCTCATGATCCAGCATCCTCCTCACCGGCGACGATCGCACTTATTACGCATGGTTTCGGCATGAGGAGGCATCAACTTCTCCTGTACCTCAAACATCATTAACCCCACCTACTCTAACCTGTCCTCCGCACTCACCTCGGCTCCATCGTGTCAGCCTCTTTCGGCTCGTGTAAGCGGTTAGTGTTGCAGTCTTTACGCACGACTGCAGGCGTGGCTGTTTCACGTGGTTAATGAGGTCGCAGTGTCAAGTTCTTAAGGGTTATAACAGTGATGCTAAAATAAATATTTAATTAAATCACATATATTTAGTACAAAAGTCACTCTATAAGTCCCACAATCGATCATGGGATCAATTTAGATTCCCCCTGTAACACTGTCAGTATCTTGGACTTAGTGAATTAAAGCAGAGACTGACACAGGAACAAAACTTTTAAATGTCCAGCCAGTATCCATTAGCACAGGGTGCTTGGTTTTTTTTTATAGAGAGACAATTTGAGCTGTGACTGGTCGATCAATCGGAGGAGGACAGTGAGGATAATGTTTTACAGGAATGACCACACAGCAGCTCAGCATGCAGAAATAAAACTAAATAAAAAGATGAGTAATGCATGACTTTTGGTTAATCAACACACATATCACGTGCTAATTTCAGATCTGAACCCAGAGGATGAGGCTTTGTTATATACCTCAGCCCTAAGATGTTCTAATACCGGTCGCAGCCGATGGCCGCCTGTCCCTGAGCTGGTTCTGCCGGAGGATTCTTCCTGTTAAAAGGGAGTTTTTCCTTCCCACAGTCGCCAGAGTGCTTGCCCATAAGGGGTCATATGACTTTTGACTTTTGTATGTATTATTGTAGGGTCTACTTTACAATATAAAGCGCTTTGAGGCGACTGTTGTGGTGATTTGGCGCTGTATAAATAAAATTGAATTGAATTGAATTGAATTGAATTGAATTGGTGGGCCATGGTTTCATGTGTCAACAACAGCAATAAAGTTAATAAAAAGATCATGTTTCATCAGGACTGAGAACTGACTGACTTTGATATCGGTCAACATATGATGGTAAAACTAGTTCAAATAAGGAAAAGCACTGAGCTGTAACATTAGCCAAAGGATCATTGATATGCATGGGGAGCAGAGGCTGCAGCCTGTTAGGAAGCTATACACACATTCCTAAAAATGATATCACATCAATACATCAACAAGTTGATAGAGTATGTCAAATGTCAATAAAGGCTAAATGCATTTATTTTTTTAAATTTCATAATTTTAAATTCATTTTTAATCGATCCACCTCATTTGGCTTTCTGGACTTTATGCTTTTTGGGCTGTATGTTTATTTATTAAATAAACTGACATTTACGGTTCATAAATTCATTTCATTTACGTATTTTTTAATATAACTTAAATGCTCTATTATTTGGGCTAATTTTAATAAGAAAGTTACAGAGTCTATATGAAACATGAATATACTTGCTGCACTTGATATATTTTAACCATACGGTATATAGTACATATTAAAGAATGTGTATAGAGATGGCTTTGATTTTGCTACTCCATCTGATTTCCATGATGCCCTAAAAAAGTTTCTCTAGATCTGCCCCCTACTCTGGACTAAAAAGGAGACCAACCATCTAGCTCATTATGAGTACTCAGTTCAAAAGCCTGCATCTCTGGTAGTATGGGAGTGCATTAGTGCCTATGGAAGTGGCAGCTTGCACATCTGAAAAGGCACCATCACTGCTGAAAGTTATACACAAGTTTTAGCAACCTCCTCTTCAAGGAAGGCCTTTCATATTTCAGCAACACAATGCTAAACTACATACTGCAGCATGTCATCATAGTAGAAGAATCTGCAGTGCAAACCTTTCAGTGAAAGAAGAGGGGATGCCGCACAGTGGTAAACACTGGCCAAACCTGTCCTCTTTTTTGCTCTCATCAAATTCAAAAATAACATTTGATGTGTTTTCTGTGTTCTGTTGTGAATAAAATATGGATTTATGAGAGTTGCAAAATAATTACACAAGTGCAAAATCTAATCCAAACTGGATGTTAAAGCTAAAATCAGTACAAACTTGTGTAATCATAATGGCAATTAAATATTATAAACAAAAAATGGATTCCAGTGTAAACTGATGAGCCTTTGAGGGAGAAAACACTTCACTCGAGGAAGTCCCTTTGGCTCAAGGGAAACAGCCCAGATCTGTCGGATAATAACTTAACTACTGCAGAGATCCTTTATGCTGTTCCACATTCACAAGCAGAGTGTGGCCCAGACTCAGCTGAGCAAGGTCCAATCTGCTGCTCTGTAATAAAGCAGCATGTCAGCTTTGGTGTGTTTAGCCTTAAATCATTTCAAGTTTTATATCTAACCTTGTCATCATGTCTAACAGCAATGATTCAAGAGAGTTTTTTTGGGGTAGTACACCATCATCATCATCATCATCATCAACTTTATTTATAAAGCACTTTAAAACAACCACAGCTGACACAAAGTGCTGTACATTAGAACTGTAAAATAAAATTACATTAGATATAAGTAAAAACCAAATAAAAGAAGAGTGAAATCATTAATTAAATAACTACTTCAATTAAAAGAGAAACTAAGTCTCACTGAGGTTAAAAGCCAAGGAATAAAAGTGGGTGTTGGGTCTAAACTCAGACCCCGCTGTATCCAGGACTTATTCCCATGAAAGAAAAACAAGGCAACAGCGATTGATCATTTACTTGCAAGGGAGGCCTCGTCGGTATCTCAGCTCAATACGAATGACCCGGATGATGGCCTCCTCTCGCTGGTTTTTATTGAGACAGTTCACACAAAACACAGCAAAGCAACGCCCACATGCTTCTAAGGCATTGTATGTATGTATATGTGTGAAGCTTCTATATGTAAGTAGGAATGTGTGTGTGTGTGTGTGTGTGTGTGTGTGTGTGTGTCAGACCTCCTGCTGACCAAAGGGTCGTAACCGCAGGAAGCTTACATCAAACAGACCTTCCAGATAGGATGTGTCTGTAATCAAACATTACAGCCCCTCACCCAAAAACTCAAGAATCTGGGGAGGGGGACTGTGGAATTGCTTTACAATGTAGAAATGGATGGTAAGCATAAAAATGACAAACATTTAACAATTCACTCTAACAGTGGGTTTTAAGACGCGATTTAAAAGTGGACAGTGAAGGGGCCTCTCTAATGTGCATGGGCAAATTATTCCATAATTTTGGAGCCACAATAGAGAAGGCCCTGTCCCCTCTGAGCTTCCTCCTGGATCTCGGTACCTCCAGGAGCAGCTGGTCAGCTGACCTTAGAGACCGACAGTACACGTGATTTCTGTGTGTGTGTGTGTGTGTGTGTGTGTGAGAGAGAGAGAGAGAGAGAGAGAGTTTAAGAAAACACACTAACCAGCAAATAGCTATAGCAACAAAGAGTGTTTAAAATCTTTTGTCCATCCCCTGTATTCTGTACAACCCAACAATAAATAGGTTAAAGATGAAAGCAATACAAACTTACTATAGATTTAGTTTGAATTAGATTGGAAAAGTGTGTAATGTAATAGTTCATCTTTTGGGGGTATTTAGCTCTGTTTCCATATTTGGAGGAGCAAATCATCCTACGAACTGACCTGATGGCATTTTACCTAATTAACAGCAAAACCCCCGCTGGTTTTCAGTACCATTTATTTTTCCAGTCTTTTTGTTTCTTCCATTTCAACATTATTGTGATGTGTTGCTGCCATCAAATTCAAAATAGTCTAATATTTTTCCATTACATAGTAAATGTTTCAGTTGAAAAATTTAATGTTTTCTCATGGTTTTTTTTATTGTGTATATGGGTTTGTGAGATCCTCAAAACATTGCATTCTGCTTTTATTTATATTTTACACAATGTTCAAATCTGCTGTCAGAGCAAGCACTGTGAACACTGTCTGCTGTTTGAACTACCTTAAATTCCATCCATCCATCGATTTTTTAAAATCCAAACATTCAAATTTAACAGCTGCAATTTTTAAAAACAGCAACAAAAAAAGAAAAAAAGAAAAAAAAACAACTTTGCTGCCAATTACAATTTTAAAATAAACTATGCAATTAATTTAAACTGTGATGTCAGCATTGACTCATGGCCCAACAAATGGATCAGTGGACTGGCTGAACAACATTCACATGAGCTAGATCCAAACAGGCAGCTATCGTAAAAATGCAGCTGGTTAAATTAGGGCAGCAAAGTTTTACCATCAGCAGAGAGACATGTGCCCTAAGACTGAAAACACATATGTGCTCATTTTAAGGGTAACTGTGGTGCCAGACAGTGGAGTCAAAATCTATTCAAATATTGACATTATGTTAGAAAAGGTCCAAACTCTTGTTGGGGCCTCAGTTAATAGCTGATCTATTTTAGAGAATTTCTTAGTGGACAGAATTTCTGTTATACCTACTCAAAGACTTGTCGGTTTGTTTATGTAACTTAATGAATTTTTGCTTTGTTTTTTTTTCCTTTTACTCAACCACAAAAATCAACCAGAGATGAGGACTAATCGGATACAGTAAGGGTCAGACCTCTGCCCTTTGTAGGCACACGTACTTGGCTGTCATTCAATAATATGATGAAGGATAACCAAACTATTATTTTTTATAAGTGTCTGGCTCTTTTTGCAGCACACAACTGACAAATGTACATTCGCTCTCGTGGTTTATGGACTGACTCCATATCCTTCTCTCTGTAATCACTGACAGAATATTCTTGAGTCTGATCACATCCTGCGCTGACATTTTCAGCAGCATGACGATGAGCTGCTCTTGTACTTTTTCTTTTTTAGGGATGTTGCAATTTCCAATGTGGTTAGTGAGATCTTTTCTAAGAATCTGTATGACAGCACTTTAGCCCCCGTTTCCAATAAAACACCAGTCAGCTGGGCTTGCTCAGTTGTAATACATGCCATTTTGCATGAGAAGATCGTTCAATGACGTGCACCTGTGTTAAAACACCTGGCTTGTTGGTTCTCCAGTAACCAGTCTCTGCAGAGACCACTAGGTGGCACAGCTCGTCAGTTCAGCACTCTACCATCAGGCAGTGGTTTGAACACCTTAAAGCAGAACTACCTTTAAATCTTTCTAACACCAATTAGATTTTTATTCACACACTGCAGCTTAACCTTTTCCCTCATGTCCCAAATTCTTTGATGTTGGGCTGAGAACAAACAACCAATACTCAGAGCAGGTCCAGTCAATCAACAATCATTTATTAAGCACATGCCCGTGGAGATGTACACAATACCACCTTCCGTGTCAATCTCAAAGAGGAAGCACTTAGATACACAGTTTTATATGTCAGGGTTCACGCCCCTTCTTGTGTAGGCAGATAACATAACATGCATCAGTTACAGTTAGATGTAATTCTTTTTTCTTCTATAACACTTAGAAAGCTATCTCAACTGTCTCTCATCCCAACTGTTTCCTGTTGTTCTCACTATGGGGCTCACGATGTATATAGCACATCCTGAGTACATCCAGTTCTGTGCAGGCACGTATGCTGTTACAAGCAGATCACTTATAATAATAACATATGATTATGCACATTTTATTAGCTGCTGGATTAATATGACATTTGCTAATATATTTCTATAGAATATATTTTCCACACTCTGCTATACTTTTTGATCTCAACAAGTTTGACAGGCAAAGTCTGAAACAAGCTGGACCTTTACGGCTCTGGACTATGCAAACAATATCTTTGTGATGTACTGCTGTGAGCTTTCCCTGCTGAGGTCTTTGTTCAGCTGCTGCAGAGGATCCACAGGGCGATGGTGCAGCAGCTATCCACGGCTCCAGGCGCACTGGTAGTCATTCGGACTGTAAACCAAAAAGCTTTGATGAGGCAATTACTAACTGTGACTAAATGTCCATCTGGTGGACGCCTGGCAGATGAGCTTGGCCCACAGCATCCGGCCACCACCACCCACTATTAAGACCAGGATTAATGAACTCTTTTCCTACATATTCAATTAAAACCATGACAAGATGTGTTTTTCAGAAGTCCAATGTGCGCACACCAACACACAGATTTTTACCAGAATCATTTGAGTGAGGAGAAAGAATCAGAGCAGGATTGAACACAACTACAGTGCTGTGAAAAAGTATGACTTCACTCTGATTTTTTTTTGTTCATTTGTCACATTTGTAATAAATTTACAAAGTGTAAGGTTAGTATAAACATCATACTTCAGTAAATTTAACAGGGTGGGCCAAGAAAAAGACTACCAGGGACTCAGGGGAAGATTTGCATTTTCCCCTTTGCATTGATTTGCAGTGGACAGAGCACAGTCGCTCTTGGATAATAATTAACTTTTGGTATGTATTTGACTAATTGTGTCACAACTGAGCAAACAGCAAATCAATGCAATCAGCCTTAGCGCTGGTCCTCACCAAAAGAATCTCCTCCGTCGAGGTAAGATGTGCTATAGACTTGAGAAGTAAATGTCAAAATGAGTTTCATTTAGCATTACAATACATTATTAATGTACTTGTGTGCTTTGTAGGGGATTTTGTGCGATTTTACGCTGTGTGACATTTTTCTACAGAAAAATATTGCCGTTTTCACTTCTGCTTGTGTCTTACTCATTTGTTCCTTAAACTGTAGACGTCTATATCTTTGACACGTCTGAACCGAGGACATTTATTAGGAAGCATTTATTTCTACGATCTCTACCAGACTTTTCTTTTCCAATTGTTTGATAAATCAAAAAATGTTTTGGTCTTTACAACTCTTTACACATTAACTGCTACTTACATCAAGACCTTTGTCCTCCACAGCATCATATTCTGATGAGTCAATAAAAAAAAATAATGTCAGTTTAACAGAATATATTAGTTTCAGTAATTAAACAGTTTGTAACTGAGAGAGGATTTGCAACTGCATTTTGGGGTTTTTTAACATATACTTTGAATATACTTTGTTATTATTTTTCTTTTAATTTCATTCATAAAATCTAGTATCTGGTGAACTGGTCATAGTGCAACACTGCAGCCAGAGATGTGGACTGTTTACCAATCATGAAGTTCCAAGTTTGTAAACGACAGGCCTTTATTAGACTCCCAAAATATGCCTGGATTTTCCTGTTCTTCATTCTTTTTATCCTGGTGTTATTTATCATGAACACCCTGGAGGTAAGAACTTGTGTTTTTCTAATTAGTGACTACAGTTTTTGTGTTGAAAAACAGATTAAATGAATAATGTAGGTATGATGTGTCAGATGTCCATATGAAGAGCCAGATGCAATTCTCAGGTCATACAGTGCTTTCACATCACTTTTATCTGCTATATAGGTTTTAGATTAAATAGGTAAATGTGACAATGAGCGATCCGATGACCACAGCGTTGTAGTTTTTAAAGATCCTTTATTTTCCAGTTTTAAAGTAGCACACACCGCTCTCCCGGAAACATCCTTAAAAGGGAGACATGATTAGATGATGAGGTCAGGTGTGTGAATCAGCCTCCATCTTTCACCACACCCTGAAAACCCACTGTTCTACCCCTCCCCTGCAGCGGAGCCACAAACCACTCCCCACAATAGTCATGTTTTTGGATGTAGCCCTTTGACAATCATCTTGCTGGTGGTGCAAAAATACTAAATATACTAATATTTAATCTGCAACACGAGATAACTTTTTTACTTTTTAAACTTACTTTTTTATTTACTTCTATTCAATTAGGAAGAATGTGTCACCCTGACGTGGCAACCCTGTTGTAAGCTAGTAATTAATGCAGCCTTGTATGTGAGGTTTATGGTAAAATCAACTCATTGGAGAGTGCTGATTAGTCCCTCCAAATTTAAATCAATTTTGTATCTCACATTATAAACATTGGTATTATAAGATTCAAATCCTGGTGATTTTCTGAAAGGCAAAATTTCTGCCGGCAACCACATTTTGCATTTGTTACAACTGCATTTAGTTTGCCTTATCATAGAGAGCTGAGTGTAATCTGTATCTGTATATTTTTTAGCTTAGTTAAATTGGTAATGCATACATTTTAAGGATTTTTATTTATTCATTTATGTACAAAGAATAGCTTTGTTGTCTTATCACATGAGAAGAATTTTTAACAGTTTTGAACTATGTTTAGTATTTACCTCTTTTTAAAATTTACCATGGCAACTAAGCAGCTTCAAAATCCGCAACTTTTGCTTTGTATGAAATGTTTTTGTTTCCAACTCTCAGAGCCCTATTCAGATTTCATTTTCTTAAACTGGATAATGGAACATGTTGATTCTTAGGTGTACTGAATTGTATTGCATGTCTTAATTCAATGATTAATATTGCAGTTTCAGAATAAAATGAAGACCATCAGCATATTCTCAAGGCCTGCCGCTGTTACCCTGTCTACTGACATGCATTATGACTTCTGCAAGTTAAAAACGCTGTCCCCTAAGGAGGCTCAAGAAGAAGACCTCCTGCTAGAGTCTATTACTTGGCCTGAAACGCCACCTTTATCATTTCCTCTTTCCCTGGAAAAGACCAGTGATCCAGCCCACAGCACCTTCACCATTCTTCCAAAGAGGGGAGGGGGCCAGTGGCGAATAGGAGATAAGCTGGAGGTTATGATTAACATGAAGGACTTTCAGGGCCGTCCAAAAAAGTTTGGAGGAGATGTTTTACTTGCCCGGCTGCACAGCCCAACTATCGGTGCAGGTGTTGCAGGGGAAGTGGTGGATCATCTCAATGGCTCTTACACAGCTGTATTCTTTTTACTCTGGAAAGGAAGTGCACAAGTCCAGGTGATTAAGAAAATGTATCATTTTACATGTGGTTGAAGGCATTGTAAGCCTAAACGTCAACATCCCTTCTTTCTTTTTTTCAATCACTGGAATGTTTAGAAAAATACATCTTCCCATTTCTCTAGACAAAGACTTCATAGTAAAGTAATGTTTCAAGCTGATGTAAAATGTTAGCTTCCTGTTGGCGTTGGCATAAAGAAACCTACCTCGCAAATTTGCACATAAAGTCTGTTACCCCTACTTTTAGCTATTGATATTAGGACAAATGCTAAGACCAAACAGTCACTTTATTCTTATGCAATACTGAGCAGCAATCTGGGAGTGAAAAAAGAAACTAATGAAGAGGTGCCGCAAAAATGTCTTCCCCAAAAGGAACTGAGACTGACTTCCAAAGTTCTCATAGATTGTGATGTTTATATTGCTTATTTTTGTGTTAATGGCAACTGTAATGGAGGGGGAATGTGGTTTTGGGTTAAACTTCAAGATCGTGTTCAGTTTCTGCAGTAGGAAAAAACTGTTAGCACTAAAGTTAGCATGTTTGTAGTAAGCCCATGTAATGAATGCAAAGTATGGTGCTCCTTGCTAACTAGCAAGGTATGATCATGACCTCAATGGCCAAAAGCTGAAGCTTTAAAAACAAATTATTTCATCCAGAGTCTCCACTAGCTTGGGTTTGGGCTGGATGACAAAACAGAAACAAGAATTCTTTATCTGTTACAAAACAAATTATTTTGCTGCTTCCCCAACAGACCTTTGCTGCAAATATTTAATGATCATAGCTTGCTTATGAAATAGAGCCAACTCATCTTTTCACTGAACCATAGCTGTTAGACAATTCTAATAAAATGATAAGAAATTTAGGCACCAGTTAAATAGAACAGATGGTTTAAATTCCAGCCCAAGGTCGTTTGCTGTGTATCTCCACCCACTGTAAATAGCCCTTACTAAATAGTTAGTCTTTAACGCTACTTGAACCAGGGGAATGGAATGCTGACCCTGACAAAAGTTAAAGTTTTCTTTCCATTGGCACTGTTTCTTTTTGCCAGCATATAATCTGAATGAATTACTTACCACCAACCAGAAATGCAAATTCCCCAAAAGTTGATTCCGTTCGTCTGTACGTAGCGTTTTCAGGGGGAGAAATGTTTTGTCACTCACCCAAGTGACTTCTTCAGTTTCATGGAGATGCCCTTTTTATAAGGTTGGGGAAACCTGCAGTCAGCTGAGACTGAAGAAGTCACTTGGGTGAGTGACGAAACATTTCTCCCACTGAAAACATCCTGATGAACTGAATCAACTTTCTGGGATTTCCTTACTGGGATGATTGCGCATGAATCAAAATGCTGTATTCAAAGGTTGTAGTAATTATACACATTTCTCTGAAATCTGGATGCAAAACTCTGAGTCTATTTTCTACAGGTGACACTGGTTCACCCCAGTGAGGCAGTCACGGAGCTGCGCAGGCTGAACAGAGAACACCCTGACAGGATTTTCTTTAAGAGCGTCTTCCAGTCAGGCTCAGTCACTGAAACTACCACCTGTAACATATGTTTGCGTCCGACCCAGAAGCCTCTGTGCAACTACACTGACCTCCGTACAGGCGAGCCCTGGTTCTGCTACAAGCCAGATAATCTGAGTTGTGATGCCAGGATGAATTACTTCAATGGAGGATATCAACAAAACATCACAACCATGGAGAAGCTTTTTCACAGGTGAGGATTTCTTTTATGTCCTTAGTGTAAAAGTATAAACGTCAATTTTTTTCTTTGTTTTACTCTCCACAGCAAAAAGAGGGAACTATCTTTTTCTCCAGTTGGAAAATGCTTCACTGTTGTGTGTTAGCCAGTTTCCCTTTCAACTGTTTAATGTTTAATATGATTTAATCTGTTTTTGCTGCCTGCCGTCTCTAATAAATTTCTAGTTTAAAAAACTTTGACATTCTTTCACATTTTTCTTAAGAACTTTTATTGTGTGTGCTTTGCCTCAGTGGTGTCAACTTGAAAGTCTCCATTCGAGCTTCAGGACCTGCAGGTGTCACCATTTTTCCAAAAATGAAAGGTAAAGCCTGATGTTAACACCTATATTAAATAAACATTTGTAGAACATTTAATAGTTTATGGATGTTGAATTCACTACTAACAGTGTAACTATTCCGGATAGTTCATAACATGTGGATGAAATGAACTTCAACAGTTCTTATTCCCAGAATAAAGATGTTTATTATAAGAATGTGAGGCATGATCAGAAAGTTCTGCGAACTGACCTCAACTAATTTATATTAGGCTGATCCGTCTTGAGTGTTGTCTTTTTCTGCATCTTAAGCCCATTTTCAAAATTATATATAGTTATAGATTGCTCCCTGGATATCCCATTCTGTTTCTTTGCACTTATTTTGGGTCAGATGTGTCCATGTAGTTAAAAAAATTTCCTGTGTTTTCAATGCCCTCCATTCTAGGTCATGTTAGTGTGCCGTCAAGGACCACGGTTTAGGTTGTGTCTGCCAAATGTTCTCAGGGGCGCTTCAGGAGATTATTGTACAACTCCTGGTTGACCTCCCACCTTGTCTACAATTTTGGGGGGAGGGCTTAGAAACTACAGAGACTTTAACTGAAAAGTTTTGGGTCACGGCTGGATCTTAACAGGGGGTCTGTCTCCAAAATACAAACTGGGAGTTGATTCCACAAAGGTGGGTCCTGAAAGCTTTTTTCCTTCCTTTTTGCTAAAGCATATAGTTAGCACTGGATGAGGTGACCCTCAACCCCTCCTTAGTTATTCTACAATAGGTCTAGGCTGTTGGGGGCTTCCCATGATGCACTATTTTCTTTTTGACTCACCTGCATTTAATCATTAGTTATTATTAATCTCTAAATCTCTTCCACAGCATGTATTTTATACTGTCTTCATCCTCTCACCCCCATCTGGTCGCAGCAGATGTCTGCCCCTCCCTGAGCCTGGTTCTGCTGGATGTTTCTTCCTGTTAAAAGGGAGTTTTTCCTTCCCACTGTCAGCAAGTGCTCGCTCATATTGGGTCGTATGTTTGTTGGGGTTTTCTCTGTATTATTGGAGGGTCTTTATATTACAATTCAAAGTGGCTTGAGGCAATTGTTTTTGTAATTTGTTCTACCCTAGGAACCACAAGTAAACCAGCAGTCTGAGAATGAAGTGCTCTATTGTGGTGATATGGTAATATGAAGTTTTTAAGATAAGAGAAGACCTGATAATTCCAGACCGTGTATGTGAGGAGAAGGGCTTTAAATTTGATTAAGGCTGTAACCGGAGCCAATAAAGAGAAGTCAATATGGGAGAAATATGTTCTCTTTTTAAGTATCTGTCAGTACTCTCACTGCAGTATTTTGGATCAACTGAAGGCTTTTCGGGGATTTTTAGGCAATCCTGATATTAATGAATCTCAGTACTCCAGTCTAGAATTCATGAATGCATTAACTAATTCTTCCATATCAGTCTGAGACAGGATTTCTCATTTTTGAGATACTGCGCTAATGCAAGAAAGCAGTTATACATATTTGTTTAATATGTGCATTGAAGGACATGACTCCAAGATTCCTTACAGTGTCACTGGAGGTCAAAATAATGCCATCCAGAATAAGTATCTGGTTTGACGCCACGTTTCTAAGATTGCACATGAAAGTGATGGGACTTCCAGGAAGTGATCTAATAACAGCAGCAGTAGTCATAGTGGTGCATAAATGCATGATAAGATGATCTTTAACAGCGGATGGTAAACATTTAAATTAGGTAATCACCAGTGTACTACACTTATATTTTTTGGGACTAAAAAAAGTCACTTCAACTTGAGTGAGGTTAGAAAACTACAGCAACCAGCTGTCTTATAAAATTAAAATTATAAGTAATATTAGATTTGATTCACCCATACAGTTAAGGAAAGATTTTGTTTGGGTCTTTTCTTGTTAATAACTCAAAAATAGTCATATAGCGTGTCTGTTGACTTGTTCTCAGGACAGTCAGAGGAGAAGAGCAGCAGTGAGGAGTCTGGACCCTCGGGCTATTACTACCAAGATGTTTGGCGAGGACTAGGTGGCACAAAAATTCGTCAGTTCAACACTTCCTCGGCCATCGCTCAGTGCCTGAAAGGCAAGGTGGTTCATATGTATGGAGACTCCACCATTAGGCAGTGGTTTGAACACCTTACAGCAACACTACCAGGTAACTACCCCACAACCCTTTTAGGCACCCCTCTGATTTTCTTTAGACACTTTAACACAACTATTATTTCCTCTGTAATACTTTCAGATCTCAAGGAGTTTGACCTGAATAGTGAGAAACAAGCTGGACCTTTCATGGCCCTGAACTTTACAAACAACATCATGGTGAAGTACCGCTGCCACGGTCCTCCTCTCCGGAGCACTACTGTCCCAGCCATTGAATTGCATTATATTGCCAACGAGTTAGACAGCATGGTTGGAGGCAGCAAAACCGTTGTAGTACTTGGAATCTGGGCACACTTTGGCACTTTTCCCTTGGAGTTCTACATCCGGCGGATGTTGTCCATCCGCAGGGCAGTGGTGCGGCTGCTGTCCAGGGCTCCAGACACACTGGTGGTTATTCGGACCGGAAACCCCAAATCTTTAACATGTTTCCTTCACTCATCTACTAACAGTGACTGGTACACGCTGCAGCAACTCAAAGTGCTCAAGGCCATATTCAAAGGACTGAATGTCCATCTGGTGAATGCCTGGGAGATGGTCATTGCCCACCACCTGCCCCAAGAACTCCATCCACAACCTCCCATTATTAAGAACATGATTAATGTTCTCTTGTCGTATATATGCCCTGAAAAGGATGGTTAGATGTGTGTGTGTGTGTGTGTGTGTGTGGGTGGGTGGGGCGGTGGGGGGTGTTCAGCAGTCTATGAACACACATTTATTTACCATCTATTTGAACTAAATTAATTACAGTAAACAGTAAAAGTAACTATTATAAATGTTCAGAGTAGCTCCAGTGAAAGCTTGTAACCATCTTAATCAGCCTTATTCAGTATGGTATGGTGTATGGATACACCGTAATAACATGGGAATGGTTGGTGATATTAAAGTCCTGTTTGTGGCACATTAGTATATGTGAGGGGGCAAACTCCTCAAGATGGGTGGTGACTATGGTGGCCATTTAGAAGTCGGCCATCTTGGATACAACTTTTGTTTTTTCAATAGGAAGAGGGCCATGTGACACATCAAACTTATTGGTAATGTCACAAGAAAAACAATGGTGTGCTTGGTTTCAACGTAACTTTATTCTTTCATGAGTTATTTACAAGTTTCTCACCACTTATAAAATGTGTTCAATGTGCTGCCCATTGTGTTGGATTGTCAATGCAACCCTCTTCTCCCACTCTTCACACACTGATAGCAACACCGCAGGAGAAATGCCAGCACAAGCATCCAGTATCCGTAGTTTCAGGTGCTGCACATCTCGTATCTTCACACCATAGACAATTACCTTCAGATGACCCCACAGATAAAAGTCTAAGGGGGTCAGATCGGGAGACCTTGGGGGCCATTCAACTGGCCCACGATGACCAATCCACTTTCCAGGAAACTGTTCATCTAGGAATGCTCGGACCTGGCCACCATAATGTGGTGGTGCACCATCTTGCTGGAAAAACTCAGGGAACGTGCCAGCTTCAGTGCATAAAGAGGGAAACACATCATCATGTAGCAATTTCAAATATCCAGTGGCCTTGAGGTTTCCATTGATGAAGAATGGACCCACTATCGTTGTACCCCATATACCACATCAAACCATCACTTTTGTTGTTCCAACAGTCTTGGAGGGATCCATCCAATGTGGGTTAGTGTCAGACCAATAGCGGTGGTTTTGTTTGTTAACTTCACCATTCACATAAAAGTTTGCCTCATCACTGAACAAAATCTTCTGCGTGAACTGAGGGTCCTGTAGGGCTGGGCGATATATCGAGTTTTTTAAAAATATCGATATATTTTCATATGAGATATAAGATGTGACAATATCGTTTATATCGATATAGTATATGTTACGTTATAATTATACTTGTGGAGCCGCAAGTTTGCCTCTCTCTTTCGTCCACGTTACTCGGCCTCGCCTCTACTTCACTGAACACAACTCCCCCTCCCCCATAGCTTCACCTGCAGGCAACGACAAGATGAACACGGCAAATCTCCGTTAACGAGTTACCGCGGATCGCCCCGTGCGTGGGGCTGGACCGCGTCAACGTATTAGCGAGCTAACCGCACTAACGAGCTTACCGCGCAGGGGCTGCATGGCCTAAAATCCTTTCATTTTCTCAAAAATCGACAGTGCGCCTTATGTATGAATTCTGGTTGTGCTTACTGACCCCGAACCGATTTTATGAGGTACACGGCGCTCAGCAATCTGTCAAAAAATGTTTTAGTACAACTTTGGTAAGCTACGGAGCTGCACCGCTTGATGGATTGTCGGAGCATTACGGCTACCGTAGTGGAGCCTCGCGGAGCGATACGTACTGTGCTTCAACGTAATATTACCATATTTTGTGTGTATAAGGACCATAAATGGCACCTGTTAAGAGACATGGTTACAAAGAGGATTTCAAACTCAAGGCTGTCAGTCACGCAGTAGAACTTGGGAATAGAGCAGCTGTGAAATCTGTCTGTCTTTGTTATTATGCTCAGCGTCTTTTAGTTTACATTTTGACTGCACAATTGTGAGCTTTTTGTTATGCACAAAAACAACATTGTTTTCTTTTATTTATGGAGCATTATTATTTAATAAATGCTGATAATTTATTTTTGAGTAATTTCTTCATGTACATCTACGCTGTATGTTAATAAAAGTGCCTGTGTGACATCTGGGACATAGCTTTGACTAAGAACTCTCTTTTTGTTCTTACCTTATGGCTTTAAAAAAAATATATCGAGATATATATCTTATATCGGCATCCAGCTAAAAAATATCGAGATATGAATTTTGGGTCATATCGCCCAGCCCTAGGGTCCTGTTCCAATTTTTGTTTTGCCCATTCTGCAAATTCTGTGCGCCGATCTGGGTCATCCTCGTTGAGATGCTGCAGTAGCTGGAGTTTGTAAGGGTGCCATTTGTGAGTAGCTAATATCCGCCGAAGGGATGTTCGACTAATGCCACTCTCCAGTGACATGCGGCGAGTGCTACGCTGTGGGCTCTTGCTGAATAAAGCTAGGACAGCCACTGATGTTTCTTCATTAGTGACAGTTTTCTTGCGTCCACATTTTGGCAAATCCAACACTGAACCAGTTTCACGAAACTTACCAAGCAGTTTGCTAACTGTAGCATGGGAGATGGGTGGTCTCGTAGGGTGTCTTGCATTGAAATCTGCTGCAATGACCCGGTTACTGCGTTCACCAGATATCAACACAATTTCGATCCGCTCCTCATGTGTTAACCTCTTCGACATGTCAATGGCTGTGAACAAAGAGAAACTTGTAAATAACTCATGAAAGAATAAAGTTACGTTGAAACCAAACACATCATTGTTTTTCTTGTGACATTACCAATAAGTTTGATGTGTCACATGGCCCTCTTCCTATTGAAAAAACAAAAGTTGCATCCAAGATGGCCGACTTCTAAATGGCCACCATGGTCACCACCCATCTTGAGGAGTTTGCCCCCTCACATATACTAATGTGCCACAAACAGGACTTTAATATCACCAACCATTCCCATTTTATTACGGTGTATCCATATATTTAATCCATTTTTTGTTTTTAACCACAGTCCCTATTTGATTTGTTAAATAATGTTGTTTCCCACTGCATCACCTAAAAATCTAAGCTGATTTGTGCTTTAAACATGGTCAGCTTAAACACAGGAAGTTAAAGGGACAAAAACAAAGGTTAGCACAAAATTTAACTCCCAGCGTGAAATGCCTTTCAGGTTTCATCTGAATCTGTAAATACTGTATTTAAGGGCAGTTATGTTTTGGGACATGTTTACATACATCTGTGTCAATCTGTCTGTAAACATGGCGGCTCGAAACGTTTTGAATTAATTCTGATAAAACTATGTAGGAGTGTAGGATTGGGATTGTGTTAACAATCCATTAGAATTTGGTTTATACATATTTAAGGTGAACTCGAGATGTGTTATATCTTCATAGAAAGAGAACGAGCTGCCTAGTTAGCAGTGATGGGAATAACGGCATTACTAATGTTACTTTTTCCAGTAACGAGAAATCTAACTAATTACTATTTCTATCGTTACAATGCTGTTAACGTTACTAGCAAGAAAATTTGGTGCGGTCGCGTTACTATTTTTCAACAAACAGACGGTTGAAGCTGTCTTCAGCCTACTGTACCTTATATCAAGCCAATCACATGACCACTTCAAGACGACAAAGCAACAAGGTGATATATACCAGTTTTTAAATTGTGTTGATAGGCTACGTAAAACCAGAGTCATGATAAACGATATACAGTGGCTTGCAAAAGAATTCGGCCTCCTTGAACTTTTCCACATTTTGTCACATTACAGCCACGAACATGAATCAATTTTATTGGAATTCCACGTGAAAGACCAATACAAAGTGATGTACACATGAGAAGTGCAACGAAAATCATACATGATTCCAAACATTTTTTACAAATAAATAACTGAAAAGTGGGGTGTGCGTAATTATTCAGCCCCCGGAGTCAATACTTTGTAGAACCACCTTTTGCTGCAATTACAGCTGCCAGTCTTTTAGGGTATGTCTCTACCAGCTTTGCACATCTACAGACTGAAATCCTTGCCCATTCTTCTTTGCAAAACAGCTCCAGCTCAGTCAGATTAGATGGATCAGTTTTCAGATCTTGCCACAGATTCTCGATTGGATTTAGATCTGGACTTTGACTGGGCCATTCTAACACATGGATGTGTTTTGTTTTAAACCATTCCATTGTTGCCCTGGCTTTATGTTTAGGGTCGTTGTCCTGCTGGATGGTGAACCTCCGCCCCAGTCTCAAGTCTTTTGCAGACTCCAAGAGGTTTTCTTCCAAGACTGCCCTGTATTTGGTTCCATCCATCTTCCCTTCAACTCTGACCAGCTTCCCTGTCCCTGCTGAAGAGAAGCACCCCCAGAGCATGATGCTGCCACCACCATATTTGACAGTGGGGATGGTGTGTGTGCAGTGTTAGTTTTCCACCACACATAGCATTTTGCATTTTGGCCAAAAAGTTCCATTTTGGTCTTATCTGACCAGAGCACCTTCTTCCACATGTTTGCTTGTCTTGTGGCAAACTGCAAACGGGACTTCTTATGGTTTTCTTTTAACAATGGCTTTCTTCTTGCCACTCTTCCATAAAGGCCAACTTTGTGCAGCGCACGACTAATAGTTGTCCTATGAACAGATTCACCCATCTGAGCTGTAGATCTCTGCAGCTCGTCCAGAGTCACCATGGGCCTCTTGGCTGCATTTCTGATCAGCGCTCTCCTTGTTCGGCCTGTGAGTTTAGGTGGACGGCCTTGTCTTGGTAGGTTTACAGTTGTGCCATACTCCTTCCATTTCTGAATGATGGCTTGAACAGTGCTCCGTGGGATGTTCAAGGCTTGGGAAATCTTTTTGTAGCCTAAGCCTGCTTTAATTTTCTCAATAACTTTATCCCTGACCTGTCTGGTGTGTTCTTTGGACTTCATGGTAACAATAAAATAAATACATAAATGAAAAAAAGAAGATAAAAAATAAATCAGTATATATCAAATAATAAAACATGAGTTGTCAGGATCTGACGGCGCCCTGACCGGTCGGCCTGTCAGTGTGTATATTTGTGTGCGTGTCTATGTGTGTCTCTCCTCTCGCTCTGTCTTTTCCTCCGGCTCCGCTGTCATGTATTAGGAGCAACTGGCTACCTCCGACCCGGAAGTGCTGTCGCCCGGAGCTGCCGCACCTGTAATCAATCCACTAGCTGCTGCCAATCGCCTACCATCTTGGGCAGGCCTACTTAATGGTGCGGCTGAGCGACAGACAGCACTGGAGTATTGCACTAAGCCTGGTAGTGTTTCGAGCCGCTAGCGTTATCGAAGTATTGTGTGATTAACGTACTCGTCTTGCTGTCGTGTGTGTTCACCTAGGGATTGAGACGGAGGATTCACGGACACAAGGAAGCACTTGGAGGAGAGACGGGCACTCACTATCACACACGGGCTAAGCACGGGAGGAAGGATGCACTAATAACCATTGTTGCACATTTGAACTGTTGTCACCTTGCTGCACTGTAAATAAATGACTGTCCTTACTTCTGAGCTCCGCGCCTGAGTCCACTCTATAACAACCGTGACATGAGTAAAATAGACATTAAAATATACAATGAATAAAATTAACAAAATAAAAAGATTAAGAGTGACCAACAACTGACTAAAACTGACTACAAGCTGACTCTGCTGCTACTCCTAAAAAGCCTTTGGAAAAAAAGGTGTTTTTAAAAGTGATTTGAACATTTCAAGTGTTGGGGCCAGCCTAATATGGATGGGCAGCTTATTCCATAATCTGGCGGCCACAACAGCGAAAGCTCGATTCAGAAGAAAAAGAGGAAGTTACCTGTGAACTCCTCCTTACAGCCGTCTCAAACACTCGTCTCCAGGTTCTCCAGCTGGATCTGAACTTTCTGATAGTCCCTCATGGCCTATTTGCTTTCTCCTGACCCAAAAGCCATTATGAAGAGGCAATATTAAGGTCAAAACCAACCAATATGTTGATCAAATAAGAAACTGATGCTCCGTGAATTGAACATGTTTACCTGTATATGAGCACTATGATGAGAACAAAGACCAAAGAAAATACACTGACACCTCTGATCTGCTTGAAAAGCTTAGATTCATTTAAAAAAATTAAATGAAAACATCAATATACTGGCAACTGTACAAGGGGGAAAAAGCCATCGTAAAAACATTAATGCTTAGGAAAACATTTAAAAGCAAATAATGGTTTCATAGGCTATCACTGGGCTTTAGCAAGCAAGCAAGCAAGCAATTTATTTATATAGCACTTTCAGATCAGCCCCCAGCTGAACACAAAGTGCTGTACACGTGACATGCCAAAATGATACATTGAACATGTTAAAAAATAAGAAAAATAATAATATAAAATAAATAATATATATATATAAATGATTATTAAAATGACATTAAAATAATAAAATTAGCACAAATAGCAAAAACAATAATAAAATAGTATAAAAAATGATGATGAGAATTACATTTAAAACAATAAAATCAGCACATTAGATCAAAACAATAAAATCAATAAAATCAGGGTCAGACTGTGTCATATGCCAAGGAGTAAAAATGGGTTTTAAGACGTGTTTTAAAAGTGGACAGTGAAGGGGCCTCTCTAATGTGCTGGGAAAGATTGTTCCACAGATTAGGAGCAGCAATAAAGAAGGCCCTGTCCCCTCTGAGCTTCCTCTTGGACCTGGGTACCTCCAGGAGCAGCTTGTCAGCTGACCTGAGAGACCTGGGGGGTGAGTAAGGATGCAGAAGCTCAGAGAGGTAAGTTGGGGCAAGACCGTTTAAACATTTAAACACAAACATGAGAATTTTAAAATGAACTCTAAGACATACAGGCAGCCAATGGAGTGAAGCCAGGATGGGAGTTATGTGCTCTCTTTTACGAGTTCTGGTTAAAAGTCGTGCAGCAGAATTCTGGACCACCTGCAGACGAGAGAGAAGATGCTGACTAACTCCACAATACAGAGCATTACAGTAATCTAGACGACATGAAATAAAAGCATGGATTACCGTTTCAAGATGCGGCCTGGATAAAATAGGTCTTATCTTTGCCAAGCGCCTTAAATGATAAAAACTGGACTTGACAGTAGCCCTAATTTGACTGTCTAATTTAAAATCACTGTCCATCTTAAAACCCAGGTTTGTAACAACAGATTTAAAATACTCTGCCAGGGGTCCCAAATCAATAGCAGAGGGTTCACAAGGTCCACTAGGACCAAACAGAATCACCTCAGTTTTGCTTGAATTACACCTTAGAAAGTTTAGGGACATCCAAGATTTAATGTCTTCTAGACATGCTAGAAGTGGCTTAATAGAGAAGGCCTCTTTCTGCTTCAGAGGCAGATAAATCTGACAGTCATCAGCATAGCAGTGGAAGGATATTCCATGCCTTCTGAGGATGGTTCCCAGGGGCTGTAAATATAATGAAAAAAGCAGAGGCCCTAAAATTGAGCCCTGCGGGACCCCAGACTGAAAAGTGGCAGAGGAAGACTCATACCCTAAAAAGTTAACACTAAAAGTTCTGTCACAAAGATAAGACCTAAACCATTTCAAAGCAGTACCACGAATGCCTGCAAGATGGTGCAAGTGAGACAGTAAAATGTTGTGGTCTACAGTGTCAAAGGCAGCTGTTAGGTCAAGGAGGACAAGAACAACATGATTACCAGAGTCACAGGTAAGGAGGATATCATTAAAAACCTTTTAGAGTGCTGACTCCGTGCTATGAAAGTTTTTAAAACCTGATTGAAAGACCTCCAGGATACCATTCTCATTTTAAAAATCCATCAATTGGCAATGTACAATTTTCTCTAAGATTTTAGACATAAAAGACAACTTGGAGATAGGTCTGTAGTTAGCCAATACAGTGTGGTCCAGGTCAGGTTTCTTAAGCAAGGGTTGTACTACCGCATGCTTAAAATTAGCAGGGACTACACCAGATATTAAACTGCTGTTTATAACAGTAAGAACAGCCTGGCCTATGCTAGGAAAAATCTCCTTAAAAAGTTGTAGTGGGACAGGATCATTTGGGGAACCAGAGGGCCTCAGGTGGCCGACCACATCCTCTAAATAAGAAAGAGACACAGGCTCAAACTGGTTAAAAACAGCAGAGCAAGGGATCAAGACAGAGGGGTCAGACTCAGGGGAAGAAATGAAAAAACACATAAAATCATTCTTTACTCAACGTATTCTTTATGTAGCCTGAGGTTTGGTGTCAGAAGGTGTGGATGTACAAGAACAATGATAGAGGTACATACTGTCTCCCAGGCCTGTCACCTTGACCTTGCTAAGGTCCAGTGTGGCTGCCACGACGACACTGAAAGGGCTCTTGGGAATGTGATCTCCACCGTAGGTCACGCAACTCCCAGGGGACCCTGTCACGGGAAAGGGAAGCGATCCACATCCTCCCATTTAATATGATGCATAACAGCCAGAAGAACGCGTCCTCGTCTTATAAGAACCCACATAATACAAAGTAACTACAAAGTAACTACAATCCACGCCCGCATGTGTGAGTATTTCTTTTTTCGCCTGTTGCACAGGTGTATATTTAACAGTGTGTGTGTTGTTGTGGTTGTTGATGATTTCAAAGTCTTGCACAGCCTGCTGCTACTACTGCTTTGACTGGTACACAGTTCAAATGACAGCTCAAAATGACCTGTTTACATTAGCATACCAACTATAACCCTGTTTATTCATGTTTATTCTTCTTTTTAAATCCGTGCGATTGTGATTTTAATTTTATCTTGTCAATTTCGTCAAACATTTTCATAAAAGTGTTATGAAGAGTTGTTCCATGTAGTATGACGGAAAACATTCCGACCGTATTATAGACCAACAAACTAAACAAACAGACTAGTTTTTGTTAGTACTCTCTGACTTTGTGAGGCAGTACAGGTATTCTTACCACTGCGGCTGAGTCCTGGTCCCTCTGCCTTGAGAAGGATCCACTTTGACCCTGAAGGGTGTCATTGGAATAGCCTAAACGCAAACTGCCTTTGTCCTGATGGCAGAGGACAAAGTCTGTGTTAGCATGTTACCTTTGCAAGTAATGCTCTTCAGCCATTTTTAGCCTCAAACAGCAGGTGGGTTAAATAAGTTTTCCTGTAATATCTGTTTATAAACATGTTACTGTTGTTTGGAATATTTCTTTGACATGATCATATATTTGCGCTCTTTACTCTCACACACACAGTTTTATGGAGCTTTACCTTGACCAGACTCTGAGCGGTCAACAGTGAAGTATGTTGGCTCGAAGGCTTTGAGGCCCGTCTTTGCCACTCCAGGGTCAGAGACCTTGTTTGGATGACAGCCTGCTCCGATATTCATCTGTGGGCACAAACACCAAAACTCAAGAGACTTCTCAGTGAGAAGAAAAGGCAAACCCTGCATGCCAGAGTGAAAGTGAGAGCGTGTGTGTGTGCATACTCACCCTGAATGGACTCTCGGGGATGTTAACGTCCCAGTGTGCTTCACAGGCTTACGTGGGGTGTAAGTGCAGGTGTATGTGCTGTTGCCATTATCCTTAACCTGGACATCCACAGAATTGCCTTCACCATCCTGTGCAGAAAACAGGGAATTAGTTCAATCAGATTTAACACACTGTATTTTTCGGACCATAAGGCGCACCGGATTATAAAATGCATTAAGCGAAACAAAACAGTCAGATAAGTCAAACTTTACTCAACTCTTTCTTCTTGCTTCCTCCACTTCCGTACCATTGATTCATTAATGTTGAATTCTCTCGCAGCTGCTCTATTCTCATACGTACTGCGTGACTGGTAGCCTTGAGTTTGAAATCTGCTTCGTAAGCATGTCTCTTAACAGGTGCCATTTTGGGGTCCTTATCCACACACAATGCGGTAATATTATGTTGAAGCACAGTACGCATTACTCCGCGAGGCTCCTGACTATGGTAGCCGTAATGCGTACGCACAACATGAATTCATACATAAGGCGCGTCAGATTATAACGTCACTGTCGATTTTGGAGAAAATGAAAGGATTTTAAGTGTGCCTTATAGTCGGAAAAATATGGTAAATGCAATATATTTAACATATTTGTGGTCATATACAAAGCCAGATATACCTGCGCTATAATTTTCAGAGGAGCTTTTCCTCCTTGCTTGGCATCAACTGTGAATTCAGTGGGTTTTCCAACAGCCAGACCACTGCTCTGAAGGCCTGGACCGTACGCCTTAACCTACAGAAAACAATTTTAAACAAACAATTCAAAAAGGAACAAGTAAAAGATCTACTATAGCCAAAAGAAGACCATTTACAGACTATAGCACTGTGGAAAAATGTTTGCCTCCTTTCTGATTTCGTATCTTTTTCCATATTTGTCACACTTACACGTTTCAGATCAATCCATTTTTAATATTAGACAAGAATGTCTAATATTAAACGGCAGTTGTCAAGGAGAAAAAGCTATCCAAACACACTTGGTCCTATATGAAAAAGTAATTGCACCGAAAACCCGATAACTTGTGTATCACCTCTGACACCAAGAACTGCAGCAAGCGTTTTGAGTTTGTGAAGATATTTAAGGTAGACACACGTAATTAGCGGCAGGTGTGCTGTTGATCGGGAGGAAGCAAACAGTTTGTGACCGCTGCGCTGCTATGTTAAATCCTGGAAATAAAGAATCTGAAGGACAAGATGAGTAAGGCTGGAGTTATTGGACAGTATCAAGTTTAATAAGTTCATGCATACCAGTGACATCGTATCGTATCACCCCCGCCAACGAACACCCCAGTGGCTTCAAGCCTAGGCTTAGCCTCTACAGGAGAGGTTTTAGCCATAAAAAGTGTCCATCACAAGCCCACCACCATGATCTCAGGCCTTGAGGCAACAATCATGAAAACTAATCTTAACTGAGAGTGTTGGATGTCCTCATTGTTGCAGAGCACACAGACAGCATACTCACCTGGTTCTGTGGGCCAGCAGCGCATGTCACACCATCCATCACCCTTGTCATCACATTCAATCTTGTTCTGAGAGAAACCTGAAGAGAAATAGAGCAACTTCAGAGCAGAAACTGAAGCTAATCAGCACATGCTTTCAGGACCCCCCTTGTACCAACATTGTCTCCAACAACCTCCACCACAAAGTCAGCAGATTTACCAATAACGCCTCCTTCCAGTCCAGGACCCCAGGCCCTCACCTTCTGCTGGCCAGCCTCAGTGCCAATCTTAGCCTCCATGGGACTAAACAGAGCATAGAATGATCAGTCACAATGGCAAGTTGGAGTATTCCAGTTATTGTATTGTTTGCATGCCCATGTGTAGCTGCGTGGAATATGTGCCAGGTGTGGTGGGGTAATACTCAAATCCATACACACCATTGCCAAGATCTTTCCGTTTACACGGACCCTCAAGACCCTCTGTGAACACAGCAAAATGCCTTTGCATTATTTCTTTTAATCAAGTCTTATCTGATCATTTGAGGAAAAAAGAAAACACAAGCGTCCCCAGTCTGTTTATAGTAAAACCAGAAACGGTAAATTAACAATTCACTTTAATCATGCATTAACAATTCATTGGCCGCTTAGAACAACTTTTAAAAAACAAACAAACAAAAAAACATAGCTCAGAGTACAAATCCCTTTGAGGCAATAATAATTTTAGGTTATGTTACAAAAGAAAAAAGAAAAAAAAGAAGAAATGATACATTTTAAAATCCTTTGTTTATGGACAGAATTCTTCCTGTTGGACACAAGAAGCAGACTCCAAAAAAACTTTGAGATTCTGCATTAGTCTGATTAGGCTGCTGTTCATGCAACTGGCTCACTGTGGTGTGATAATAATGCATTTCTCAAAGCATAGACTGTAACAAAGAAATGGATGCCTGCTGATGGGAACAGTGAAGACGGTTTGGAAGTCCTAAAACCTCTTCCTTTGTAATGGGCAGCAGTATGTGACTCCTCTTGTTACAGGCCAGTTATACCACAGAGAATCCAATTAAAATTCTCACAATTGAGAAATCCCTAATCCCTAAACCTAACCAAGGAAAAATGGCAGATGCTTGTGTAAAAGAACGAAAGTTAAGGCACACAACGATGTGTGCCGCTGGTAAAGTTTCTGGGCTGCTTTTCCTCATAACAGCCATCCCCCAAGATTTTCTCCATTAAAAGCAAGCCGAGTCCACCTCGGCTGCTAGATGTTGTTAACCTGTCCAGAGGGTCTGGTCACCTGAGCGGTCCCTTCCGCTATGCTGATCTCTGAGGATACAGAGATGTAGAGATACAAACATCAAGTCTAAAAATCATCTAGCATCAGCTGCACAAGAGAACAGTTCCACTAGAAGGCTGGTAACCTCACCCCTTTGACCCTTGAGCACAGATGTATAGTTACATAACAGTTCCTGCCTATCTCACCTGGGATCTTGAGGCTGAGGTCACACTGACTGTCAACGTTTGCAACTGATGCTGCTGTCCTCTTTCTGGTAACGCTCGCCTTCATTCTGCCCTCCCCTGTTACTTTCACTGTGAAATCACTTCATGTGTATGCACATGAGCAAATTCAATTCTTATTTAAAAAAACAAAAACATGTCCCTTCTCTGTTTCTCTCTCTTTTAATCACAAATGCAGAAGATATGCCCATTGTTTAGCTGTGCGTGGCACAAATGTCTTTCTTATCACAACATCTAATTTTTATGATTTCAGTATAATGAGCTCAGCAAGTTTTCTAGAAGAAAAATTACCTATATATTTTTAGTAGATTATGCAACAGCACAGTCAGTAATAATTTCAGTGCATATGCAGTCAATTTTCCTGTTGCTAACTAGCTCAATACATTACAGACAGTTAAAGTGAGGATATTGATGGTGTAGACATTGATTGCTGAGCTCCTTATTTACCTTCAGTTAAACAATTAAGCACAGTGACAAATATTACTCTAAATAAGCCACTCCCCTAATCTAAATAGTCACAATAACCTGTAAGTGGATATAGAGGACTAAGGGCCATCACACATATTTATTCAGAATAAAAGTTGTTTGTGTTTCTGTTTTGGGAAATGTCAAAATTAATATGCACAACAGCAAGTACACATTAAAGATCATCAAAAAGACAAAGTAACACATGCTTGACTTTGACTTCAGTTTGTGTGTGTAGGAGGGAAATACAATCAGAATTTTTATGTTACTGTAAAGCTAGCTCACTGTTTGAACAAGTGGTCATATGGCACAATCCAGCAGCCTGTGTTCCAGTCTGACCCTGGCCCTTGGCTACATGTCCCCTCCACTTCCTTTACTGCTGCACTATCCAATAAAGGCAAAAGTACCCACCCTCACAAAAAGTTAAAGAAGGAAAAACACCCATGTTATGCAAGCTTTTATAAAGTGTCTTGATGCGTTCTCAGTCATCCAGGTAAGTAAATCAGAGACTGAACAAGTCACTTGGATCAGAAACTTTTCTCATTGAAAACATTATGTCCAGATAATCAGAATCAACATTTAGGCTTTTATAAAGTGCATATTGAGGGATGGTCATTCAAGATACTTAGCTGCCTGTCAAGTGAATAAAAAACTAGAACTGTGTGAATTTATACATAAACATGTTCACTGAAGTCTAGTGTATGTTAATATGTGGCTTCATAATTGTCTTTTGTTCCTGCTTATACATATTGGTAAAATGTTTAGGATGAGATGGAGATAAAGGTTTTAAACATTTTAATCAGCACACTCCTGCAAACTAAAACATATGAAGGTCTAAATATTTATCCCAGGGGTCCACAAATCAGCAGTTTGGGAATAAAAAGTGCTTAAACTACTTTAATCCTCCCCTGCTGCAGTGCAGAAGGACCAACACTGATGAGAGCGATGAGGGTTTGTAGTTAAATTCCTGCTGTTACAGGACCAGAGAGTGGTCCTGTCTAGTAAACATCACTAGGATTTTGGAATTCCGGTTGCTATGACATTACTGCATAACAGCACCATATCTGCAGGAGAGCAGGTCTGATCACACTTCTGAGGACACCTTTGAAGAGGTAAGACCAATCTACTCTTTTTCTTTTCAGATTTCCTGTACAGTGTTAGGAAATGGCTAAAATTATTTCCTCAGCATTGTTTTTCCAAGTAAACTACTTTTTTATTTAGCTACACTGGAAAAACAGTTATGATGGTATGTCACTCTTTTTGCTGTAATCAGACTCTTTAAATGTATTTTCATTTTGTACTGAATAATTTTCATTTGTAATTTTTTTTAGTAAAATGATGTGTCAATAATTCAGTGAAAGAGTTTGACTTTATTTTGTAGTAACAAAATGCTAGTATTTTGACTAAACTAGTTGATGCTGCCAAACGGATTTGCATTTTTCAAAATGCATTTTTCAAAATGCATTTTCTGAATGTAATATGAAACATTTAGAAAGTTTAAGATGTGATACATAACTGTGTTTTATAATAGTTTTGGTAACAAACTTTGATTTGACTCTGTGATTTAATCTTGGATAAAACTAATACTGTGTTATGTTGTCACACCAAATATACCTTCTCCTCAAATCAAGTAAATTTAAAGGGCTAGAATAAGTCTGAAAATATTAACAGTAGTTACAGCTTGAAGACGTTTCCTGATTCGTCTTACCTCTATAATGATTTCGATTTCAACTCAAGGCAGAAACAGGGAAGGAGCTGGTTCCATTATGTCAGCAGAAACCAGAGGAGAGGACACAAGATGGGGCAGAGCAAAGGGTGTATCAAACAAAGGTACCAGAAGGCAGAAGGCAGAAGGCAAAACCTGTGAGTACAAAAACACATTACACACTCCTGTCAAAAGGATAATCTACGTTAAAATCAACTTTTCAGGTATGACATTAGCATAAGACTGAAAACTATTCTGCTGATGAACAGAATCTTTAAAATTACTTTAGTTTTCTTGGATGGCACAGCTGGGTATGGCACAGGTTTGGAGAATATAGATATACACATTATGGATTTAATCCCAAAACTAATGTGGCAAAATTAATGTTATTTAAACAGCATTTCATTACAAAAACCTATTGGATAACTTTTATTATATGAAACAAAAAATATCCCATGTATCAAACTGGGATGATCCAGACACATTTATTGTTTCTTTAATCACCACAATAGTTTCAGTTTGTGCTAAAAATCTCTTTTAAAAAGCTGTTTTGAGTGATAAGTTAGGCTTTTAATGCGTTAAACCTGCATTAGATAAGACAATGTACCACTGAACCCAGGAGGGATTATTGCTGAAAATGGGTCTCTGAACACCTCTGTAGATATTCTAATAAAAATCATTCATGATTTGTGATCAGTGTTAATATTAAGCATTTATATGATTATTTACTCTTTTGATTAATTGCTGTGATTCAACATGAAATCAAATTTGAGTCTATTCAGGAAACAAGACATTTCTAATTGACCTCAGACTTTTGAGCTGTAGTCTACATTGTAATTATAGTGTATGGTTATTGATTAGAGCAGATGATATGAGACTATCAGGAGAGACTGTTAGAAAGTTATGAGCTGTCTTGGTGCAGAGAAAGTGGAGTTTGTCATCCTTGAGCTGCTGCCAAGATAGGCAGCAGGTAGGATTGAATGATGCTCTGGCTCTGTGGTCAAGTTCAGACATAGGTTTTAAGCAACCATGAGCCACTGATAAGCGTGATAGATTAATAAGCATGTATAAAGTGGACTTGTTAAACAGCTCTGATAGGAGAAAGTCAATGAGCACGCAATAAAGTGGACTTGTTAGGGCCAGTTTACCACCAGCCTTGCTAAAGTTGAACTTCATTTGTATTTAAAGACAGACTTTAAAGAAAATTCTTATTTGAAACTGGTGATAAAATCCAGGTCAGACACAGTTACATACAAACATACAGTACACACTACTGCTCAAAGGTTGGAGGTCAGTTAGAAAAGTCCCTGATTGTAATAGAAATTTGGCTTTAATGTAATATCACATGAAGGTTATCAGTAATGTTTTCACAGCTTTGATCAAATCATTCATCATCCATAAGTTGTGATGGAAAAATGTCTGCAAGTGTGCAGGAGCCCATTTTTAGAGACAATCACTCCTGTGTTATAATGTTCATTGAGGTTTATCAGGTCAGATGACCAATAGATGATAAGAAATATACTCTTACTAATTATTAGAGTTGAAAAGTACTTTGCTAAGCAAAATTAAATGAGGTTAGGCTGCAACTTCAAACGTTAACATAAAAGGTTCAGCTGGTTATGCATGTAAGTTTCACACAGTAGAAATTTGTAGAAATCTGATTTTAGTGTTTATTTGTGAGTATAGTTTTTATTTGCATGATTTTACTCTGTTTGTATCACATATTTTTAGTGTGTAATTTTACATTGTTTTAATCCACTGTGGATTGGCTGGGCATGGGACAAATTAGCCTATAGTGATCACCATGCTGAGGCATGGGGTGTCCAGAGGTACCTTTCAGCTGTTTAAAGGACTTATTAAAAGGAAACAAGCTGAGCACTGGAAGGAGAGAGGCCCCAGATTGGAAGAGAAACGCATGAAGGCCAGGTGGAAAAGAGGGAGCCGCTGCGTGATTGTGGGGCGTGCGACGCCTCATCTGGAGACTGGTCAGCGTGATGTGGTGACCCAGTCCCGACAGCAGGAATGGCGACAGTAGGAGACAACCCGTGTGATCGACATCAGGGCAGATGTATACCACTGCCTGCATTTGTGAGTAGTGTCTCATTGTTGTTCACTGGGTGCAGCCGTGTTGGGAGAGGGTCGCCATGGCTATAAGCTACGGCAGCTGCCGGGATGACGGTTCTAGCTCCTATTTGTTTTTACTTACAGGTGATGACGTGAAGGCAGCCACTGTGGTATCGAGTGACGGACTCCAATGCAGAATGCGAACTGGGCTGGGATGTGATGGGCCCAGTGGATGGACGAGACTGGGACAGGAGGCTCCTCGTCTGCCTGGCACGAGGTTGGCATGGACCCCGCTCAGCAAGAGGAATTTCTGTCCAGCTCAAGAACACACAAGGAATATTCGTCCTGGGTTGTGGGACTGGGTGGGATTTTTGTGCATGAAGAGAATGGAAATTTTAGCATATTGAGAAAATTTTATTGGATACTTTTTTTCTTAGTATCTCGTTTGTTTTATTCCTGCTGTCCACCTCGTGGAATAAACAGTTTCTGATCAGACAGTTACTTCTGTGTCATAATGTTAACTGAAGTTTATCAGCTCAGATGACCAATAGATGATAAGAAATATACACTTAGCAATTATTAGAGTTGAAAAGTACTTTGCTAATCAAAGTACTAAATCGGGTTAGGTTGAGGCTTAATCCTTCACCTTAAATGGTTCAGATTGTCTCTAAATGGATGAATGAAACAATACTTTCTTTTCAAAAACAATATTTTAGTCAGTGCTAGCGTAAAGTTTCATATATATCATGAACATCTTTCCTCTTTGTCTTCCTATAGTTTAGTTTCATTTTCTTACCCCAGATGGCCGCCCCTCCCTGAGCCTGGTTCTGCCGAAAATGGAGGTTTCCTTCCCACTGCTTTCTCTGTATTATTGCACAACCTTTATCTTATCATATATTGCAAGTTTATATGTTGTGAATTGGCTTGATTTAAATCAAATTGAACTGCATTCAATTGTAACTAAATATAACTTGTAATCAAATCTATTCAAATGTAAAGTCCTTACTCAATTTGGACAACTAGCACTGAAAAATACACTGACCACTTCTGTTTCTCAATTTGCAGTTTAGAGGTTGCTATTTTATTCATGACTCAATACTTGAATGGTTTTATCCTGTTTATAAATAAACATTTAAAAATGACATTGCTTCATTGTATGATTAATTCTTTGTCTGTGTCAGTCCTTAATACACACACATGTGTACAATAATTCTAGTTGCCATAGTCTCCGGAGATCCTATGCTCTGTTTTCTCATACTTTTCTTCACTGTTTACCTCATTCTGCCCAATAAAATGTACATTTTTGTAAACAATGACTTGTTTTATGCCATTAAAAAACAACTGTCTCCATATGAGGACGTACTTGAAAAGAAAAAGTCACCACTTTGCATTTTACAAATCAAGTAAACAAACACGGGGCTATTTATCATATAACTAACTTTTAGGTATGTGGGATAGAAGGATAGGAGCTTTAAATGTTGTGCCTCAATAATTATTCTAGAGTACAGTGTTCAGCGACTGCTGTGATTTGGTGCTGCATACATAAACTTGAAGTGAATTAATCCACCTGTTCACAGGAGATCACAGGAAGATGACACCAAACATCTTATTGTGCGCCACAGTAAAAGGGTGGTTTCTTGGGACTAAAAGCACATAATAAACTACAGCAGAAGCTCACATAAAGCAGGAAATAAGCAGGCACCACTTGATCTGCTAATGCACGTTTCACACTTTTATTGTTGCCTCATTCACTAACAGTTCAATGGTGCAACATTACCAAACATCATTCACTCAAACCGCTTTCTAATAAAGAGGAAGCACTAATGTAACTCACCTCCTCAGTCGAGGTGCAGGGGTTACATTTTAGGTCTCCTTTTCCTTTTTCCCCCCTCTCTCTTACATTCAAACCCTCTCTTAGTTCACACTAGAACATCGATCGTTAATCCAAACACCATCGTTTGGATTAATATGAGTGGAACAACTAAACCGCACAGACTTTATTTGATCAGTTAGTTGAGCCTTTTATTAATATGTGCAAAGAGCTGCAAACTAATATATATACATTGCAAACAATAAATACACAATCCAAAATAAAAACACCTCTGCAAATGAAGTGAAAACGTTTGCTCTGGCAGCGCTTCACATCAACATGTATATGAGGTACATTGCACTTTTGAGATTTGATCTGTGCATAGCTGCATCTTTGATATGCAGCTCAGAGATCCACAATCCAGCACGTTTCTGTTTCTCTGACTGTCAGGCTGGCTGACCCGAGGTCACGTCAGAGCTTTATTTTTTAACTATATGTAACAGACAGTTGGTAGCGCTCCTTTAATGCATTACCTTTAAGGCATACTGCTGGTTGGTTGACCAGAGTTTTTTAATGCCTGTCTGCATTAACACATCTCGAGAGGCGTAGGCGCCAAAAAGTGAATCCGGAGCCGAATGCAGCAGCTGCACCACGGCACACATAGCAAATATTTTCATGGGGCAGTATCAGAAATAAGACCTTTGAATATGTTGTCCCTTTAACTTATTTCCTTCTATTAAACCCTTTGAGAAACAGCTATCCAGTGTACTCCTGATATGTGCTCTTATCATTTGTTCCTGATGCTCAAATACAATCCTGGACTCAACATATGTGGTTGTGTCTCTGTCCTTGCTATAGATATTTGTTAATGTGCAAAATAAGGTTAAAACAATTAAGAAATAAATGCCCTCTATTACATTTCATAGAAACCTTCATGGTGGAATGATTAAAAGCATAAGAAAAAAAATAACAATGTTAAAAAAAAAATGAACACAATGAGAGTTAGATGAGGTTTTGATTCCAGAATAAGAATAGAAAAATGAACACATGGTGGTGCTGCTGAACACGAGTACTTCACTTCAGAGATTCACACATTCACATCATTTCTGCTTGAACTAGAGAACATGAGTATCGACTTACATTTGGTCTGTGAGACACATGTCATAGTGACAGTATTTGGGTTAATATGGCATTACTCACCCTGGTTGCATTTCTTCAATATCAGGCACAAAGTTGAGGAACTCGTTCTTTGCAGCCCGCGCAATGTAGGAGGTCTCCAGAGTGGGAACCATCGGGAAGTTTTCATAGTCTGAGCATGAGGGACTGGAGGCACGTGAGCTGTTCTCAGGGGTCGTTTAACACAAATAACACCAAGTTAGAATCAAATAGATAACCTGTCAATAACCGTTTGCAGATCGAGGTCAATGTTCCTAAAAATATGTTTACTTCTGGCCCAGAAGTAACTGCTGCACTGCTGAAGCTTGTCACGGAGAGCTGTTCCCACGGGAGCCGCCTCTCCCGGCTTCTCTCTCAGCGCCAGAAGGTGATGGGTCTTTTCCACCTGGACGAAAGATGGGGGCGAACGTGAGGTGGGGAGAAGAGGGGAGGGAAGGGTTAGTCATGTACAGTCTATACTCGAAGAAAAAACTTTTTAGAATAGCACTTTGGTCTTTCACTTGAAAAGTCATTTTTCCCTCTACGATATTAAACAGAGATTTATTTCTTTATAAATCTTTTAAGGCCCACCTCCTGCAGCTGCTCCATCTACTCTAGCTCCCATTGGTGCTTTAGGATGAGGCTATCTCCTCTGGGCACCCAGCCAGCCAGGTTCTCCTCTCCACGCACATAAGCCACTGATGTGTCCAGGACCTTCCTCCTCCTCCTCTGCATCCCTGCTCAGGACATGAGCCCTCATTAGGATGAAGCTCTCCACAGAATTATGATAAAACAGTTTCGTTCTTTAAACATGTTTCATGTCCGCTCACCTGGGCTTTCAGTGTCAGACATCTGAATGAAGCAGAAGTTATGAACAAGGAAACTTTGTAACAGGCCAGATATCTTTGATTGTGAAACAGAGATGGCCACAGTACTGCAGCCCAGATTTACCAGTCAGGAGTTTTGGAGTATCCAGTCCCAAAGAGGTTCTTGAGAGAACAGGGTGGGGGAAACCTTGGCGTCTCGGGAGTAAAAGACCGTGCAGATGTCTTTGGTGATAATGGCAGTCTGGAACAATGGTCCAGCTGTAGAGAGGAGATAAAGGGTGTGTGTTAGACACGATGACATCAAGAGACTTAAAAACACGTACAAACAGGTACAACACGGCGGAGCAGCGGCTGACCTCCAGATAAGGTCATGTAGATCTTCTCTCCATAGGGAGTGACGCGGTTGAGCAGGAGGGAGTTGTGCAGGGAGCTGTCCCACACTGCCTCAAAGCGATACAAAGTCCTGAAAAAGACATAAAGAGGAAAAGTTAGCTTGACAGCATTATTTTTTATGAAGTACTTGGTGCTAACATTACAGGGTCTCTGTTTACAGCAGTGTGTCATGTTGTTAAAAAAAGTGAGTGGCGTGAGCACAGTTCTGACATATCAGGAAGTGAACACAGTGACTGAAGTGGTGTTCACATTCATCCTTTAATCATGACAAAACGTGAGGAATCGCACTGAGGTGAGACAACAGATAAATCAGGAGCCACAGAGTGTCAAGTGTCAGCCGACACCAATCGGGACAATGATAAGAAAGAAATTCATTTACAGACACCTGAAAAATCAGTTTAAGGTTCTAGATCTGGATTATTACAACACATAATTATTTATTTAAATCAACCCAAAATGCACATATGACTATAACCAAGTACATCCTGTCATTCAGCAGCTGATAGAACCAACTTTAGCAGCAAAAACTTGAGGTAATCATTTTTTATTAGTGTTTCACAGCAGTGTGGACGGATTTCTGGCCCATTAATCATGTTGAAGTCTCAACTTTGAGCCACTGCAGCACCACTCTGTTGTTGCTTTGCTGCTGCGCTCTGGAGTCACTGACCCAATGATGATCTCATTTGGCTCTAGAGTAATTCATGGCTCACATGACCTGGACACTTTGCAGGTTCTTTGACAACAAAAAAAGCCCAAATAATCATCACCCGTGCAAAACCGTTGGTATGACGTGTTTGTGCTGATATGCTGTGCGTTTGGTTTTCACCAATGTTGAAGCTGTGCATTAGGGCTTAGGTTTTCAACTTTGCAAACCTAACAAATGCTGCCATGTTGTATTTAGAGGGAAAATGGTTTCTCCTGGAAGCCTTTCCAAACAGGCCATACTTGTTGAGTCTTTTTCTAATTGCACTGTCATGAACTCCAACATTTAGCATGCTAACTGTGGCCTGTAGAGCCTCAGATGTCTGGGCTGAATTTTGTGGGACGTCCACTCCTGGTAAGATTGGAAACAGTCTTTGATTTTTTTTAACTTGCGAATAATCTTTCTTGCTGTAAAATGATCCACTTCAAAGCCTTCCCAGATTCATGGGTATCAACAACTGCTTCTCTCCTCCACAGTATGTTACAACTTACCTGAATACGCCACACCAGCAAACTGACAGTAGTGGTTACACTTACTGATGATCTAGTGCATTTGATTAGCACTTGGCTAATATTTACCCCCTTAACTAATCATGGAAATAGTCTTGGATGTACTTAGTTTTTTAAACATCTGAATTTCGGCTCAGTGTTTGTTAAATAAATAATGACATGGTATAATGTGTTCTGTGTTGTTCATCTGAGGTTGCATTTACCTCATATTAAGACCTAATAAGGACCTGATTTTTTTTATTATGTCCTGATACATAAAACCTGAGAGCTCACATAACTGCATATGCTCAGAATATACAGCACACATGGATACAAATTACTGCCTTGCAGCAGCAATCTTAAGACCATCGCTACGAGCTCTATACAAGGTTACACTGTTTCTGTTATTAACAGCAGGGGGCACTATCATTCACAGACTGAGAGCCAGATATGCTCTGCTGGTGCCTCATTGGCCTCATTGTTACTGAGGTAAGACTCTATAGTGAGAAACAGCGGAGGGGGAAAACATTGATCTGGAAACATCTGAGTGTTACAGAGGATATACATAGCACTGTGGTTCAGTGTCACACAATCACAAACAAATACAGATAAGTACTAAAAAGGGTTCAATTCAATTCAATTTTATTTATATAGCACCAAATCACAACAAAAGTCGCCTCAAGGCGCTTCATAGATACAGAGAAAAACCCAACAATCATATGACCGCCTATGAGCAAGCACTTTGGCGACAGGGGGAAGGAAAAACTCCCTTTTAACAGGAAGAAACCTCCGGCAGAACCAGGCTCAGGGAGGGGCGGCCATCTGCTGCGACCGGTTGGGGTGAGAGAAGGAAGACAGGATAAAGACATGCTGTGGAAGAGAGACAGAGATTAATAACAGATATGATTCAATGCAGAGAGGTCTATTAACACATAGTGAGTGAGAAAGGTGACTGGAAAGGAAAAACTCAATGCATCATGGGAATCCCCGGCAGCCTACGTCTATTGCAGCATAACTAAGGGAGGATCCAGGGTCACCTGGTCCAGCCCTAACTATATGCTTTAGCAAAAAGGAAAGTTTTAGCCTAATCTTAAAAGTAGAGATAGTGTCTGTCTCCCGAATTCAAACTGGAAGCTGGTTCCACAGAAGAGGAGCCAGAAAACTGAAGGCTCTCCCTCCCATTCTACATTTAAATACTCTAGGAACAACAAGTACGCCTGCAGTGTGAGAGTGAAGTGCTCTAATAGGGTGATATGGCACTACAAGGTCATTAAGATAAGATGGGGCCTGATTATTTAAGACCTTGTATGTGAGGAGCAGGATTTTGAATTCAATTCTAGATTTAACAGGAAGCCAATGAAGGGAAGCCAATACAGGAGAAATATGCTCTCTCTTTCTAGTCCCTGTCAGGACTCTTGCTGCAGCATTTTGGATTAACTGAAGGCTTTTCAGCGAGTTTTTTGGACATCCTGATAATAATGAATTACAGTAGTCCAGCCTGGAAGTAATAAATGCATGAACTAGTTTTTCAGCGTCACTCTGAGACAGGATATTTCTAAATTTAGAGATGTTGCGCAAATGGAAGAAAGCAGTCTTACATATTTGTTTAATATGTGCGTTGAAGGACATGACTCCAAGGTTCCTCACAGTGTTACTGGAGGCCAAGGTAATGCCATCCAGAGTAAGAATCTGGTTAGATACCATATTTCTAAGATTTTCAGGGCCGAGTACAATAACCTCAGTTTTATCTGAATTAAGTTAGTGCTTGCTCAGAAGGGATCATTTGATTGTTGGGGTTTTCTTAAACATAAATTGGCCTATTGAAAATAGGTCAATTTATGTTTAAGAGAAAAAAAAATTACAGCAGAAAATACAGCATGGGAGAAGGCTGATACATTTTATTATTTTTTAAAATCATTTTTAATAAATCTAGAACAAATACAAAAAAATATTCCTTATTTATTAAAGTATACCTTTTTTATTAATGTTGATTGGCAGTTCTCAATACATAAAGCTTTGTGTTTTGTTAAGAAACCCAAAGCGTTATATACTAACACACTATCCAGTATATTTACCTTTTAGTTATCCATGTTTTCTACAGTCTTTGGTCTTGCGCCTGTGTTTCCACACTCTCTCATGGTTCTGGGTCATTTTGAGCAAGCATTTTGGTGACATTTTGTATTATGGTAAATGGTAAATGGCCTGTATTTGTATAGCGCTTTACTTAGCGGACCCCAAAGCGCTTTACACTGCATTCAGTCATCCACCCGTTCACACACACATTCACACACTGGTGATGGCAAGCTACGTTGTAGCCACAGCTGTCCTGACAGGGCGCACTGACCACCACCACTAGGCAACGGGTGAAGTGTCGTGTCCAAGGACACAACAACCGAGACTATCGGGCTGGAACCGGCAACCTTCCGATTACAAGACGAGCTGACAACTCTTGAGCCACGATCGCCCCGTGGATTATGGTTTATTTTTTATGCTTCATTTAGTTAGTCCCAAGTTTATTCCATGTTAGTTTCTTGCACATTTAGGTTCCCCTTGTGTGTTTGTCCTGTGTGTCCCTCTCTGTGTGTTTGGTGTATATGTATGTGTCCTTGTGTCAAAATACTCCATGTTTCAGACAACTGAAGGAAAAAAAAAACTGACATCGATTTTCGTGCTGATACTTTAAGTTTCTGAATATAGAACTTTTTACTGCCATTCATAGTTTTCACCTCAAAGTACTTGAGTACTTTTTCCCTCATTGAATAGAATTTCATATTACTATATACATATATGTATTGTTGTGTGGACTATTTTTGAATTTTTTAAAGGAGTAATTTTTGATTGTTTTCTCAATCACTGTAAAAAACTAAATGATTTTGGGATTTGTATAAATTACTGGTATTAACCACAGGATGCAACTGCCATGTTGGCAGCCATGGTATCCAAGGTAGTGTTTATGCAAAGTTTCATTACAATTGTTTTACTCATCTAGGAGTAGAGAGGGAACATACAAACATACATATACGTTATGATCATTACAGTATGGTAACCATGTAAAACAGTGACAGCATTAAACACTGTCCCAACTAGGGCTGGGTATCGTCACTGATTTCTAGAATGCCTTTCATAGTTTTTACCACGAAGTACTTGAGTACTTTTTCCCTCATTCAAAATAATTTCATGGTAAAATTATTTAAACGACCTAATAAGCTTTATTTAGGACAGATAATTACTTATTTTAAACTTTTCTATCAGTCTTTGACAAAGAGAGAACAGCCCGACTATTCTCTCCATCTCTTAGATGGCGCTTTCTCTTCTTCCTCCTCTTCCTCACACACGTTTGTCCTGCTGTGTCAGCAGGGGTGGAAAGGCTCTGTCCCATCATTTTTCCCTTAAAGATGCCACAGATGATCTGCAGTAGTGAGTTTCTCAGTCTGTTCTGACTCTGGACACTTGTAGTTCTTAGACATGGAAATTAAATGTGTGATCATTTTCAGGATTCAAACACTAGTTTAAGTTTTAGATACGTCCACATACTTTTTTTTTAGAGAAAAGAAAAGGGTATTTCATTCACCACAAATAACTATCTGACTGAATAGTTTTCTTATCAGATAGAGAAATAAAATGAGTCACAAGGACTAAAAGCAAAATTCGGATCTCGAGCAGTGACAGCAGCGAGACAGAGAGCGAGTTTTGATTTGTGAGAGATTTGTGACGTTTAGCGTGGAGTGTATAGCTATTGTGTTGTGTAGTTGTTGTTTTGTGTATCAGTGAGGGCACTACTGAATGTCACTGTGAATGACCAGGGCAGACCCAACGACTCATTCATGCTTTTAAGCATCTCTTTATTCAGGACGATTGCTGGCAACACAGAGCTGCAGCCCAGCATAACAATAACCAACAACACCCACAATGCAGGACCCAGTATCATATTTAAGTTGGCGGGGCATGACTGCAGATGCCGTGCAGGTGCGTCTGCCTTCCCTGCACGGCACCCGCCACATAACCCCTCCATGGCACCCGCCACATAACCCCTCCATCACCTGACTGAGGCCGGAGAGCCATCCGGCCGTACCTACTCTCGCCGCCAGCGGGAGAGCTAATCAGCCCGGACCGTCGGCGCTCCCGAAAAAAAGTGCTTGAATTTGTCTTTGAAAAAGGGGTATGAACCCTGTTAAGCCACTACAAAAATAGTACAAGAGAAGGAGCCTTTCCACATTTACTGTTTGTATTATTAGAGGTACCAAATAAGATGATAACCCAGTTGGCACACAGACCAATAAACCACCTTTCTTTGAGCGAACTGCCTGCTCGTTCAAACTTTAACAAATGTTAAAGTACGTTCGACCAAACAGAGGCAGCAGTGAGCTACTATTAAATTAGCCCAATAAATCCTGAATCCCGCATGTACCATGACTTTAAGTGATATTCAGGACCAGTGTTGGTCAAGTTACTTGAAAAAAGTATTCAGTAACTAATTACTGATTACTTCCCCCAAAAAGTAATCCGGTTACTTTACTGATTACTTATTTTCAAAAATAATTAGTTTCTTAGTTACTTTTTAAAAACATGATTTACAACCTGAATAGGTGATAAAGCGATAGCTCTTTCAGCCCAATTCTACTTTCTGCCTAATCCATCATATAAAATGTAATCAAATGGAAAGTCTCTTTTAAAATTTTGTTTTATTAGTTTTAATCTTTTAACTTTATGGATCAAGCAAAAATGAAATTATTACCTCATTGTGATGAGACACTCACAAAAGAATCACGGTTTTAGTAACGCAGTATGCTTACAAAAAAGTAACGGTAATCTAATTACCTTATATGCCATAGTACTCCCTTACTTTACTCGTTACTTGAAAAAAGTAATCGGATTACAGTAACTGCCCATCTCTGTTCAGGACTGAAAACCAGGCAATGTTCACAACCTGTCTACTTTTTTCAGCTTGTTCTGTTGGTGCCGTCACGGTCCGTGGGAGGAGCTGTGGGAGGCGTCATCGGGATGGTTCGTCGGCTACACATTTTTACACAGGAAACCAGTTTCTGTGGGCCTTCATCCCATTCTGCACGTACACAATTCCAGCAGGAAAGGGCCACATGCAGGCAGGACCACTTAGCTTGTGCTTCAAAGCCCAAAATATGACGTGTTTAAAGAAAACTAAATGAATGAAATGTTTAATTACTGGTTTTTCCACACAGTCCTATTCTCATTATAATTTTCACCCAATAAAATATTGTAATAATGTATGTATAATGTAGACCAACGTGTGTATGGTATACTAAATGTGAAAAACAGATTCATTTTTTATTCCTCAATGTGTATGGCACAGCAGTTACTGACCATTACTATACTATAAGTATGTCCACAGCAGTGTGTAGGCATTTTAGTAGTTTAGTTTGCTTTTTATTTAAAGTGTCATAATTTGATTGTAAAAGTGCATTTTCACTTTTCTTCCCCCTGCCTGGAGCGGGCTGCTGTTGTTGGCTGCTCAGGTGTTCTCTGTTGGCGAGTGGCTGTCCCTGGAGACTGTACACTGCTGCTCTAAGATAGTATACACACAGTACTTTCCAAATCTCTCGATATTAGTTTGAATTGTCTCTATTTTGACCGTAATCATTATTGAATATAATCTGTATATCATGTTGTCTACCATTCTCCCAAGTGATACATGTTCTAATGGAGTGCAGCAAAGGCGACATCTAGTTTCAGTTCTGGGAAGTTCTTTTCTCTTATTTTCTCCCATGCACAAAATATGAGAACATAGAAGTTCTAATTTATTGAAAGTGGTGGCCAGAGGGCATCCATGAGCTTACCCGCTGTCTAGTGACAACCAGTAAATCTCAGTAGTACAGTAATGACAGATATATATTTTTTATCCTAGCTATGCTTTTTTTTTTTTAACTTGCATTTGTTAAATAAATATAACTAGCTACTCAGCAAGTCACATGGCAAATCATTTAGGCATGTAGACATGGTCAATCCAGCCTAAATTTCAAACTGAGCAAAAAGTCACTTAAATTCAAAGTGACTGAATGTGGCATGGTTGTTGGTGCCAGACATCTGAGTATTTCAAAAACTGCTGATCTGCTGGGATTTTTCCCACATAGCCATTTCTAAGGTTTACAGAGAATGTTCTGAAAGAGAGAAAACATCTAGTGAGCGACAGTTCTCTTGGTGAAAATGTCTTGTTGATGCCAGAGGTCAGAGGAGAATGGCTAGACTGCTTCATGCTAACAGGAAGGCAACAGTAGCTCAAGCAGATGTTACAACCAGGGTGTGCGGACGCCCATATTTGAATGTACAGCAATTTGAAGCAGATGGCTCTATAGGAGCAGAAGACCCACTCCTTTGCCAAGATTGGAAAAACTTTAAGTGTTTTGACGAGTCTCAGTTTCTGCTGGAACATTCAGATGGTAGATTCCGAATTTAGTGTAAATAACATGTAAATAACATGAAAGCATCCATCCATCCTGCCATCCTGTAGGAGTGGTTTAGGATGGTGGTGACAGTGTAATGGTGTTGGGAATATTTCTTTGGCAAACTTTAAACCTGGGCATTGTCTAAAAACCTTTAAACACAGTATTCATGCTGACCATGTCCAACCCTTCATGTCCACTGCAGTAACCTTGCAATGATATCATGGAGCAAAATCTCAGAGAAATGTTTCCAGCATCTTGTTGCATCTGTATCATGAAGAATTAAAGCAGTTCTGAGGCCAAAAGGGAGCCCAATCCAGTACTCCATCTATCTCCAAATAGATAGATAGCATGTAGAAAGGCTTTATATGGCTTTAGAGCCAAAAAGTACATATGTCACTTTCACTTAAGAGAAAGAGAAGTAACATACTATCTATTACAATAACTCTTATTGTTCTAAAGATGCAAAAGGTTTAACATACAATGTAAGATATATGTATGTTGTAATTTTGTCTTAAATATACAATTCCAACAATTGGTTCAGTCAGAGAACTATCACAAAAGTAGATATCAGAAAAATCTTTTGGTGCTTGAACAAAATAATTCAACATTTCAAAAAAGCCTAAATTAGTTTTATGTTTATATGACTCATGAAAAATATATGAAAATACAAAAAATATATAACAACTGGAAAAATCAACTTTTAGTACAGCAACTCCGTGAAGATTTTCATTCAGCCAGCAGAGACAGGAAAGAAACTTTAAACGTTATTTCTGTGGCACGTCTCTTCCTCCACAGATACATAAACACCAGCACTGAAAGACAAATGGTAACTGATTTAAATCAAGCAGAAAACTAGAGAACTGTCACTAAAGTGGAGTAGAAAAGGTTTTCATCAGTCTGTGGCTCTATAGTGTAGGGGTTTACACACTTGCCTAATAAACAAAAGGTCCTTGGTTTCATTCTGAAAGTAGGCACAAATGGGGCTTCAAATGGCATAAAAACAAATAAAATTTGTCTCACTAACCACTTTGGAGACTTGTTACGTGTGAACGTAGCTTTAAAAAAGGCTATATAGCATGTTAGAAAGCCCAGTTTCAAAGGACTGATAGCTTGTGCCAAGGAGGTTAATTATTATTTTTATAGCTCTTTTGTTTAGGACTTTTAACAAGCAGTTAAGGACAATTAACCATGTATCAGACACACTTAACTGACTATGCAAAATAAACCATTGAAAGGCCATTGTTCCTCTGGAGCCTGATTCCCTAAAAGGAATCTATAGCTAACAGCTAAACTAACTATAACGCTAGCATTAGTGTCAGCTCTACAAAGTATTTCTGATACAATGCATGCGAACAGCGACACTGAAACTAAGAAAAAAAATCCTAGTCATAAAATAAAAAGCTGATGTATCAAAATCACTTACCAGCAATAACACAGGGTATCAACAGCAAAAGCAGCAATAGAAGGTGTGATGAAGGCCGAGGCTTACTGAGGCTTACGGTCCTGCTACCATACTTTATCTAGAAAACATTAAGGAAAGTCTCAATAGAGCAGCAGGTCAGAGATTTTCAAAATATTATTCATACAGTAAATATCATAATGTGAAACATGCTGTAAATAAAGTTGTACAAGGATAGTTGACGTTATGTTAAAAGCAAAGGACAGTTACATCATGCATCCATTCTGATTGATTGTGCTTTGCGTGAAGCTCAGTGAATAAGAATATTTATAGCATTATTTGTCTTTGAACCTAATCATTTGATATTATATCAGAAAGATATCATTTCAGTGCCTAAACCATTAGCAGAGTACTGCACTGTGGAGCTCTTATCACAATGATCCGGTCTTTAAGTGATGATGTATGAACCCTGTGCCTGGGTCCAAACTACTCCATGTTTATTAAGGCTGTTGTATTTTTAAAGTGTTTTAATGCTTTGTATCTTGTTCTGCTTATTTATTTATTTATTTTTTATCCGTTTTTTTTTATCCGGTTTACATAGATTAAGACTCTCCAAGTTACCTAGGTACAATACTGCAAAATGAAATTGTATTTTCTTTTGGAAGATTGTTTCCAGGACCTTATGTATTTCCTTCAAAAATGGAGCCACACAAGGACATTCCCAAAAGATGTGGAAATGATTTGCTGCTGCATGTCCACACTGCCTCCAGTATGTTGTCTTATGGGAATAATTGGATTTTTGAGCCGGGGTATTAAAATAACAAATTAGATTCTTCCAACTCAATTCCCTCCATGAGGGGGAGCTTGTTACCGACCACTGCTGCCTACAGATCCCATCCCATTCCTCTTCTTTTAGGGATAGATTACCCTCTGTTTCCCATCTTGCTTTAACATATCTTGTATCATGACCCCTTAGGTTGGTCAGTGAACGATATAATTTGGGAATAATTTTTTGATAGGGTGCATCTCTATATGCTTTCTCAAATATGTAAATAATTTCTTCATTCCCAGTCGATAACTGGGGATTGTTTTAGCTTTTTATTCAAGAAGTCCCTCAGTTGCAAATTGTCAGGTTTAGATTGTTGATTGTCATTTATGCTTAGAAATATTTAACCATATATGCTTAGAGGTGTATAATCGATTGTGTAGTGATAGGATGTGTGATCCTTAGCAGTCTGCAAAGACTTTGTGTGCATTCCAGAGTGTTCTGGCATACACACTCAGATCCTTGGGTCATGGGAAGAGGTTATATCTTCTCTTACTGATATATGGTATAGCAAACACATCTATATCTGTTTTAGTCTAAATGCCTTTAGATGAACTGCTGGACTTCCAGACCAGCAGGTTTAGGGAAGTCGTTTATGGGGTCACATTCTGACCCCCCCCCCCCCCCCCCCCCCCCCCCCCCCCACACACACACACACACACACACACACACACACATACCTACACACACACACAGACGGTACTCTTTGTTCACATGTATACCTATGTAAGACGTCATGTGTTAACGGGCCTATGCATATTCATGTAACCTCAATAAAAGAGCAGTGTTACGAGGGAGCAGATGAGAGCAACTGCAGTCAAGTGGAAGGAACGACACTTGGCTCGGTCCTCCCTCGTATACGAGTAACACAAAGAACCTTGCCAGCTTGGTGTCTAATGCTTTTTGCTGTTGTATTAAAATTCTCTCATTCCAGCGGCGGGTCTGTGCTAGACAGACCCATCACAAATATCTAAAAAAAGTCTTGATTTTGCAACACAAAACTTATTCTTAAGGTCCTGGAAACTCATCACTTTTCCGTCTTTCAACAAGGTACTGTATGTGGTGAGACTTTTATTAGCCCATGTTTTAAATGTTGAGTCGGTCTTACTAGGCAAAAATTCTGGGTCATATGCAAACCACCTAAGGAATCCGGCCCTCTGATTTAATTGATACTTTTTAAGTACTCTTTTCTATGTCTTTATTGAGCTTACTATCCAAGGGTTGCCCGGGTCTCCCAGGAGACGTAACTTTGAGGGATCTCCTATCAGTGCCCCGACAGGGAAGTTACCTCCCAAGGAAAATTCCACTTCCTTCCTGTCATGATCCTGGGCCATGTTGGCCCAGCATTCTTAGTTTTCGTGTGTTTTGTATTTTGTTCTTTATTTATGCCACGGTTCCTAGGTTGTTCTGTTATATGTAGGGATGGGTATTGATAAGATTTTCACGATTCCGATTCCATTTTCGATCCTGTTTAACGATTCGATTCTTTATCGATTCTCTTATCGATTCTTTTTAAAAAAGGAGAACACTAAGGTCGATTAGCTTAGAACTTTGTTTTATATCTTCTCTTTGAACAAGATAGAAATTTAGGAGTAACATGGCCTTACAAACCCAACAGTGAGATCTTAAGAGATCCACAGCCTACGGCTTTTCAATGGGGTGTCACAGGGTCCCCGGGAAAAAAAATTGTGAATGTAAAATAATAAAATAAATATTCTTCTGTAGCATTCTGTAGTATAACATAAATTATTCTGTAGCAATTACACAAGAATATCCAGTAATGTCCCTGCCTACAATTGAACACATTCACTTACCGAAAATTGGGGGCATCTGCTATGGCAAATGGGTGCAAGCCTTTGACCACAAACTTAGTCACTGCTCGGTGACATTCGTCTATCCTGGCCTAAAAGGAGACGCTACCGGTAGACTGCAGCGACAACTGCCAGCATCTGAGCCAGCCAGACTCGGTCTGTCTCTCTCATCATGGTCACCTAAATGCAGCGCACAGTAATGGCAGGTTTTGTAATAAAGCAGATCGCGCTCACATAATATGCACTGTTAGTTAATTATTTACCTGCCGCATTAACGGGAGAGGACGGGCAAACGTTACCGCTGCTGCTGGGTTGAGATTCACGAGTCCGGAGCGGAATTAAAAACACGACATTCATTTAAGGTTATCGCGTGTTTTAGTTAATTATTAGTGTGTATTAGTAGTGTATTAGTGTATTAGTAGTGTTTCCTCCCTTAAATGAAGGAAAAACTACGAATATGCAAAAGCATTTGCTCACAAAACACGCGATAACCTTAAATGAATGTCGTGTTTTTAATTCCGCTCCGGACTCGTGAATCTCAACCTAGCAGCAGTGGTAACGTTTGCCCGTCCTCTCCCGTTAATGCGGCAGGTAAATAATCAACTAACAGTGCATATTGTATTAGCGCGATCTGCTAGCTCCGGGACGTCGGGCTAGCGATTTTGCGAGCCCTGTACTTTGCAAGTATTGCAAGTTGCCCTGTTGTCATCCGTTCTCGTAAAGTATGACCAAACTTTTGAGCGTTTGACCCGCTTAGGCGCCATGTTTCCTGCCAGGTAAATGACGCTCCGCAACGTGGTGACGTCATTCGGGGCGACTGGAATCGATAAGGGAATCGTTTGCAAAAATGGCAAACAATTCCAAGGAATTGAAACAGTGGGAACCGGTTCTCAACAAGAACCGGTTTTCGATATCCATCCCTAGTTATATGTTGCTTTTGATATCCCTTTGTGACTTTACCCTCTGTGCGCCCCTCTGTGTATATGTAACCCCTCGTCTCCCCTCCTTGTGTTTTATTCAATGTTTTCCCCAGCCCGTTATGTCTGTGCTCTCCCCGTGCTCTCTCTCTCTCCTCCTGTCTGCTCCTCTGTGTACTTCCTGTTTTTACTTTGACAGTCTCCTGTCAGTGTTGTGTTTTTCCTGCCGTGTCTCGTTGTTATTATTATTAGTGTCACCTGTGTTCCCTGTGTGCCCCCTCTTCCCTCGTTAACCCTCTGTGTATTTATGTCCGAGTCTCCCTCTGTTCGGTGTCGCGTTATCCCTCATTCATGGCCGTGTGTTTCTCTGTGTACTAGTGTATTGTTTCCCAGTTTAGTTTCTTATCAGTTTGTTTCGCCATTTCTCTCCAGCAATAAAGCTGTGTTTTGAGTTCATTCCTGCCTCCGTGAGCTTGCGTTTGGGTCCACTTCCTGCCTGCCACACAGCCGAATCATGACACTTCCACCTTGAACAATATCCAGGTTTACACCAGCCCACCAGAGTCTTTATTTGGGTTGCCCTATAATAGTCATGTAGGCAAGGGAGGCCTAGTCCTCCTTTATCCTTGGGAAGCTGAAGTGTTTTAAACTTAACTCTTGGCTTTTCACCCACCCATATAAATCTGGAGAGGATCCTATGCCATTCTGCAAAGTATCTATCAGGGCTTTCTATAGAAACAGACTGGAACAAGTACAATATCCTTGGGAGCATATTCATTTTTATGGTGTCTACTCTAGGAGAGATGCTTAGATAAGGAGTTAATGACCATCTGCTAACATCTACCATAATATCTTTTTTAAGTGGGGAGTAGTTGAAATCTTGTTCTACTTAATCTGAACAAGCTTCTAAAAACATTCAGTGATCACTGTCGGCCTCTCTCGGTTTTTGTTACCACTATTCATTTTAAAGGTCAGTTTTCAAAACGTTACCATGTAACTACAGCCCAGCCCATGCAGCAGTACATTAATGACTAACCTCGTATTTTGGATGGATTATCTCAGTTGTTCTTCTGACTTAAGTTTGGTCCGTTTACAGCATCCTGCCATGCGATTGCATTTGTCCCTAACCATCGGGAACTCTCATATTAACTTTTATTGAGTGGAAAAAAGCATTCATCCTCCAGCTTCACTGTGCTAATGTGTTTGTGTTATGCTAACATAGCTATGTCGCTAACGGTCACGTAGCACATCACTGTATAACCTGCTTGTACAACTTCAGTAACCCTCCAAATGTCACCGTTTACTTTCTGTCTTCATTGATGTTGGAAGTGATAGCAGAGCTGTACGTTTTTATTTTTTCAGAAATCTTTCAGTTAGAACATACTATCTTTAGATGGAAACTAGCGAGCTAACTTCATGCTAACGTCTAACTCTGTTAAATTTCACAAATTCTGTTTTCATGGATGCCTGGATGTTAAACTTAATTTTTTACACCTGGTAAAGCAGCAACGCTGATCATTTTATTAACGATGAAAGATTTTAGACAGCTTTTAACTCTCAGTGATGCCGCAGTGTTATGTTTGACTTTGGGACCTGAAGCAGAGTTTGGACCTGGAAATGGCTAATGATGTCAGACTTAAAGACCGGATAGGTGTTTGTCTGTTCATAAACAGTGCCTCGTGTTAGTATGAAAGAAAGATTTACCAACAACAGCTGAAATTCCACGTTGGGTGGGTTTTTAACCTCACAAGTGAAAGAGTGAGTCTCATCACTGGTTTTGTTTGTTTCCATGACGCAGCGGTATTCCTTACTGTCTTGAACGCCCCACACTGATAACTCTGCTGTTGTCATCTCCAGTTTGTCTGCCTTTTTCTAAAACAACAACACAAACAAAGACTGATGCTCTACGAGCTGATGTCACATGTTTTTGAATGTGCGATTAAAAACATGCATTACCCGTATAGTGATGCGAACACTGTTTCCTGTCCTTGTGGCTGTGAAGCTGATAAACTCAGGGTCTGGATAGTAGGACATGTTTGTGGAGCAGGCCAAGGTTTGATTAGCTACTTTCAAAAACACAGTGCTGCTAGAAATCCCAGGACTGTTTTCAGCTGAAGGTGAGTCATAGGTGAGAGTCTGCAATAAATTGAATTTTTATATAAATCATAGACTCTTTATATAGCTAGCATGGTATGGTCATGATGGTGACATGATAAACTTAGTAATGTCAATCACAGACTCAGAAGCGCCTCAACATCTTTATTTCCAATGATTCAGCTTCTCTCCAGAACTTGTTTTGTGCCAAATAATCTTACCGGTTACCCTCAGTCTTCAACAAGGTGTTTATTTTAACCTTGCCTTTTTATTTTAATTTGACTCCCAACAAAATGTAAGTGATTTTTCTGATTACTGCATTTTTGTAATATCGTTGTATTCTGAAACAATTCAACTTGATACACTACAGGAAAACTACAATATGTTTATTGTTGTTGTTTTTTTCATTTGATTTTTAGACAGTACATGCTAACACAGCATAGAGTGTGGGGTTCAGAGCTGTTTTGGTGGCACAAAAAGAGGATGGTACTTTTATTGTTGTGTTATCGGTTAAGGGTAAGCTTCAAGCTGCAAGTCTGTGCATATGTACAGATGACATACTGTAAGAAGATTACTTAAGAGCTTTGGCATGCAGTGAGAGCGTGTATGTCATAATAACTGTACTGGACACTGTGTGTGTGTGTGTACAGACCCACCTGGTAGCTGCTGTTTTTGGGAAGTGTAACTTCCTGCATGGCATGGCTGTGTACAATGCCTTCAACAAACTTCAAGTGGGACCCCCTGACTGTGATCTTCCTGTTCCCACTGCAGGACACAGAGAGCAGCATTTTAGTCACAGCAGAGAACCTTTCAAAAGAATTTTGATTACAGTGACTCTAATTTGACAGCAAAACAATAGTCTATATATTATATAGACTCAAGTAGGTTACTCTTATATGTATTTGAGTATATATAAGAGCAACCTGAGGATAATGAATTTTCAGAGCAAATGTTGGGACTGCGTAGGTGTTTAGATATTGTGCTGCAGACCAAAGTGTCTGATGGACTGAAACAAAGCATTAATAGATCACAGTAGTATTATTGGGGAGTTTAAGTACCAAACCAACGTGGTGGATCATTTCTTAATGGAAGAAGAAAATGCAAGATAAAAAAGAAGACTTCCTATGCAATACCAGTATGTGTGACCTCTGTAGAACGAGAAGGTTTAGTGTTTGAGAAAAAAGCTGAGAAAAAAGAGCAGATTTTAGATCCCTTTTCTTTATCACAGTGGTATATTTGTGATAAACAAACAAGTTCTAGTTTCAGAAGACAATATGTTACAGGCGGTGCACTGCTTGTGTCACTTTAGGTGTGCTACAGCTTCTGTGAAAGTTTCAGTTCCTCTGCTTCATAGTTTGGTACTAATAACTAAAGTGAACTTGGGTATTTTTTCAGGTGACCTGTTTCCCAAAAACACAAGTTCAACACGAGTTCCTCTTAATCATTCGAAGAAATTAACATTATCTGTTTTCATAACATCTCGGCTTTGTTAGGTGGTTTCAGTTAAATTAAGTGTACCTTATCCAGCTGCTGCTTGGAGTAGCGTTTGTACAGGATGGTGATGACAAGTATGTGATGTTAGCTTCGCCGTGGCAACTACCATCTGGGAGGAGAACACATACATTGACCACACCTTTGATATCTGTGCTGGGAATGTGGAACGTCACACTGACCCCAGTGTTGTCCCAAACAGGAGACCTGACCAGAACACACACACACAGAGCGAGAAAAGTCATCACTAAGATCATCATATTATGCAGAAAAACTGAACACAGACAAAAACTGATCAGTAAAATCTTCCACAGTATAATTAAAGATTTGTTTGTATGAAGAAATGTGTTTTCCAAACTTAACGCATCTACTGTGATTATAAAATATCCTGAGGAATCCTTTTAACACAGCAACTGACAGCAATGGACTTCTTCAAACCAAAAGCACAGGAAACACGGCCTGAGTTTCAGTTTTACACTCTGATACCAAACAGTCTCTCTGAGCACCGACACTGAGAGGCAAATAGTGCATCACTTGTACCTGAACTTTCTGCAGCCTTTTCCAAAGCTAAAAGCTGTAAAGCTAAAGTTTTTTTTTCAACTGTCAAAATTAAATTGTAGAATATTCAGTTTTAAATACGTGTCCCTGTTTGGAATTGTTTCTACACTTTAATAAATTCTTTCTAGTCCAGGAATCATCTTAGTTATCTGTAAAGTGACTCACTCTTTTGGAGCACAGTCAGTGTGCGTCTGGATCCTCACTCCTGACACATCACCAAGGTTATGACCTAATAACACAGCATGGTTTGTGCCATACAACGACACCACATTGGGAGTGATGGAGAAGATCTCTGGGATCTGACAGTGAAACAAAAAAAAATAATCAGATTAAAATAATTTCCTTCTTTTGCCATTAAAATCTCTACCGGATGTAGATAAAGTATCAGAAGAACAATAAAAAAGAGCATTACACTCACAGAAAAGTTCTTCCCAGACTCCAACGTTTGGCAAACACTTTCCTGTAGCAGAGAATGAATTTAGCCTTGGATCACAAGACTGTGCAGATGCTATTAGAGCTGATCTCAGACATGTTGTGGCTAACATTAGCTTTGTTCAAAAAGTTTAAATGGTAGGAAACAACTAACTTGAGTATTTCCATTTAGAAACTGAAGTGAATCATTTTACAATGAGGGAAATCTAAACTCTATTCATCAGCTAGTCTAGCCTCATAACCTACTGCAAATGACACAGAAGAAAATCTGAATTTTTAAGCAGAGTTTAAGTCTCACTTTCTACAAATTAACGCAATATTGTTGGATTGGAAATGTTCCATACAACAAATGTACAACATGAAATGTGAAAAACTGCTACATAAATCTATAAAAATACGATAGTTTCATTATTACATCAGTCTCTCCTTGGTTAGCCCAGGAACAGCTGTTTCTGCTCCAACCACAACCAGCCTTGATACACTGCTGACACCTGAACAGAAAACAATCATATAGGATCAGAGGACTTTGAATGTGCTAAATACAACTACTCATAAGATTCACTTATTTTATTTGATCATATTTATTTTGTATGACTAGGACATGGTTATTTTATAAGTCATGGGAATGATGGTTTTCGTCTATGATTATTTAATATCTTTATAATCTGACTTGACTTACAAGATAGAAGTTGGAGGTCCACTGATGTCAGAGCAGTTGGTTAATTTCACTTGTTCTGACAGGAGTATTTTTCCAAACCTAAACTTTACTGTGACATGCAGGCCTGTAAAATAAATATATATATTAAATGATAAATGTCAAATGAGTTCAACCAATATATAATAATAAACAACAAAAGATTAAACTCAATTTGTCAAATGCTTCAAATCAATACATTCCTGGGATTATTTATCAAAAGTGACAAACCATCAGGAGGAAGTGTGTGATCAGACAGGTAGCAGGTGCACTGGGGGAACCGTGGAGGGTTATTCCCAATACAAAGGTGGCCAGAAATTGCAGAGAACTGGCAGGTGAAGTCAGACGACACTTTCTGGCCCAAAGTCAGGTGTGTGTGGATTTTCAGTGAGATCTAAAATCGGAAGGATATAACTGAACAATAAATGAAAACCAGAAATGATTACAGTCCCGAGTGTGTTTGTGAAGCTGTACCTGTCCATTTGTGTCCTTTTCAACTTTGTGGGAAATCATTTTGTGTTGGGACTCATCAGGAATGGACAGCCAGTCTGAATCTGTGCAGTCATCTTCAAATGTGCAGCTAGGAGAAGAAGAAGAAATGATCACCAAGTTCAGAATTGTTTGGAGACGTCAGCTGCACATGTTGTTTTTCTCACCTGCTTTTAGAGCCACACCAACCACAGTATGGATCCTGTGCAGACCAACACTCCTGCACATTTGTGTACGTGCTGCAGTTTGACACAGGAACTCGCTTCATCTAGAACAACAAACACTTTAAAATGCAGCACAGGTACATGTGACGTTAAGATAATCAGTAAATATTATAAGTACCTGGTTTCTAAATGGCACATACGCATGTTTACGATCCACTGGATCCAGATGTAAATTGAGAAACACTTTGTGGTCATCACTGGTCCTGTAGAGCACCGTGGGACAGGCAGCGTGAAAGTTCCTGTCCACAGACAGCTGACAACAAGAAGGTGATTATTTCTGAGACACTGTACTATTGTTTCTGTACTCAATGTTTTTTCTTCATTTATTTTTAAAAAAATGTGCTTTGTTTATTTGTTTGTTTTTTCTCAAATCAGAAGCATCAGAAGAGTGATTAATCTGGTTATACCTTGTTTCATGGGACAGTAAGCAGAATTTAAATCATCTGCAAATTGGATATACAGTATCGAGCAATATTTAATCAAAAATCATGCAGAGACAATATATCAAATGTTAAATGTTACAACTTGCATTCAGAAAAACCATACAGCTTCTACATCCCCATCATCATCAAGTTAATCTTTGTTTCATCTTTCCAAAGAATATTTTTCAGGTTAAAGCCAACTGTTTGAGGTCTCGTGTCCTTCCTGTCAATAAGTGCAAAAATGGTTTTTGTATTTACATTCTTGAAGGCATCTCTTGATTTTAGAGTTTGATAAAGAGAGGTTCAAGACAGGTTAGTTCAAGACTAACCAATGAAACAATGCAGAGATTATCCACTGTAATGACCTTCTTCACTTGCACGTACATCTCTTTGGAGACCAAATGCTGAGTTCCAGTAAACAGGTTATAATATATTCCAGTAAATAGCTAAATAAAGAATTCCCCACTCATTATTCTTATACTGTTTCCCTGCCTCTGAGAGTACACCTTTGATGGTTCAGGACTGGCTTCTATCTCTCTGGTATACCTCATTCAAGTGGCTGGCCAAAGCTGTGAGTCTTTGCTTGGAACACTCAGGTATGAACAGCTTGCTGTACTAATCAACTTTTCTTCTGACGATGCTGTCTGTGTTGAGCGCTCAGTGGATCTGCGTTCGACTACTCCGCCTAGGCTGCACTGTCCAGCCCAGATCCACTGAGCAAGCTAGCAAGACAGAAGCTAAGCTCGTTGCAACATGGCAAATTGAACCTCCCCCACCCTCATTCAGATCTGGCCTTTGGAACTATTTTGGTCTTCATGTGAAGTATGACCCTGATGGTAAGCGCGTCATGGACAAAAGTAAAACAGTATGTCGGATGTGCCACGCAATGCTCAATTGGTGGGAACTAGTGCGTTAGCGCAGTTAGCTTGTTAACCTGTTGACGCCGTCCAGCCCCACGCACGGGGCGATCCGCGGTAGCTCGTTAACGGAGATTTGCCCTGTTGTGGCGTTAACGTCATTTCAGATTAAAGCTGACAGCACTAGTGGGAACACAACGAATATGACTGCACATTTACTCCGACATCATCCTAGTGCAAAGACAAGTGGAAGCAGACAAAAACAACAAGCACGCATGCTACAAACTTTACCCGTGTCATTTAGACAGCCGTTAGCACATGATTCTCCTTATGGGGACCTGATATGTTTAATATGCTGCTGAGAGTATACCCCAGAAGAAGCGTATAGTATAGCTTTTATTTTGGAAAGAGCCATTTCTCAGTAATAAACTCTCTTTTCCAAAGATGAGGGATTTCTCCATCAGATATTTATTTTTTTATTACTTTGTCGTTTCAGCAACATTAAATTTAAAAACTGTACTTTTGAGTTAAAATATATATTTATAATTTTAATAAATGACAAATTAAAAAAGCATGAACATTTTTTTGTATCGAAAAAATATCGAACCGTGACACCAAAGTATCGAACCGAACCGTGAATTTTGTGTATCGTTGCACCCCTAATATATACATATATATACGTATATATATGTATATATACGTATGTATATATATGTATATATACACATATATATACGTATATATATGTGTATATATACATACATATGTATACGTATATATACATATGTATACGTATATGTATGGATTGAACTACCAGAAGGCAACATTGCAGACATAGAGGACAGTTACAAGTACCTGGGGATCCCGCAGGCAAATGGGAACCATGAAGAGGCCGCTAGGAAAGCTGCAACCACCAAGTACCTGCAGAGGGTCAGGCAAGTCCTGAGGAGTCAGCTGAACGGTAAGAACAAGATCCGGGCCATCAACACCTACGCCCTGCCCGTGATCAGGTACCCTGCTGGGGTAGTAGGCTGGCCAAAGGAGGAGATAGAAGCCACTGACATAAAGACAAGAAAGCTCCTGACCATGCATGGAGGGTTTCACCCCAAGTCCAGCACCCTGAGGCTGTACGCTAAGTGGAAGGAAGTCAGCACCACAGTCCAGGATGAGACAAGAAACATCCACAAATACATCACGAAGATGGCCCCAACTGACAGCGTGCTCAGTGAATACCTCAGGCAGCAGAAACCCAAGAAAGAGGAGGAAGGCGAGGAACCATCATGGAAGGACAGGCCCCTGCACGGTATGTACCACCGGCAGATAGAGGAGGTGGCTGATATCCAGAAATCCTACCAGTGGCTGGACAAAGCTGGACTGAAAGACAGCACAGAGGCACTAATCATGGCAGCACAAGAACAAGCTCTGAGTACAAGATCCATAGAGGCTGGGGTCTATCACACCAGGCAAGACCCCAGGTGCAGGCTGTGTAAAGATGCCCCAGAGACAATCCAGCACATAACAGCAGGGTACAAGATGCTAGCAGGCAAGGCATACATGGAACGCCATAACCAAGTGGCCGGCATAGTGTACAGGAACATCTGTGCCGAGTATAACCTGGAAGTCCCGAGGTCAAAATGGGAGATGCCCCCAAGGGTGATGGAGAATGACCGAGCTAAGATCCTGTGGGACTTCCAGATACAGACGGACAAAATGGTGGTGGCTAACCAACCGGACATAGTGGTGGTAGACAAACAGAAGAAGACGGCTGTAGTGATCGATGTAGCGGTTCCGAATGACAGCAACATCAGGAGGAAGGAACACGAGAAGCTGGAGAAATACCAAGGGCTCAGAGAAGAGCTCGAGAGGATGTGGAGGGTGAAGGTAACGGTGGTCCCCGTGGTAATCGGAGCACTAGGTGTGGTGACTCCCAAGCTAGGCGAGTGGCTCCAGCAGATCCCGGGAACAACATCGGAGATCTCTGTCCAGAAGAGCGCAGTCCTGGGAACAGCTAAGATACTGCGCAGGACCCTCAAGCTCCCAGGCCTCTGGTAGAGGACCCGAGCTTGAAGGATAAACCGCCCGCAGGGGCGAGATGGGTGTTTTTATATATATACATATATATACACACACACACACACATTGAAGCTAGTATTATGAATGAAATGTAGTAGAAAAATACATATTGTGAAATGCAGACAAAATAGCAATGTTCTTCAATAACGTGAGTGAGAAACAGGAAAAAGTAAACACAAGCATGTTTTCTATGACGAGTACCTGATGTATATTAGTTGATACAAACCTTAATGAGCAGCCCATCTTCTGTCCAAATGTAGAAAACCATCCAGGCATTCTGCCTCACTGCCAGCACTGAGGTCATGTAGCTTTGCCTGAAGAGGACTGCCTTTGGTTTCAGGATCTTTGGCTGACGCAAACAAAACATGAGAAACCAGAAGACCTGAACGCTAGAGGTACTGAACGAACCTAAAAAAGAATTTGCATCATACTACTTAAAGCCTTATTGAAGCATTTTGCTGCATTATTATCAAACTGACCCAAGTTCATTGATGTTATCTTAAAAATCTAAGGTTCAACAATGAAGTGCTGCTATATATATATATACATAATATATATATGTGTGTGTGTGTGTGTGTGTATATAGTTGCTGTTAATTTCCGTTATAGTTGTTTCAATCCTCTTTTAAGGGGATATATCTTTATGTTAAATTTTTACTTGCATCACTGACCAGAGAAGATACTGGAGCCACAGGTGGGAACGATATCAACAGTACAACCATTAAATCAGAGTTTAAAAAGCTCTCACCATCACTTCTGATGGCACAGAGGTGTAGAAGTCTGGATCTCTGTCGGTGTTCCTGCTGTAATCAGGGCTGATGTCAAACACCATCAGCTGGGTGTCGGTGTCTCCTCCATCCACACTGAACACGCCGCTCCAAAGCACCGGCTGCTCCCCCGGGATGACCGAGGAGGCCACGAGTCTGCTGCTTTCACTGTCAGAGACACTGAGAGTCGCGCCCCGCAGAGACTTGAGTGTGTCAGTTTTGCTTTTTTCGCCTTCGAGCCAAATGAGACGGACTCTGTTTGTTTGAGCTGAGAGCATGTTGGAGAACAGATAGATGGTTGATTTAATCTGAAACGCGTCAACAAACTCCACATCACCTTTACTTTTGATCCCAGGTGTGCCTGAAGCTCCATCAGTTAGAGAAAATATACCTCCACCCTGTTTGTCATCTGTATCTTGAAGGTTGACAGTCTGCTGATTAATACCACACTTGTCGTTTTCATACTTTTCTTTGTTTTGTTGGATCGCGGTCAGAATGTAAGTGTCAGCCTGAGTTTTCTTCTTTACATCCACCAGAAAGCTGACTGACCTGCTGCTGCTTTTCAGAGGCCCCACCTGGATCTGTTCTCTGTGCAGAAGCTTGGAGATGTTCTTCAGGTCCAGAATCTCGCAGTGGCCGCAGTCATCGTCAGTCACACCGCAGCTGATCAGAGAGTCATTCCTTGTGAAAGGCAACAACACGTTGATGCTGAAAGTTGCGTTCCACTCAGCTGTGTCAGAAACCCGATAAAACTGCACATCATCCTGCTGGTTTTCGGTCTTTAAGATTCCTCTCTGGGTCAGACTGTTGATCAGAGTCAGGTCGTGGCTCAGCTGGTACAGCCTCTCCTCTGTGGCGATGTAAAGCGTGTTTGAGGTCATGGCAAATTGGAGGATGTCTCCATCAAAGGTGAAGCCTCCATCCTCCTTCTGGCACAGACCCAGTTCTCCAGAGAGAGCAGAAAGCAGAGTGAGCAGCAGGATCATCTTAGAATAACAATAATTCTAACTGGGACACGCTCACACAGCGATGCTCTGCGTGGCACTCTGCTCTCTGACACTGTGTCTCTATACTTGTGTGTAAAGCGCAGCGCGCACAGCTGAAAAGAGAACTGCTGGAAGCAGGAGGGCTGGAGCGTGCCAAGCGAAAGTGAAAATATTTGAACATTTTCACTCAGCTGCTTTCGTCTCATTTCCACCCCGTACCTCTGTACAGGCCAAAGGAACCCAGATGTGTCCCTTAGTCAGTTACTTTCTGCAGCAAGTTTGCTCACTACGGTTTAGTTCTTACTGTTCAAAACATGTTTAGTTTTAGTTTCAGTCTTAGTTTTGGTAATTTTTTAGTTATTATTGTATGGAGGTCTTATGTTAGAGGCAACAATCAGCAAAATCAGTACAGTATTACAATAAAAGCACACACTGTTGAAATAGTTGTTGTAGAAATCTCAAAAAATATGTGCATCAAAGCCTCATAAAGCAAGTTCAGATACAAATGTACCAAACTAACAAACACTAAGTGCATATTTTCATATGTTCATTTTAGTTTGTTAGTTTTCTAGCATCGTAAGATTGATTCAGTTAGTTTTCAGTTTGGTCAAGTTTTGTTTTAGTTAACTAAAATGTTTTTGTTTGTTTTGTTTTGTTCTTCTTCTTTTTTTATCACATTTTAGTTTTTAGTTTAGCTTTAGTTAACTATAACAACCTTGCAAGTCATACGATGATATCCATCTCAACAAGAAACAGAATCCAGAGTGTATGGAAGCATTTCAATTACAATCATTTCTCAACTGAATTCCCAGTCCATGTCATGTAGTATGGGTACTATTCAATCAAAAGTCATGAAGCAATTCACTAATCGATAACATGTTTGTTACAATCTGTTTAATGCTGTACTTATTAACATCTGTCTGTCAGTGAATATCAAATAAAAACAAACAGTGAAACTGAGTTTGATGTATTTTCCTTTCCCCTTTAACAAATAAGGAAATTGAACTGTGGACATAAATATATGTGGGATGTCATAAGAGGCGATTTGGTGTTAGTGTAAAGCCAGATTTGACCTAAATCAATGGAAATATATGAAATGCAAGGGCATAGATTTGGCATGGACGGAAGGGACATGTCCCCACCAATATCCAGCGATTATTGAATTGTCCCCACCAATAATTTGATCTCTTCGAGTAAAGAAAAACAAAACCGAAAAAAAGAAAAAAAAGGTCCGTCAACATCTCATTCGCCCCGCGGTGCAGAAAGAGTTAAATTATGTTTTCTACTGGAGTCCTACTCGTGTGACAAATATGGCCAATGTGATTGGCTGTGCCTTTCAGGGAGCTCTGTTTAGTTTTAGCAGCGGCAAGCCTGCGCTGCGAGGACCTGCAAGGAGGAGAGGAGGACGGCAGCAAAAAGGAAGAACCTGGATATAAGAAAGTATTTTTCAAAGAAACCTGTAAGCAATGTTCCCTCTAATTTTTCACGTGTCTGAGCGAACACACAAACTCCCTGAGCGGTCCCTTGGACCACTGTGAGTAACATCAGACGTGTGCACTGTGGTCGCGCCGGCATCTAATCCATCCAAGTTACATGGTTTATTAAAATAATCAAATTACAGCATTTACATTTATGTTAGACTACTTTTAATTAACTGCTTTAGCCCACTTACAATGAAAATTAAAACAAATCTTGTTCATGACCTGTGTAGTATGTTCAATCAATCAATCAATCAATCAATCTTTATTTATAAAGCACTTTTCATACAAACTGTAGCACAAAGTGCTTTACATGGTTAAAAGCAGCCCACCTCACCCTCCCACTCATTCCCCGCACTGTCATTAACAGAAGCGGTCATGATACACACATCCCCCCACCCCCCCACCCCCACACACACACGTACACACATACACACACACACACCTAAAGAGTAAAATTGGGCTGGGTACGTATTAGCCAAGTGAGGAAACACTATCACAGGGAGCTGTCTGCACCGGGAGCCGGTCACAGACCGCAGCCTCCAGGCTGGGCACACAGCAGGAGGGAGGCTAAGAAGCCCCCCAGCCAGGCTCAGAGGACCCACAGGGCCCCAGCAGCCACGGTCGATCACAGCCCCGGTGCAGAGAACCCCCTCCGAGGAAACACTGGAGATATGACCTAATAAGAATATAAACAGGATAAAAAGATAAAATAAATAAGAGTGGGATATAATATAAATATAAGTATAAACAGAGTAAGAAGATAAAAAATGAATAAGAATAAAATCAGTAAATATTAGGTAAAACTAAATGAATAATATAAATAGAATAACAGGATAGAATAAATAAGCATAAAATAAATAACGTTAGTTAAAAGCTAAATTAAAAAGGTGGGTCTTGAGCCTGTTCTTAAAAACATGAACGTTCTCTGCGGCCCTGAGCTCCTCCGGCAGGCTGTTCCACAGTCGAGGACCATACCACTGAAAAGCTGCCTCTCCGTGAGTATGTGTCCTGACTTTAGGGACAATCAAAAGGCCAGTACCAGAGGACCTCAGGGTCCGCGAGGGTTCATATGGTAAAAGCAGATCTGAAAGATAAGAAGGCCCAAGACCATTAAGACATTTAAAAACCAATAAAAGAACTTTAAAATCGATCCTGAAACACACGGGGAGCCAATGCAGCGATTGTAAAACCGGTGTAATGTGGGCCCGCCCTCTGGTCTTCGTCAGCACACGAGCTGCAGAGTTTTGCAAAAGTTGCAAAGGTGAAATATTCTTTTTGGGGAGACCAGAGAGCAGGGCATTACAGTAATAAATGCGACTGGTAATAAAAGCATGCATCAGCATCTCCGTGTTGGCCCGAGAGAGAATAGGGCGGACTCTGGCTATATTTTTTAGATGATAAAATCCAATTTTGGTTACATGTTTAATATGTGGGATAAAACCAAGCTCAGAGTCAAAAATAACACCCAGGTTTTTCACTTGTAGTGAAGGGCATAGTGAAAATGCCTGTAATTTAGACAAGAGTTTCTCTCTCTGAGCCTCAGGACCGATGATTAAAACTTCAGTTTTGTCCTGGTTAAGCTGTAAAAAGTTTTCTGCCATCCAAGATTTTATATCTACAATACAGTTAAAAAGGGCATCCATTGGTCTGGTGTCATCAGGAGACACGGAGATATACAGCTGAGTATCATCAGCGTAACTGTGGAAGTTCACTCCATGCCTCCTGATGACGCCGCCAAGAGGGAGCATATATAAATTAAAAAGTACAGGGCCTAAAACCGACCCTTGAGGCACACCACATGTCATTTTATGGATCTTAGAGGAGCATGTATCCATACTCACCATAAAAGTTCTGTCTGAGAGATAGGAAGTGAACCAGTTGTGTACAGTACCAGAGAGGCCCACCATGTGTTTCAGTCTGTTTAAAAGTATAGCGTGGTCTACTGTATCAAAAGCTGCGCTTAGATCCAGTAGTACCAGGACTGTGAGCTTTTGGGAGTCCCAGTTACATCTAATATCATTTAAAACCTTTAGGAGAGCGGTCTCTGTGCTGTGGTTCACCCGAAATCCAGTTAACACTATTGGAAGTAAAAATAACTTGAACTCCAATTTTGAAAACACAACTTTATTTATTTATTTATTATTAAGCTCTGACTTGTATTATGAGTCTGTGGTCTGGGAGAGAGTCCTGAAACTCTCTGTCTGCGAAATATAGTATATAATGACCAATGTTGGGCAATTAATTATATAGTTCTTCAAAAAAGTAACTGAGTTTTGCAAACAATAAAGTTTTTTGCAGCTGTTTACCTAAAAATGCAGCCAATGTGTTTTTTTTTAAAACAAACATTTCAAACTATTTACAGAACAATCAGCTGTTCTGCATCAAATTTGATGCCACACAAATTATTTGTGCCACTCCAAAAAATCATTTCTGTCCACTATGAGATAAAGGAGAACAACAGCCTGATACCTGCAGGCCTGACAACAGGAGAAGTATCACTCCTGTAACACCTGTAACATTCAGCAGTCGCCTCATTGTTCTGACACACACAACAAAACTACTGACTACACACTAACTACACAAGATTTGCGCTAAACGTCGCAAATCTCTCACATGTCAAAACACCGCGTCACTCCTAAAACTTCCCCCCGTTTCTTAACAACTAGATGCCACGTTGCCATATCATTTTTTGATTGGTCGGCATGGTACTTTTTTGGACGAATGGGAAAGGGAGAGGTGGGTGGAGTTTGTTTTTGCTCACAGGCTTTCGAGCCTTTTTTGCTCACAGACGGAGAGTGCTTTCGAGCGTTTTCCTTAAAACGCCGTTTTTTATCGTTTCTTCCCGCAGTAAATATAAACAACGTTGGTATTCAGGAAGAAAACCAAACATTGCATATTTTTTTATCACAACTCTGGTTTTACGTGGCCTATCAACACAATTGAAAAACTGGTATAAAGTCCACACTTTTCCCATCAGTTGTTCCGTCTGTCCTGCTCACATCTCCAATGGTTGTACACGGTGTCATTAACGTGGCTTCACTCCACATCAGCCACGCCGCTTTGCTAGCTAAAAGACCGGTGTCGGCACATAAGGACGCTGTCAGAGCCTGTCAACCACGTTGATTAGCTGTGTATATACGAATGTGAATCACATTATTGGCTGGACTATGGGATAAGGTGGCATCGTTCTAATCCCATACGGGAGCAGCCAGTCACTTACTGACTAACACTGCAAAACAGAATTGTTAAAGTTTTAATTTTAATTTCAATTCAGGTTAGATTTTTTTTGTGCGCAATGCAGATTTTCTGTGCGCAGAGACCGTGCCAGCAGTGCGCAATTGCGCACGTGCGCAGCTTAGAGGGAACATTGCCTGTAAGTCACTTAAAGTCAAGTCCACTCATAAAATGTGTCCGTCAAAATAACGTTACAGGCTATGCTACGCCATACATGCCAACACTCCCGATTTTTCCGGGAGAATCCCGAATTTCAGTGGCCCTCCCAAAAATCTCCCGGAGCCACCATTCTCCCCAATTTCTCCCGATTTTCCACCCGGACAACAAAATTGAAAAACCATATCCCAGCTTGGCCCAACCAATTCCAGTTTCCAACAATGACTACTAGCTACCACTGCAGCTACTTAGTTTTAATATTACTCTTATTACTCTTTCTGGGTCGCAAAATAAACTTTAAACATATTTTCAGGCGAGAATGTAGCTGTGTAAACTTCAAATATCTGAGCCGGTGTTGTGCCAAAAAGTGATTTCCAATGTTTCCGTGTGTTTTTTATGTGTAATATTGTTACGTGTGATGCTAAATAGACTTCTGTGAACAGGTATTACAAAGGGGTTATATATAAAATTAAAAAATTACCTGTTTCTCAAGTATCTTTGTAACTGTTTTATTGTACCTACATTATAATCAATCAGCTTCCTTTTGTCCACTTAAAATATGTTTACAGAACTATTTTTGCATTGGTTGCAATTTCAGCTGTCATCTTGGCCAGATTACTCTTAAGAGAGACATTTTTAAAGTCAACAAGAAATTTTTTTTTAACTGCATAAATAAAGGATACATAAAAGTCACTGCCAAAAACTGATTGCGGCTTCTACCTTGTTACAGGAATGTTGTTTGTTGCACAAGATGACTTGATATCATTCACGAGGGACACATTTGACAAATGTTTCACATATTATAGACCAACAAGTTATTTATAGCAGTTTAAATACAAGCAATCAGTTTTTGGCAGACAATCACTTTTTGTCACAAATTGTATGTAACCATGAACAACGTGTTGCTATGTCCACAAGGAGAGACTGGACAGTATAGATGTAAAACAAATATGCCAGCAGTTTATCTCGGTTAACAAGAGGAGAAGGCATGTGTTTGGCTGCTTCACATACCGGACATTAAGTTATTGTGTGGGGCACCAGTAGTTCATGTCTGTTACTGTAACAGTAGTTCATGTTTAGAATAAAAAATCCCAGCTGACTGATTTGATCGGGGCAATAGGGTGCCTAAAATGTTGCAGAATTTTGCTGAGAGATCTTTTACTTTGTGGTAATCTTAGATGAGTAGTTTTATGGACAAAAACCACCAGGTCACTGAGTGTTCCCTTAGTGCTAATGTATAAGAGATGTTGGTGTACTATAACTGAAGTAATGTGGTTAAATCCTTAAAGTCATATTCTTTTATTGTCATGTCTCTATTTGAAACTATTTTTATTTTTGTATGATACCTGATTTATATGGAATATGGCTGAAGTAAACTAAAGTCTAAAATACTTTAGTCAGTCATTTGTTTGATAGTAATTTAACATTATATAATTCACATATAAAACTATGAATTGTGATTTTAAATAGTTTAAAAGCATGTAGAATAGCATATGCAGGCAAGTATATTTCTCCTTTTGTTATCAAGAAGCAAAGACAAAAAGGGGAAAAAAAAGAAACAGGGCTTGGTTCGGTGGTTGAATCATCCGTCCCCACCAATGCCAAAACCAAATCTACGCCCTTGATGAAATGAGAAATAATTCGGACACAAAAGCCATTCAGTCCTGAGTTTAGGAATGTAATGGAAACTCTCAGCTAAGGACACACTTAGAGGAGCTGAGACGTTAACACAGGCAGAATTCTGATATGCGTTGTGTCTGGATCTAATGTGATGATCTTTCCATTGAACAAGGGATGTGTCCACTGATTAACATGAGCAGAAGAAATCTCAGCCAACTTTTAAAAATGTAATATAAAAACTCCCAACACGTTTTAACTGGAGAACAGCAACAGCGACATCTAGTGTCAGTGCTGGGAAGTTCTTTTCTCTTATTTTCTGGCATGTGACGTTTTTGACTTGCAAAACCTGACCAAATAGATGGTGTGCCTTCTGACATATGCTTGCTTCTGACAAACATATGTATTTGTTTTAAATACACAGTTCCAGCTGTAATAAAAAAAAAACTTCATAAGTGACTTTATAAAATAACAACACGCTATACACTATGCAAAATAATTAAACACTAGGGAGAAGCCTTTATTTGCATTGTGGAAGGAATTTACATCAATGCCCGCTTCCAAAATATATGAAAAAGAAATTACATAAAACAACTAAAATGCAAATTTATACTATCACAAGGGCAACGACCTGAAGTTATGCCTGAATTGGGAAGTTACCGATTAACCAAAATATGGGAAGGAATAAATAACTCCTTGGTGACCTGGCACATCAATTCAAAGTGTTTAAGTTTCTTCCAACTTCACTTGTGTTTAAGGTACAGTAGGTCATTTTTAGGATATTTAATAGAAATAAAGAATGCTGTACTCGTAAATATATATATATCTGATTGGTATTTAATTATGTCTTCCCACAAAATTCTCTTATAATTTGAATTATTTGTGGGATGTTGAGCACAAGCATATCCAAAGCTATAATGAGATTCTGGTGTATATTATTATATTTGGTGTATTTTTTTAAATAATTTTTATTAATAAAAGACATCAAGAAGTCACAAACAGAGGGAGAACACACCATGGCACATTTTTAAACAAGGAAGATTTATTCATCAAAGTGATTTATTAATCAAATAGACATAACATGAAAACACTTGAACACAGAGAGGGGCATCATTGGTCAAAATCCATTCATCTCCCTGGGCGTCTCTTCCGCCATAGACAGATAGCCACCAATACAAAAAGCCAAACAGTAACCAATTTAACCTGAGCAGAAAAACTAGAACGCTGTCAAGATGGAGTAGAAAAGGTCTCCAGAAACTGTACTACATAATCTATTGAAATTTGTTCAGGGTTTAAAGAAAAAGCCAATATGTCAACACAACTTACTGGCAATATGTCCAATTATCAGCAGGGAAAGCAGTATTTGAGAGACATGGTGTGATGAAGAATCACTGAGGCTTATTGTCTTGTCACCATACTTTATCTAGAAAACACAAAAAAGCATTTCACAAGGGGAAGTCTCACCTGAGCAGCAGAACTATTCTGAAGGAAATATCACAATTTGAACATAACTGCTTAAAAAATGCTGTTTTAATAGATGTTTTTGGACTTGATACAAGTTTAAAGCTTCTACTCAAAACTTTTGCTATTCTCACCACAGACTCATTTGATCATTTTTGTTTTGTTTTATGTTGATTGTGTATTGAAGTTCAATAAAGTATTTATAGCATTATTTTAGAAAACAGTAATTAAAAATAATATCAGAAATATATTTTATGCACTTTGTATGGTAACACGATTGCTATAATGTTGGACCTACTGTCATAACAAATGTATCTCTATGAAAGTGTTGCCTATAGTTTAAAAGAAAGATTTACCTTTAACTTTTGGAATCGTGTGTTGGGTAGCCCTTTAATCTCACAGCTGAAGGAGTCAGTCTCTTTACTGGTTTCTTTGGCCTCCAGGATACAGCCGTATTCCTGTTTGTCTTGAACGCCCCACACTGATAACTCGTCTTTTGACATCTCCAGTTTGTCTGACTTTTTCTAAAACAACAGAAACAAAGTTTGACCTTTAAGGAACTCCTGTTTGTACATGTGACAAAAAAAGCAAAAGAAACAATGTTACCTTTAAGGTGATGCGGACATTGTTTCCTGTCCTTATGGCTGTGAAGCTGGTAAACTCAGGCTCTGGATAGTAGGTGATGTTTAAAGAGCAGGCTAAAGTTTCATTGGCTGCTTTTAGTAACACAGTGCTGCTAGAAATCATCGAAGTGTTTTCAGCTGCAGGTGTGTCATAGCTGAGACTCTGCAAGGAGTTTAAATACATTCTGTGTTATACAGTCAATGTCTGGATGAGATGCTTAAGTGACGTTATTTTTTAAGTATAGTTGAGCACTAATTCTTTAGCACAGGAGCTACCATGACCTGAAACACACACACACACACACACATGTCTGGTTTGCTATCCTCGTGGGGACATCCCATTGACATAATGCTTTCCCTAGCCCCTTACCCTAACCCTAACCATTAAAAATGAATGCCTAACCCTAACCCTTACCCTAAACCTAACCATAACCTAATTGTAACCCTGACAGTAAAACCGCATTTTGAGTGTGAAAATTGCTTTCAACCCCGAGGGGACCTGGATTTTGGTCCCCACGGTGCAGAAAGTCCCCACCAGGATAGTAAAAGTCAGATTTTGGTCCCCACCAGGATAGTACGAACCCGTACACACACACACACACACACACACACACACACACACACACACACACACACTTAAACTGTGCTACAATATACCGCTATAACAAGTGTCTGACTCAAGTTTGTTTTTGTTTCTCTTCCTTTTTTGTTGAAAATATATCAGGATTCTGCTAGAAAGATGATGAAAAACATACATCCAAATCAGCCAAAGAATGTCTTCATTAGAATAAAATTAAAAATTTGGAAGGCCCAGCCAGAGTCCAGACCTAAATTCAACAGAACATTCAAACCTTCCTTTTAACAGGGAGAAAACTCTAGCAGAACCAAGCTCAGGGAGGGGCAGCCATCTGACATGTTGGTCTGGTTGGGGGTGAGAGAAGGAAGACAGGACACAGACACACTATGGAAGAGGGCATGGGACTAATAATAATTAATGATTAAATGCAGAGTGGTTTATAAACATATATAGAGTGAAAAAGCAAACACTCACAGTGAATCATGGGAATCCCCCAGCAGCCTGGGTCTATTACAGCATAATTAAAGGAGGATTCAGGGTCACCTCATCTAGCCCTAACTATAAGCTTCATCAAAAAGGAAAGATTTAAGCCTAATCTTAAAAGTAGAGAGGGTGTCTGTCTCCTGAATCCAAACTTTGAGCTGGTTCCACAGAGAAGGAGCCTGAAAGCTGAAGGCTCTGCCTCCCATTCTACTTTTAAATACCTTATGAATCAATAATCTGAGCGCAAAGTGCTCTATTGGGGTGATATGGTATGATGAGGTCTTTAAGATAAGATGGGGCCTGATTATTTCCATTAAAAAATCTGCGGGATGACCAGAAGATGCCTGTGCACGCTCTCACAATTTTACACATTTGGAGCAAGTAAGAATGGGCAAGTCAGATCTGCCATGCTGAGAGACCCAATCCTCTGATTAAACAAAAGGCACTTCCACAAAGTATTGGGCTAATTAAGTTTGTGCACACTTACTAATTGCATGTTTTATTATGTTTTTTAAATATATTTTAAAAAATTATATTTCTTAAAATATTGTTGGTTAGTTGGTTTTGAAATTATATTGTACAGGTTAGAGTTAAAGATAAGAACAGTTTTGAAATTATTTGTCGGGATCTAATTTTTTAAGTTGACTAAAACCCGGCAACAAGGGTGTGTACAAATGAATAGAAAACCTCGTAGTGGAGCACATTCATTTGTCTTCTCAAACACTGAATCTTGCTTTAACGTTAGTTCATTGTTTATTTGTTTATTCATTTAACATGAGTGCTTTTGTAATCATCGTTCACTAGTGTTCATCCTATTATCTTTTAAAATGATGAACAAACGTTTGTTTGAGCTGGCATTTAAAAACACATCTAGTCTGAATGTGTTCTGCTTTCATGTTGAAATCAGCCAACATTTTGAACATTTTAAAATTTGAAAGTTTGAACCATGACATCTCTACCTCTGTAAATCAACCAGAGAAAGACATATTATATAAAATGATATATTTGATGTGTAACAATAATCCCATTTACACTGTGTGTGTATGCCGACCTGATAGCTGCTGTTGATGGGAAGCTTGACGTCGTGCTTGGCGTGGCTGTGTATGACCCCTTCAACAAGGTCCAGGTGAGACCCCATGAGTGTGAGCTTCCTCTTCCCACTGCCAAACACAGAGCAGCATTTATGCAGAGCAGAGAGAGTATGAAAGACTCTTGATCACAGAGAAAGAATTCTTATAATGACACCTCAATGCAATGGTAAAAACGTACTGCAGTGACTCCCATTGCTGGTTTAAGAGATTTCTATACACTAGAGTATAATGAGTCATCATCTGAGGATGACCTAGTTGTTATGTTCTGATGCAGACCAAAGTGTCTGACATAGCTGGACTGGCCATCGGCCCACCGGGCAAATGCCCGGTGGGCCGATGGTGATTTTTTGTTTTTATGAGCCGATGGGGGTTTTTTCTTCGTTTTTTTCCGTAGCGGTATAAACACTGAAAGGTGGTGGATTGGCCAGATGAAGGGAGATGTGTAAAAATAACTCAATTGTTTGGTGGTGGCTATTGCGGAGCTTCTACAGATTCAGTAATATTAGCAAGTGGTGGAGGCCAGCAGATGCAACACGCTGGCAGGTGGATGACGGAAAGGCAGGAGGAGCAGAGACCCGAGGCGGTGAACTGAACTTCAGGTAAGAAGTTATGACCTGCAGTCTATCTGGGTCAGATATAAACCAAGTTTAGGTGGAGTTTATTTTCATTATGCTGACTTTTTACAGTCAGTTACAATAACTTGTTTCTATACTGCTGGGCGGGTGCTATGATATTATTGATGTTGAACTTGTTTTATGTTATTTATAAGGTTAGTTATTAGAGTTTCCAACCGTCCCGTAAAAAAACTGAATCGTCTCGTATGCAGAGAAAATATTGCGCGTTTCGTATTGAGGTGAAAAGGAACACAGTTTGTCCCGTATTTCAGCTACAATGAAAAAGACACAAAGCTGGAGTTATTCTGTGTCTTTGCTGCACAGCTGCCTATTCTCCTCTCATTCTCTCCCCCTCCCTCTCCTGTTTCTACTTCAATCATGAAACTGATCAGTGATCAGCTGATCGGCTTTTCTCTCTTGTTTGTTTATCGCTCTGAATCTTACAACAAACGTTTTCATCTGATGTAAAATGTATAGAAATCCATTATTGTACATAGTATTTTTTTAGGGTCCCTTCATAATTTCTTCAGACGTAAGTACTGTATATGATGCCAGCATTTTCCCACATTTTCTAGATTCTGTACCAGTACTGTATGTAAAATGCCATCAAAAAGTCAATTAAGTTTTTCTTTCTCATCTGTCTTTCTATCTCCTTTCACTTTTTAAAGGTTGCCATGTTAGAAAAAATATTTTGCCCTGCCATGGTTTTTATTGATGTGGTAAATGAATGGTTTATCTAAATCTGTCATCAGTAATCAGTAATGATCATGTCTCACCTCTAGTCTTCTCTGTCTTAATTTCAGGTTTTCACCATGTGTTGTAGATAGTTCAGGAGGTTAACTCGACCAAGCAGTCTACTTTCGGGTACTGTTTAGAATACCAGAATAGGGAGGATGGTGAAGGTTTAAGTTTATTAGACTGATACATATATACCAACAAGACAGTGTACATCACTGTGACAACAGCGTTTGTTTTCATTCAAAGGCTTTATGGTTTTTCCTATAATACCTGGTGGGCCGGTCTCTAGTCAAAATGCCCGGGCCGATTTTTTGTCCCAGTCCAGCCCTGGTGTCTGATGGATTAAAACAATAAATTTAGCTTTGTAGTTATAAAGGCCAAAGCATGAAAGGATCACAGTGGGATTCCTTAAGAGTTTACTTGGGAATGTAAATGATGAGGCACGATGCTGCATCACTTCTGAATGGAAGAAAGATTTACAGCATTATAGCAGAAAACCAGCAGAGCTCAATAAAGGTGTGACGATAAGCTTATTGCTTGATGGAGCAGAAAAATATCCATCTGTCTATATTCATTCCATGTTATATTTGTAATAAATAAATAAGACTAAAGTAGTTTTAGATTTGGATCATTAACACCACCTTTACTATCAGCCTTTATTGCCTAAGGAAGACTCCCTGTTTAAATGAACTGCAGATGATTATCATTTTGATTTATCGGGTTTTTTATTGCACTTCTCAGAAGATAATTTCTTAGAGACAGTGCACTCCACATGTCACATTAAATGTGTTGCAGATATTGTATTGTATTCCTAATTTGGTTCTATTTGATAGGTTGGTTCTAAAAACTAAACTGAATTTAGTCAGAGGTGACCTCCTCCTCAAAAACAATTATCAGCACTAGTTCCTTTTAGTCATCCAGTACTGCAAAGCTTCAGTTTAAACTCTTTCTGTGACATTAGCTGCTGGAAGTTCTGGATCCACCATCAGCAGCTGTCGCTAACGCTTTGTGCAAAACTGATCTTACCTCATCCAGCTGCTGCTTGGAGTAATGTTGCCACAGGATGGCGAAGAGCGGTAAGTGATGTTAGCCTCACCATGGCAACTACCATCTGAGAGGAGAACGCATACGTTGGCCACACCTTTGAGATGTGTGCTGGGAATGTGGAACGTCAGATTGACACCAGTGTTGCCCCAAACAGGAGACCTGAGCAAAGACACACAGACTCAATGACATCACCACGATATGCAGAAACCTGAAAAGAGACAAAACTTCTTGTTTTATTTTTACTAATTTCTTCTTTTGCACCTTAATTTTGAATCCTTGTATTGTTTCTTTATTTAATATTTTATTGTTGTTTTGTATAAAGGGAGACTGACAAAATAAGAATTTCGCTGTTTATTCCTATTGTACATATTCTGGATTTGTTAGTATTTTATAAAACACACTGTTAACCATTTAAGAATTGACTTGTCAAAGTTAAATTATAGAATATGTAGGTTTGTAATATGGGTGGTGTTCCCCTGGATTAAAATCTGCTCTTTAATTCGTCATTTCCCAGCATCGTCTTAGTTATGTGTACAGTGACTCACTCTTTGGGAGTACAGTCAGTGTGTGCCTGGATCCTCACTCCTCTCACATCACCAAGGTTACGACCTAATAACACTGCATGGTTTGTCCCATGGAAAGACACCACACTGGGAGTGATGGAGGAGATCTCTGGGATCTGACAGTAAGACACAAAAATAATCAGATCATTTAATTTCTTTCTGGATACTGGATGTGGATTAGGTGTCAGAGGAACAATAAAGATCAGACTCACGGAGAAGTTCTTCCCAGACTCCAACTCTTGGCAAACTCTGTCCTGCAGGAGGGGATTCAGCACTTAGCATGTGCGTAGCACTATAATCTATCAGAACTGATCTAGGACCTGTTGTGGCTAACATTATCTTAGTTCAAAAAGAGGAAAACTGCTACTAAAACCATTTTTATTTTTTATAAACTAAACATGCAAATCATTGTATTGATTGAGCAATAAATACTTGAAAATGTCAACCTCAAAATAAGTTAATCAGTAAGAATTTTGCTCAGTAATTGTGTTTTTCTTAGCATGTCTGGCCTTTACTAAAATTGTTGTTTTCTACTATTAAGCCCACGTTTCTTTCTAAATGTTAAAAAGTTGCGTGATGAATTCAAAATAATGTAGCACACAGACTGATGTGAAGTAAGAAAATCCATAAAATCAGTCACTAGTACATCAGTCTCTCCTTGGTTAGCCCAGGAACAGCTGTTTTTGTTCCATCCACAACCAGCTTTGATACACTGCCGACACCTGAACAGAAAACAGAAGAGTGAGATGAGCACAAAAAGCAACATCAGGAAAAAAGGAGCACATGAAGGGGAGAATGGGCAAAGCTGTTTTGTTTTTCCTACTCATAACCACCTGGACCTCCGAAGACACACACTCACCCCACCTGCCTGCTCTCCACCCGCTTCCCGTGGACAAATGCGTGTCAACCCAGTCGATCTAATCTGCACTGAAGCAGTTTTTATTCCTCAGCCACAGTCACTAAAGTTCTTTATTATTCATTTATGTCTTAACTGACAAGATGTCTTATTTTGTTAAATATCTCTCTTCCTCATTTCCTCTGCTACCACAGCTGGTAGGAGGGACCAAGATGCCGAGGAAAGGATTCAAGGAGAGGAATCAACTACATGCACTTTGGGAAATGAGAGGAGTGAAAAGAGACTGCCATATTTTTCATGCAGAAACAGAAACACTCAGTCTGAGTCATCCTGAATGAATAACAGGAAGAGTGTCATGGGCCGGGTGAGTGCTGGGCCTTCCCACAGGGCCGGCATTTCCACCCCTGGGCGGAGCCGCCACATCATGCTTACAGGCTGCACCTGAGCGTAATTGGAATTGCCGGCTTCTTAAGACCAGCGCTCAGACTCACACCTCACCAGATTGTCTGCAAACCTTTAGGACCTCCAGACGTTGTCAAGCCGCTGCCGTCATCTGTTAGGATTTCAGCGCTGATGTTCAGCCAAGAAGTTCTACTGAACAACACTCAGCTGAACTGAGGAAGCTGTATGAGTTTACTGTGCTGACTGCCAAGAACATGTAATCAAGGAAATATTTGATATACCTTTATTAGTCCCACAAGGGGAAATTTCATGTTATGTTTCATGTTATGTTTTCAAGTAAGCTCCAGGCCACAGCACATTACAAGTGTTTACTTGTAAACACTTGTAACTCATGGCTTTGCTCCCCTGAAATAAACCTGTATAAAGACTTCCCACAACAAGACCGCTGGTCTCTTGTCCATCCTGTCTGTACAGTTTCATTCAATTATACTAGCTTTCATCAAGAAGGTTTCATTCTCTTTAATTTCTAACTGTGACTTGATTGTCTGATCTTTCTGTTAATCACATCAGATGCACTTCAGTCTGTCCACAGTCTGAGTCGTTGAATAATTTCTGGTATTTATGGACTTACAACATGAAACTTGGTGGTCCACTCATGTTAGAGCAGTCGTTTAACCTCAGCTGTTGTGACAGTTGTGATGTCCCAAGTCTGAATTTTACTGTGACATGCAGACCTGTACATTAAAAAAAAAAACCCTTATAATAAGTGTCAAAGTCTCTACTATTACAAATATATATGTTTGAATGAGCTGCGCCACTATAATAATAAACAGGTAGAATTTGTCAGCTGGTAAAGAATATTTCATCTGTCAGAGTAGCTCTGTCATTAATATTTCTGATTCAGTTTTCTTGTTTTGGCAAATACTCCAAATGAATAAATAACTTTTGTTGTGAAGTATTTAATTCCTGGAATTATTTATGAAAAGTCACTGACCATCAGCAGGAAGTGTACGATCAGACAGGATGCAGGTGCATTGTGGGAAATGTGGAGGAGGGTTATTCGAAGCACAAATCGAGCTGGACCTTGCAGCGAACTGACAGGCAAAGTTAGACGGCCCTTCCTGGCCCACAGTCAGGTGTGTGTGGATTTTTAGTAAAATCTGAAAATGAAGATCATAAGTGAACTATATTTGAAAACCAGAAATGATTACAGTCCCGAGTGTGTTTGTGAAGCTGTACCTGTCCGTTTGTGTCCTTTTCAACTTTGTGGGAAATCATTTTGTGTTGGGACTCATCAGGAATGGACAGCCAGTCTGAATCTGTGCAGTCATCTTCAAATGTGCAGCTAGGAGAAGAAGAAGAAATGATCACCAAGTTCAGAATTGTTTGGAGACGTCAGCTGTAGATGTTGTTTCTCTCACCTGCTTTTAGAGCCACACCAACCACAGTATGGATCCTGTGCAGACCAACACTCCTGCACATTTGTGTACGTGCTGCAGTTTGACACAGGAACTCGCTTCATCTAGAACAACAACCACTTTAAAATGCAGCACAGGTACATGTGACATTAAGATAATTAGTAAATAATATAAGTACCTGGTTTCTAAATGGCACATACACATGTTTACGATCCACTGGATCCAGATGTAATTTGGGAAACACTTTGCGGTCATCACTGGTCCTGTAGAGCACCGTGGGACAGGCAGCGTGAAAGTTCCTGTCCACAGACAGCTGACAACAAGAAGGAGAGACTGTACTGGTTGTTTATGTCAGATCAGAAGCAGTGAGAGTGATCAATCTAGTTACAACCTTGCTTTCAAAAACATGGGACTCTAGCAAGAATGTAAAAAAGAATAAAGCTGATAATCATATAATTAAGATCACAAGTGTTGCAAAGACAATGAATAAAAATTTTAATGTTAGAATTTACACTAAAAACAAAACTATACAGCCTTTACAACCCCCCCACCCCCACCCCCACCCCCTTACCCCCCAATTATTTATTTTTAGGCATCTTTGAGATGTTTTCAGCCAGGTCTAATCTGGTCTTCCTGTGCCCGAATATAAACAATGGTTTCCGTATATACATTCCTGAAGGTGTCTCTTGAGCTCACAGTTTGATAAAGGACAACAAAACTACTTCTCCAAGGGTGTTCTTGGGATTCCAAGGTGCTCTGTAGCTGTAAACTAATAAAACACTGCTGCAAACATCCACATCGGTTGTCTTCTGTACTTGTTCAGACTCGTTGGATGTTCTTAACCTGGAATGTTGATTTGGCTTCTCCTACAGGCTCTGCTCTCTGTCTGCTTTCTTTTGCTTGTTCAGCCTTGACTCTTCTTTGGTGCCTAATACGTTGACTTCCAGCGAAATGTTGCGACATAACGAAATTAGGCCTCAACTGACTGTGAAAATGGCAGCCTGCGTATAAAAATGGCTGTAATTCCCAAACAGTTAATGCAATAAATTTGTTTAGTTAACAGGTTACTCAATAGACACCCTACTGCTACTAGATGGCCTCTGAAATACTGAGCATTAGCTTTATTTCTTTCTGTTAATAATAACTGATGTATGATAATTTATACAAACCTTAATGAGCTGCCCGTCTCCTATCCCAATATAGAAAACCATCCAGCCTCTCTGCCTCAGTGCCAGCACTGAGGTCATGTAGCTCTGCCTGAAAATCACTGCCTTCGGTTTGAGGATCTTTGGCTGAGAAACAGGAAAACATCAGAATTAACTGACCTGAAGAACTGAACATCAGAAGTACTGAAAATACTGAAGCCTCACTGAAGCATGTCTGTTGCTGCATTGTCATCAAAGTCAGTTGAATTTCTTGATTTTGTCATTTTAGTTTGAAATATGAGGTTCAGAGATGAAGTGTGGCCATTAGGACATCCCACAGTTGGCTTAATAGTTAAACTGGCTCATAGATAACACATTGTTTTGTTATAGTATGTGTGGAGAAACAAATATATGGATTATTTTATCACCAATTGTACAAAAGTCTTACACTGCTCTCTCATCTTTCTTCAGTCTATGATGCTCAAACATGACAAGATTTTTCAAGCAGCTGAAATGATATTACAAAAATAACTCTATTAAGACACTCAAAAGAACAAAACTTTCTTTTTGTTGTAGTTAAAATGTATATTTTAGTTCTTTTATTCTTTTTTAAAGGGATATTTAGCTAACTTTGCATGACCAGAGGATACTGGAGCCATTAAATTAACAACCATTAAATCAGAGTTTAAAAAGCTCTCACCGTCACTTCTGATGGCACAGAGGTGTAGAAGTCTGGATCTCTGTCGGCATCACTGCTGTAATCAGGGCTGATGTCAAACACCATCAGCTGGGTGTCGGTGTCTCCTCCATCCACACTGAACACACCGCTCCAAAGCACCGGCTGCTCCCCCGGGATGACCGAGGAGGCCACGAGTCTGCTGCTTTCACCGTCAGAGACACTGAGAGTCGCGCCCCGCAGAGACTTGAGTGTGTCAGTTTTGCTTTTTTCGCCTTCGAGCCAAATGAGACGGACTCTGTTTGTTTGAGCTGAGAGCGCGTTGGAGAACAGATAGATGGTTGAATTGATCTGAAACGCATCAACAAACTCCACATCACCTTTACTTTTGATCCCAGGTGTGCCTGAAGCGCCATCGGTTAGAGAAAATATACCTCCACCCTGTTTGTTATCTGTATCTTGAAGGTTGACAGTCTGCTGATTAATACCACACTTGTTGTTTTCGGGCTTTTCTTTGTTTTGTTGGATCGCGGTCAGAATGTAAGTGTCAGTCTGAGTTTTCTTCTTCACATCCACCAGAAAGCTGACTGACCTGCTGCTGCGCTTCAGAGGCCCCACCTGGATGTGTTCTCTGTGCAGAAGTTTGGAGATGTTCTTCAGGTCCAGAACCTCGCAGTAACTGCAGTCATTGTCAGTCACACCGCAGCTGATCAGAGAGTCATTCTTTGTGAAAGGCAACAACACGTTGATGCTGAAAGTTGCGTTCCACTCAGCTGTGTCAGAAACCCGGTAAAACTGCACATCATCCTGCTGGTTTCCGGTCTTTAAGATTCCTCTCTGGGTCAGACTGTTGATCAGAGTCAGGTCGTGGCTCAGCTGGTACAGCCTCTCTTCTGTGGCGATATAAAGCATGTTGGGAGTCACGTCGACTTGGCGGATGTCTCCATCAAAGGTGAAGCCTCCATCCTCCTTCAGACACAGACCCAGTTCTCCAGAGAGAACAGAAAGCAGAGCGAGCAGCAGGATCATCTTATAATAACAATAATTCTAACTGGGACACGCTCACACAGCGATGCTCTGCGTGGCACTCTGCTCTCTGCGTCTCTAAACTGGTGTGTAAAGCGCAGCGCGCGCAGCGCGCGCAGCTGAAAAGAGAACTGCTGGAAGCAGGAGGGCTGGAGCGTGCCAAGCGAAAGTGAAAATATTTGAACATTTTCACTCAGCTGCTTTAGTCTCATTTTCACCCCGTACCTCTGTACAGGCCAATGTTACAAAAAAAAAAGCCGGATATAGTGCGTCCCTAAGCAAAATCACCGCAATTACAGCCCTCAGCTGTATTAAGGCGTTTTCTTTAAACCTTTCATAAATGTTAGTGTAAAGTCAGATTTGGCTTAAATCAATGGAAACATATGACCTCAGAAATGATTCTGACACAAAAGCCATTCAGTCCCGAGTTCAGGAATGTAACGGAAACTCTCAGCTAGGGACACACTTAGGAGCTGAGACGTTGTTAACAAAGACACAATACTGTGCGGTGTATCTGGATCTAATGATCTTTCCATTAGTTTTGAACAAAGTATCATATGTTCTAACAGGAGGACAACAATGGTGACATCTAGTGTCAGCTCTGGGGTCTCTATCATACATTAAATGTCACTGACCAAAAAGAAAGATTTTAAAAACTTTTTACTGTTTATCCTCCTGAAACATGTCCTCCTACGTAGGCAAAAGTTAAACAAAGACACACTTTTTCCTCCGGTTCCCAGGAGGACATTCAGACAGCATCCAGCATGAAGTTCAGTGAGACCCACTAAATCCAAGTACAAACACACTTTTAGTTTTAATCTTTGCTGCATTTCTATTCTTCTTATTGTTGTATGTCTCATTGTCTGTGTTATAAATGTCTTTCCTTTACAATACATGTCTTGAGGTGACTGTTGTTGGGATTTGGTGCTACATAAGTAAAAGCTGAATAGAAAATTCTGAATAAAGCGATAATCATCAAGTGACATGTCTCCCACAGAGCTTTTGTTTCTGTGGCTCCCAGACTCTGGAACTCTCTTCCATTGAGTTTGAGATCTGTAGACTCTGTCAGTTCTTTTAAAAAACTGTTAAAAACCCATCTTTTTAAACTTGCCTTTGGTTGATGTTGTTTTATGTTCCAGCTTCTGTGAAGCAGTCTGTGATTTTATCTTAAAAGGTGCTGTATAAATAAAATTTTACTTTTACTTTACTTTACTACTGTATGGAGTAGAAAGAAAGAAAAGTCGCTGTGCTTGACCCTGAAACCAGAACCACAGGTTATTCATTCTAAACAAAGGCCTAAAGACAAATTAATGAAGTGCTATTATGTTTTTAAAAAAAACAATACCAGATCCCTCAGTAAACAAACCAGATGAGCTGCAATCAGTGATTTACTACAACTGCTTTTTCAGCGAGTGTTGTTTGTAGCTGAATCCTGGCTTCGTCCAAACATCCCCGATGCGTCGGTCGAGGTACCGGGCCAGACTTTACACTGCCATGACGACAACAAAGTCTCTAAGGGAAGGGGCCTAGAGCTCTGTGCTTATGTGCTTCAGGGTTGGTGCCATAACAGTAGAATTATAGACAGTCACTGCTCACCGGTCTTAGAGGCCAATGTGGAGGGCGTCCATATTGTTCCTGAGGACTTTAATCAGGTATGTTTGAAATCTGTACTCCCCAAATTCTACCAACATGGTAGTGTCCTACCAGGGGAAACAGGACACTGGACCATTTGTACAGTAACATCAAGTATGCCTACAGAGTGACATCTCTCGCCCAACTGGGACAATTTGACCACCTCTCTCTGCTCCCCATTCTCCCAACTCCAGGCCTCAAGGGCCGGTGTCCTGCAGGGCTAAATTACCTCCTCAACATGTCTTGAAGTTCTCCAGAGTCCTGGTAATGAACTAATCATTTGATTCAGGTGTGTTGACCCAGGTGATATATAAAACCTGCAGGACACTGGCCCTTGCGGCCTGGAGCTTCCCACCCCTGTAATACACATTTTGAGACAAAGAGGTAACTTTTTCTCAGTCACCACCAGTCATACAGCAAATTCCCTGCTGACTCGGCCTCAGGATGTCTATAGGAAAGAATCAAGCGCACCCATAGGCAATGAGTGCATCAGTGGTCATGTGCGCAGCACGCAGAGGGAGAGTGAGAGACCGAAGGAGCAGCAGCAGAGCATCACAGTTGTAACACGGTTTTGTGTGATGACGTGTGCGTCAATGAACCTACATCCAAGCTCATATTCATATATACTGTATCTTCTACAACTAGTTCATGTATGGCTGCACCACATTTGGATTACACATGGCAAGCTCTGATGTAACCAATTCTTCTGTGGAGCTTAATTAAAGACAGTGAACTCAACTCCTGGACTGCTGCAGTCTCTGTGACTGAAGACTTAGGCCAGACTTGTATATCCAGCACTTCTAGTATTATAGGTTATAGTATTATATATTCTATATATAGTCTACTGGCCTGGTTATAGAATATAACCAGGCAGCAGTCAGAGCTTATTCATTTCAGTTGTGAATGTCTTCTGCCAAAGTAAGATAACCACCAACACTGAAAGACAAAGAGCAGCTTATATAAACACAGCAGAAAACTAAAACATCATCAATAAAGTTGAGTAGAAAAAATGAACTACATATCTGCTACGTTTAATTTTCTGAAAAGAGTTGTTTGAAATGTAAGATCAATTTAAAACAACATTTTATTTGATTCAGGTTTAGGGTACAACATAAAAAGCAGACAGAATCAAATCACTTACCAACAATAACACGAGGCATCAGGAGGAAACGCTGTATTTGAAGGACCTTGTGTAAAGAAGACTGCGGCCCAAGTCTTATTGTCCTGCCACCATACTTTATCTAGAAAGAAGTTAAAGGAATGTCATAGAGGTCAGCAGAGCAATGGGTGAAAATATTTACTGCATGTATGAATACTATTAATACTAAAAAAAAAACTTAGACAAAGTTTATTTTCCCCATCATGTGTATTGCCTCTTATGAACACATTAGATTAAGAGCTCTGTGGTTATTAGAGATACTAATTTCATTGGGGTTTTTGTTTTCTGTTATTTGCACTTTCTGCAAAGTCCTTTGACTAAAAACAATGTGTCATATTTTAACTTCTCGTGCTGCACTTCAATTCAATTCAATTCAATTTTATTTATAATACTTATAATGCTTCCTATTTCCCAAGTGTGTCAGTTTATATAAACTGTCTGTGGCCCTACCCTCTTCTTGTGTTCTCCCTGCTTTTTAAGATATTTAGTTTCTTGATGTTCTTCACATTGTAATTTCTGTGTCTACAAGTCCTCAGGACCCTGGAATATCTTTGGATGTCTGTGTTTCTTTGGGGGACCGTGGTGAGGTACAGTCCACATCATGCCTTCCCAAAAGTGTTGGTGAGGTAAGTTATTTACAGTTGTGTGAAAAAGTATTTGCACCCTTCCTGATTTCCTATTTTTTCTTGTATGTTTGTCGCACTTAAATGTTTCAGGTCATCAAGTAAATGCAACTATTAGACAAAGATTACACAAGTAAACACAAAATTCAGTTTCTAAATTATAGTGTTTATTATTGGGGGGGGGGGGGGGGGGATCCAAACGTACACGGTCCTGTGTGAAAAAGGTTGGCTCGTCCTTAGCAGCAACAACTGCAATCAAACATTTGTGATAAATCTTTTACCTCACTGTGGAGGAATTTTGGCCCACTCATCTTTGCAGAATTGTTGTAATTCAGCCACATTGGAGGGTTTTCCTGTATGAACCACAGCAACTCAATCACATTTACACCGGGACTTTGACTAAGTCACTCCAAAGTCTTCATTTTGGGGTGTCTGTAGCTCAGGTGGTAGAGCAGGTCACCTACCTACTCACCGGAAGGTTGGTTGTTCGATACCTTACTCCACTCTGCATGCCAAATATCCTTGGTCAAGATACAAACCCCATATTGCTCTCTGATGCAGCCATCATACTGTGAATGTTAGATAGAAGGTGCTTAGAGCCTAGAAAAAGTCCTTGGGTGAATGAGACAAGTTGTGTAAAGCGCTCAGAGTAGAAAAGCACTATATAAAAACCAGTCCATTTACCATTTTGTTTTTCTTAAGTCATTCACAGGTGGACTTGCTGGTGTGTTCTGGATTATTGGCATGCTACAGAACCGTGCTTCAGCTTGAGGTCATGAACAGATGGCCGGATATTCTCCTTCAGGACATTTTGGTAGAAAGCAGAATTCATGGTTCCATTTACCACAGCAAGTCTTCCAGGTCCTGAGGCAGCAAAACAGACCCCGACCATCACACTACCACCACCTTATTTTACTGTTTGTATGATGCTCCTTTTCTGTAATGCTGTGTTACTTTTACGCCAGATGAAACGGGACTCAAACCTTTCTAAAAGGTAAACCTTTGTCTCATCAGTCAACAGAGCATTTTTTCAAAAGTCTTGGTGATCAAGAAGATGTTTTTTTTGTGGCGAAACTGGCATGAGCCATCATGTTCCTTTTGCTCAGCAGTGGTTTTTGTCTTATAACTGTGCCATGGACACCATTTTTGCCCAGTTTCTTTCTTTTCGTGGAGTCATGAACTCTGACCTTAACTGAGACATGGGAAGTCTGCATGCAGGTTTGGATTTATTTAGAAACTGCATTTTTTGTTTGCTTGTATTGTCTAATATTTACATTTTTTAATGATCTGAAACATTTAAGTGTGGCACTGCTTTCCACTCTGGATGTCTGTTTATGTTAAGCCTTAATTATAAAAGAGTCCCTTCTCCAACCTGTTCTATTTTTAAGGTGTTGAATATAAACATTATTTTGTGCTGATATTGCACTTCTTTTTTCAGAACCAAAGAGTTTTTGAAATCTGCATAAAATTGCATTTTAAATTACTTTTTGAATATTACTTGAAATACTTTATTTGTTTTTTTAAAGTTCAGCTAAAAGTTTAAATTAAAAGATAAGTTTTGCTGAACTGCAAAATATTTTGGGTGCAGTGCGTTTTTTGCATACAGGTATAATAGAATAGCTTAAGTGTTTTGTTTTTAAAAAACTTGAGTATAAACTTCTACAAAATGCAGCAAGACATTAAATAAAAACAGTTATTCATTATGTATTGGATTCATATAGATATCGGCAGATATCCAAATTTATGATATCAGCAGTGTTGGGTGTAACGCGTTACTGTAATTAAATTACTTTTCCACTGAAAAAGTAGAGTAACTAAGTACTGTTCATTTTTAGGTATTTTAATTACAGTTACTTACAATGCACTTGTGTTACCATTGTAAAATAATTAAACTCGCTGAATATCATTATTTAATTTTATGGAGTTTGAAATCAAAAATATGTAAACTGAAAGCAAAAGTCACATTTTTAGAGTGAACTTTGAAAAAGAAAGAGTTGGATTTAAAATTTTCAGATTCAGATCTTTTAAATTAATGTACAAAAAAAAATTCTTCAGGTTCGGATTTTTCTCTCAGCTTCAATTTTTTTTTCACTTTCAAAAAAAATTCTTCAGGTTCGGATTTTTCTCTCAGCTTCAATTTTTTTTTTTCACTTTCAGATCTCTATTTTTCAGTTACAGACTTTTGGCCCTGTTTTGACCTGGTGGGCGTGGCTACACAGAGAGGGGCGGGGAATCATTAGTGACAGCAGACCGCTGCAGGTTCAAGATGGTCCATTTTTCATGTTGCCTTCAGGAAACCTGGGAATGAACATAATTTATCAAACACCTCCTGCACTGTATTATTTGATAATGTTTAGAAAACATGTCATGCATAACTGCTAAAACTCAGTTACTAAAGCTCTTTCAAGCAGTAATGTGTACAAATTACGCCGTAACTGATCAATTATGAGACGTTTTCCCAGCCACTACGTGAGAAGTGGTCATTTCCCATGCTCTCAAAGTAGCGCGCATTGTATCGGGTGGGGGCTGCTGTTAACTTGTCCCTCAGTGAACGATGGCGTCGTCTTCCAACAACACTGCTGGCACGAACAATCAGGTGAGTGTTTAAATTTGGAACAATTACACTGCAGTCTGTGAATACTACGAATTTAAGAAGTGGCTATTGTTACGGTTAATTTTTCGGCTATTCTATTTTTTTATTTTATAACGTTTTTTGCTGAAATGCTAGCTCAACAGAAACGCCTCGCTATCATTTTCGGCTGAAACTTACGTCCTAGTTGATCTGTAAGCTTGGAGAACAACAAAGTTAGTGAAGTAACGTAAAATTCTTTGTATTTAATTTAGGAGCAGCTAAAAAGAGAGATGCTTCAGCGACTACTGCATAAAGTTTCCCAGGTCATGCACAGACAACCCCTCGATGTGGACTATTTGCAGTTTGTTATCGACCATGAGATGGTCCTTTTAAGATCTTTGTCCGATCAGGTTGAGATCCCTCAAAGTATTATAAATGCTCTGATAGAGCTGTCAACTGTGCTCAGTATGGAGGACGTCAATGAACAAACCCCCTCTCAGATGTCAGTGTCAGAAGGAAAGCTGGGACGTCCAAATTACAATGTATCGCCTGTACAGCTCCAGATACTGACAGAAATGTTCTTATCAATCACCCAAATTGCAAAACGTCTTGGAATATCTGTGAGGACAGTGAAACGTCGTTTGCATGAATATGGCATTTCCATAAAGCAGTGCTACAGTACAACAAGTGATGAAGAGCTGGACAATTTAGTAAGATCTATAAAGACAAGAACACCTCATGTTGGATACAGGATGATGAAAGGGATGCTTCAAGCCATGGGCCACCATGTACAGTGGAAGAGAGTGTACTCGTCGATGCACCGTGTGGACTCTGCTGGTATTTTCTCAAGAATGACAAGGCTGGGATTTGTGGTCCGAAGGACATATTCAGTGCAAGGTCCTCTTTACTTGATGCATATAGACACAAACCATAAACTAATAAGGTAGGATGAAGTCTGACAATACTGCTAAATACTGAATTATGTTTTATACCTGTTAATGCCCTAGTTGTTGTTTTTTGTTGTTCTTTTTACAGATTTGGCCTGGTGATATTCGGAGGGATAGATGGGTACTCAAGAAAGGTGATTTTTCACTTTCAAAATTGAGCTGAATGAGATGTTAATTGAAAAGTGAAATACTTGTGTTTTGGTCTACCATAAAACTTACCATATACTGTAATATAGAGATCCTTCTGTAGAACAAAATGTTCCTAATCTGTTTATGTTTGTCAGTATTTGGTGACTATAAATGCTTGGTAAACTAATTCTTCAAGTTGCTAAAAGGATTTTTTTTTTGGGTGAATAGTTGATTACAAGTACTGCTACATCTCATGGCAGCTTGCTACCTTGGGAATTATGTAGCCTGCTTTTTTTCTTGTACTTATAAATATAAAATAAATGTACCAAGCTACAATACCTGATAAACATGTTTCTATCTTTAATTATAGTAACTTGACTTGACCAAGTTTCCACTTAATGACATTTACATCTCTAGATCATGTACCTGGGTGCTGCTGCCAACAACAGAGCATCAACTGCACTTGCTTTCTTCTTGGAGGCTGTACAAAAGTATGGCTTTCCATTGAGGTAAAATCTACACAAAATTAATTTTCACAATGATTGTGCAAATGTGTAAATATGATTCCCCCCCCCCCCCCCCCCCCCCCGATTAGCAGTGTAATTATTTTGACATGCAATATGTAAACTGTAGCCTATATGATCAGTTGTTTATACAGCCCCATACAGTTGTTTAAATGGTTCAAACATTTAGAATTCTTGAAAGGTGTGCTTATACAGAGCTGCACACTGTTGAATGACCAAAACAATAAACTTCAAATAACCAGTCTAAAGTAAAACTATATTAAAAACACAAAGGCTGCAATAAATTTTAAGAGTGACATGTTTTTTTTAGATTTAAAACAAATTGTACTGTCGATGTTTAATTTTGTTTCAGAGTTCAAGGGGATCAAGGAGTGGAAAATGTTGGAATAGCAAGATGCATGTTCACCATCTGGGGCTGTGGAAGAGGAAGCTTTCTGTCAGGCAAGAGTGTTCACAACCAAAGGTATGTGTAGTATTTGTATAAATGTCCCATGGAAATAAGAAAAATGTTCTTATATATTTTTCAATTCAGTGAATTTCTGGGTAAAATTCTGAAAACGTTGCCATATTTTGATGTTGAACAGAATAGAGCGCTTGTGGCGAGATGTGTGGATGGCTGTTTCAAGCGTGCACTATGAAACCCTTCACAACCTCGAGGATGAAGGCCTTCTGGATCCAACTGATGGTGTCCACATGTTTTGTGCCCAACATACATTTCTTCCACGTCTGCAGAGGGATCTGGATGTCTTTAGACAGGGTTGGGATAACCACCCTCTAAGGGCAGAGAGGAATCTGTCCCCACAACAACTGTGGACACTGGGACTCCACCAGAATCCAGTTGATACTCCAGACACAGTGGAGGTACTAAAACAAATCTAAATTATACAATCCCTCTTTAATCAAGTTTCAAAAAGTGCACTTGGAGATGTTGAAAAAAACACGGTGTGCTGTCACTGCAGACTATCAGCTTTAAGTTGAGGGTATTTGCATCCAAATCAGTTAAAAGTTGTAGGAGTTACAACAGTCTGCATGTGTACCCCCCACTTGTTAAGTTACCAAAAGTAATGAGACAGAACATTAATCATAACTGAAACTGGATCGCAGAGACTTCAGCAGATGTTGGGCTTCATACCTGCTGATGCTCTGTCAGGCCTCTACTGCAACTGTCTTCACTTCCAGCTATTATTGAGGCATTTGCCCTTCAATTTTGTCTTCAGCAATGAAACACTGCTCCGTCAGATTCAGGTCAAGTGATTGACGTGGCCACTGCATAACATTCCACTTCTTTTAACTATTTGTTTTTTTTCTGCAGAATGCTTTAAGTGATTGTCCATCTGGACCATCAAGTGCTGCCTCATGAGTTTCGAAGCATTTGGCTGAATATGAGCAGATATATTGCCCAAAACACTTCAAAATTTATCCTGCTGTTTTTGTCAGTTGCTTCACTAAATAAAAGAATATCACATCCCTGGCCATGGAACATCAGAGAAGCCAATTGTTCCATTACTTTTGGTCCCTTAAGTGAAAGGCACATATGAAAACAGTTCAAATACCTCTGCAGTTATAGCCAATCGTGTTAGTTTCATTTCAAATCCATTGCGTGGCATATAGAGCCAAAAGTAGAATTCCCATGTTCCAATATTTATGGAGCTGACTGTTTGTCTTGAATTTCCCAACACTGTTTTTGAATTGTCATTTGAAATATCTTTTTTTTTTTTTAAATCATCACAGGAAATCGAGGATGCGTACTTGGATGTCAACTCTATTGGTGAGCTGGATGGGAGCAATCCTGGAGTAATTCTTCCATCTGTTGAATGTCCTCTATCTGAGGAGGACATGGCAAGACTAAGAGACACTGTCAATGTAACAAGGCCCTCTCAGTCACATGGCCGAGACATTTATTTGGATGTACTTAACTTTGTACTAACTCACCGTTCCTAGGCGGCAACATTTTTATTTTGAATTTTCAACCCAGAGAAGGTTCATGAATAGCTCAGACTTTTATTTGATGTGATATACATGTAAAATGAACCTGCCAGGAAATTTTTATGTGAACACTCAAACATCACATTACAAACTATTTTTTTTGTCTCTGGCACATTTTTCAACAGTAAACCTGTATGTTTTTGTGTGCTTCATGCCACTCATTAAAGAACTCTGGCTGTCAATCTCCAACTTTGAAATGTGCTTCCTGAACATTAAATGGAAGGAGCAGCATTTTGAGTTACACCTCAAAACCATTGATAGACAATGCTATGCTTTACACATTGTTAAATTCCTGGCCAAGATGAAAAGCCTCCAGCAGAACCATTCTGAATTGACTATAGGACTTCATATGTTTCACAGGCAGGACAATGGTCTTAGCACAGGATGACACAACAGGATAGCAGATGCTGTGATTTCCAAAGTCAGCTTCACAATTGTGATTAAATTTTACCACCACAGCAAAGTCCTTCTTTTCTGAGGGGAGGAGAGGAACATGGCCTTGACCGGTGATCCATTGCAGAAACCTGGCAGGTGTGATAGATCTTGGGCCATCTTCGTCAGCTACATGTTCTTGACCTTCTGTTAGGATAAGAGTGAATTTTAAGACGTTTTGAAGAACCCTGGCCTTTTGGACAAAAAAAATATCTAAATATTTGAATTCGATACAAGTGTAACTTTTGTCACAAAAACCTTAGAATATAATTTTGGAATGTGACAACTATAAACTAGACAAAAATAACCATTTACCTTCTGACTCATAAAGCAAGTCCTGAATGAAGTTAACCAGGTCCAGCTCAACCTGATGCTTGGAGGTTCCCTTCTCACTCAGCTGAGGGTGAATGGACGCCATGACAAACTCGGCATTAACCTATGATGATATTAGAAAGCAAAGCAACCCAACGGCTTGATTACTTCAGGGCTGCAGTATTCGGGCCCTAGAACTTTTCCACAGTTTGTCACATTATAGCCACAAACATGAATATATTTTATTGGAATTCAACATAAAAGATCAATAAAAAGTGGTAAACAATTGAGAATTGTAACAAAATTCATCCATGATTCCAAACATTTTTTTTACAAATAACTGAAAAGTGTGGTGTGTGTAATTATTCAGCCCCCTCAGTCAATACTTTTTAGAAACACCTTTTGCTGCAATTACAGCTGCCAGTCTTTTAGGGTATTTTTCTACCAGCTTTGCACATTTACAGACTGACATTCTTGCTCATTCTTCTTTGCCAAACTGCTCCAGCTCAGTCAGATTAGATAGACAGCATTTGTGAACAGCAGTTTTCAGATCTTGCCACAGATTCTGGATTGGATTTAGATCTGGACTTTGACTGGGCCATTCTAACACATGGAAATGTTTTGTTTTTCTATTGTTGCCCTGGCTTTACTGTATGTTTAGCAATCATCAGGAAATGTCTATGGGCAACTGACTACACTGAGACCAAAGGGGGCTGAATAATTACACACACCACACTTTTCAGTTATTTATTTGTAATAAATATTTGGCATCATGTATGATTTTTGTTCCACTTCTCTAATGTACACCACTTTGTGTAGGTGTTTCATTTAGAGTTCAAATAAAATAGATTCATATTTGTGTCTGTAATGTAACAAAATGTGTAAATGTATGTAATACATACATGTAAAACTGAAAATACGTTTGTACTCACTTTCACATCTCCCCCAAGGACGAAGAGAGGCTGGCAGATTTCTGGGTATTGCTTAATCAGCAGGTGGAGGCCATACAGCTGCAAACCCTCCTTGAGTTGTTCCAACATTGGCTGCAATCTAAGCACAGCATGGAGTGTAATGGCTCTGTGGGTACAAAAAAGAGATTAAACAACATCTTCAGATGCTATTTTTCTTACATTCATATAGAAAAACGAAAACATGTCACAGCATACCGGACAATCGGTTCCTTGTTTTTCTGTAAAATCATATGACTATGTGACTGTAACTTGTAAATTTAAATCATGTTTTTATTAAGTACTCGGTATCGGCATCAGCGTGTACTGAAATGCAAGTACTCATACCCGTACTCGTTTTCCAAAAAAGTGGTATCGGTGCATCCCTAGTTAAACATAAATAAGTATGCATCAGCATGATAGTGTATAATGCTAGCACAAACAAAAATCTGGGAGACACTCAAGAATGTTTGCTTCCACTTAATTAATTCTTGTTTTTAATGGCCTTTCATTTTCTATGTGATGACCAGTGAATCACCAGTGCTGTTTTCACATGCTCTAAAGTAATAATTGCAAATAACATGTTGACACATCATCAAAAAAATTAATTGTATTAACAATAAATGTAAGTATATAGGGCTTGGCATTACGCTTTGAATTCTGGTATGTGGGAGCCATGTTAATTGTGTAAGAAATGTAAATAAACCATAGAAACAAACAGTACATCAGAGAAACAGCCAATTTAGAAGAGGGAAGGTAAAAACAACATATTAAAATTCCCAAAAGTATGCTGCATATGAATACGTGAACGAGGGAAGCCTGGAATTTGTATGTGGACAAAAATCTGCATTATGTACAGGTTGGATCTATATGAAACAGCCAATAATGAGCACATAGACAGAAGAAAAACTTCTTGCCACCGCAGTTTGCTCTCTCTCTCTGTTACGTACTAAATTGTAAACTCCTTTAGTAGTGCCTTTATTACTTAATTATTTTTATTTTTATTATTATTATCATCATTTATTGTTATTTACTTAAACATGACACATAGTTTAGGGAAGATTTTGCAGTTGTGTCATTTCAACTGGAATCATTCAGCTGCACATTACTTGGGGGAAAAAAGGCCTTCTGAAAAAGATCTCTTACTTCTTGCTTTAGAACATGATACTATTATTGCTTTTTATCTATAACTCACGCATATGTATATTGTAGGAAAACCGTGAAAATTTGACACGTTTTTCCCTCGTGATAATTTGTAGCATCGCAAAGGCGTACATTATTGAGTAATAACAAATCAAATGATTGATTTGATTAGATTTAAGCATCAAGACCGAGAATGACCAGCACACTGTTTGAAGAAACAAGGATTCCTCCTGAGGAGCAGGCTAAAGTGGCTGGGGAGAGGGTAGTCTGGGTCTATTTACTGAAGCTGCTGGCCCTGCCAGCGGAGCCCGGAACCAGATAATGGATGGATGAGAGTCTTGCAACATTGCCGTAGCGCAGGTGATGAAGACTGCATCCCAAGCCCGATTAGTTATGGAGTCTTTTAAAATGTTTTCCATATTTTTGGGGAAGGATCAAATTGTTAATATTACTTTACCTTTCGAAGTAAGTTTCAGCCGAAAATGATAGCGAGGCGTTTCTGTTGAGCTAGCATTTCAGCAAAAAACGTTATAAAATAAAAAAATAGAATAGCCGAAAAATTAACCGTAACAATAGCCACTTCTTAAATTCGTAGTATTCACAGACTGCAGTGTAATTGTTCCAAACTTAAACACTCACCTGATTGTTCGCGCCAGCAGTGTTGTTGGAAGACGACGCCATCGTTCACTGAGGGACAAGTTAACAGCAGCCCCCACCCGATACAATGCGCGCTACTTTGAGAGCATGGGAAATGACCACTTCTCACGTAGTGGCTGGGAAAACGTCTCATAATTGATCAGTTACGGCGTAATTTGTACACATTACTGCTTGAAAGAGCTTTAGTAACTGAGTTTTAGCAGTTATGCATGACATGTTTTCTAAACATTATCAAATAATACAGTGCAGGAGGTGTTTGATAAATTATGTTCATTCCCAGGTTTCCTGAAGGCAACATGAAAAATGGACCATCTTGAACCTGCAGCGGTCTGCTGTCACTCATGATTCCCCGCCCCTCTCTGTGTAGCCACGCCCACCAGGTCAAAACAGGGCCAAAAGTCTGTAACTGAAAAATAGAGATCTGAAAGTGAAAAAAAAAAATTGAAGCTGAGAGAAAAATCCGAACCTGAAGAATTTTTTTTTGAAAGTGAAAAAAAAAATTGAAGCTGAGAGAAAAATCCGAACCTGAAGAATTTTTTTTTGAAAGTGAAAAAAAAAAATTGAAGCTGAGAGAAAAATCCGAACCTGAAGAATTTTTTTTTGAAAGTGAAAAAAAAAATTGAAGCTGAGAGAAAAATCCGAACCTGAAGAATTTTTTTTTGAAAGTGAAAAAAAAAATTGAAGCTGAGAGAAAAATCCGAACCTGAAGAATTTTTTTTTGTACATTAATTTAAAAGATCTGAATCTGAAAATTTTAAATCCAACTCTTTCTTTTTCAAAGTTCACTCTAAAAATGTGACTTTTGCTTTCAGTTTACATATTTTCGATTTCAAATTTTTCTTTTAACTAACAAACATTTTGGCCCTGATTTAACTCCATACAAAACGTGATTTTACTTCAGCAGCACAGAAAGCGTCTGAAGGTGAGCTTAAAAAATGACTGCAGGCTACATCGCTGGACTGGCCATCGGGCATACCGGGCATTTGCCCGGTGGGCCGATGGTGATTTTTCGTTTTTATGGGCCAATGGGGGTTTTTTTCTTCGTTTTTTTCCGTAGCGGTATAAACACTGAAAGGTGGTGGATTGGCCAGATGAAGGGAGATGTGTAAAAATAACTCAGTTGTTTGGTGGTGGCTATTGCGGAGCTTCTACAGATTCAGTAACATTAGCAAGTGGTGGAGGCCAGCAGATGCAAGACGCTGGCAGGTGGATGACGGAAAGGCAGGAGGAGCAGAGACCCGAGGCGGTGAACTGAACTTCAGGTAAGAAGTTATGACCTGCAGTCAGGGCTGGACTGGGACAAAGAATCAGCCCGGGCATTTTGACTAGTGACCGGCCCACCATTGTATTATAGGAAAAGCCATAAAGCCTTTATAATAAACTTAAACCTACACCATCCTCCCTATTCTGGTATTCTAAACAGTACTTAGCAAAAATATGAAAACAACCTAATTTATAATTACATATACCTAACTAATAGGGTTGCCAACTCCCAGCAAAAAAAGAAAAGAAAAAAAATAGGGAACCACTCCCCCACCCTCTGCCTCAAGATGCTTAACTGACAAAACCGATTTTAATTTAATGCATGTATAAAACAAATGCACAGAAATCTATTATTTTTCTCCAGTAATTAAATAGATTCAACATCTTTCTTCAACAGAATTGCAGACTGCACAGATGGTACCTTAACAAAGGAAAGAATACTATAACTTACTTGGGTATATACTAGACTTAATATTTACTGAATACAATAATGGATTTCTATACATTATACATCAGATGGAAACTTTGGTTGTAAGATTCAGATAATTGTTTATTAAAAGCTAGACATTTTAAATAAGAATAAGAAAGAAAAGTATTTCTTTGTGCCCCCCCTTTCCCTGTTAATGCCCCCCTGGCAAAACTTTGCTAGACCCGCCCCTGCACAGTTACCAGCTGTCAGCTACGTAAAAAAAGGATCCTGGTGTTATTTGTCTCTCAGAAACAGTTTATAACTTCCCTTCAACTCATTCATGTCACCTAAAAGGTAAACCTGTTTCTCCATCACCTGTTCAGCGCTGATGATTCAGTAAGGACATCTCCTGGTTTCATCTTCATGTTTCCCTCTCACCACATATACAAACGGTTATCATGACCAGCAGCTTTACAGCTGTGGCTCCAGCAAACATCAGCTGATACTAGAAAGTAATATTAAATAAATTCTAACAACAGCTGATCAAGCTTAAACGTGCTGCTGTTTAGCGCGACCTCCGCTGGTTTCCTCTTTCTGGCGCAAAGTGGGCGATAAACAAACAAGAGAGAAAAGCCGATCAGCTGATCATTGATCAGTTTCATGATTGAATTAGCAACTTTCTAGCTGAAGTAGTACGGGACAAATCGCGTTCCTTTTCAACTCAACTTTAAAGTTCGACCTCCTCGGCTGTAATTGGTCCAGCCCAGAGTCGATCATGACCAACTGGCCAATCCACCACCATTCATTTATACCGTTAAAAAAAAGAAGAGAAATAAAACCCCATCGGCCCATAAAAACGAAAAATCACGAGCGGCCCACCGGGCAAATGCCCGGTATGCCCGATGGCCAGTCCAGCCCTGCCTGCAGTCTATCTGGGTCAGATATAAACCAAGTTTAGGTGGAGTTCATTTTCGTTATGCTGACTTTTTACAGTCAGTTACAATAACTCGTTTCTATACTGCTGGGCGGGTCCTATGATATTGATGTTGAACTTGTTTTATCTTATTTATAAGCTTAGTTATTAGAGTTTCCAACGGTCCCGTAAAAAACGGAATCCTCTCGTATGCAGAGAAAATATTGCGCGTTTCGTATTGAGGTGAAAAGGAACACAGTTTGTCCCGTATTTCAGCTACAATGAAAAAGACATAAAGCTGGAGTTATTCTGTGTCTTTGCTGCACAGCTGCCTCTTCTCCTCTCATTCTCTCCCCCTCCCTCTCCTGTTTCTACTTCAATCATGAAACTGATCAGTGATCAGCTGATCGGCTTTTCTCTCTTGTTTGTTTATCGCTCTGAATCTTACAACAAACGTTTTCATCTGATGTAAAATGTATAGAAATCCATTATTGTACATAGTATTTTTTTAGGGTCCCATCATAATTTCTTCAGAAGTAGCTAAGTACTGTATATGATGCCAGCATTTTCCCACATTTTCTAGATACTGTACCAGTACTGTATGTAAAATGCCATCAAAAAGTCAATTAAGTTTTTCTTTCTCATCTGTCTCTCTGTCTCCTTTCACTTTTTAAAGGTTGCCATGTTAGAAAAAATATTTTGCCCTGCCATGCTGTTTATTGATGTGGTAAATGAATGGTTTATGAAAATATATCTAAATCTGTCATCAGTAATCAGTAATGATCATGTCTCACCTCTAGTCTTCTCTGTCTTAATTTCAGGTTTTCACCATGTGTTGTAGATAGTTCAGGAGGTTAACTCGACCAAGCAGTCTACTTTCGGGTACTGTTTAGAATACCAGAATAGGGAGGATGGTGAAGGTTTAAGTTTATTAGACTGATACATATATACCAACAAGACAGTGTACATCACTGTGACAACAGTGTTTGTTTTCATTCAAAGGCTTTATGGTTTTTCCTATAATACCTGGTGGGCCGGTCTCTAGTCAAAATGCCCGGGCCGATTTTTTTGTCCCAGTCCAGCCCTGCCAGGCTACATTGTGGAACAGATGCTACCGCTGCGTACTGTAGAGTGTCCGTCTTTAAAAAAGTGTATTTATTATTTAAAGAGTTTAATTTCTATTGTTTGTCCACTCAAGGTTTATATGGATTTTAAGAAGTATTTAGTTAAATACTTATGTAGTACTTAAGTTACTTTTCTGACACAGTAATTAGATAAGTATTTTAAATACAATATTGAAGTAATTAGTAATAGTAATTAATTACTTTTTTAAAGTAACTTACCCAACACTGGATATCGGTATCGGTATTGGACATAAAAAGGTGGTATCGTGCCATCTCTAATTATTATCACTGATTATCAGGGTTTCCACATGGATCATTCTGTGCTCTCATCCTGCAAACCTGCTAAAACTGGGCACACTTGTGTCTCGCCATGAACTTTGTGTGACAGAGAAAGAAATGCAGACCGGTTACCTCCACTCTTGCATTGGCAACGGACACAACAAGAAAAGCGATCCTGTACCTGTGTATCTGTCTCCTTAATGCTCTGTGTGTTAGTGTAACAAGAGCTGAAAAAAATCCCTTCAATGACATTTTCGATCCTCCACTGTGACTGACCTGGGCTGGGGAGTCACGAGTAGGATTTAGGTGAGTACTCAGGCTTCTCTGAGGCTCCTGTTTGTCTTTCCCTAATGAATTTAGTTATAAGAAAGCTTCAGATGAGGCCCATTTTTTCCACATGGCGACAATATCATATACTGGTGCACAAGCTGTTTTTTCTTGATGCAAAAGCTTTATTTTTTTAGTTATGTAACTAAAATATCTCTTTTTGACTTGACATATGAATTGATGAAGCATTCGTCATTTTACTTTGAGAAAAAAAAGTGCTCATTAAAAATGCTGTTGGATGGCTGCGTGAGGTGTCCTGTATTATAGCACCTTGCTGCTTCACTGTCCTCTCTGCTAGGAAAGGCAGATATTGCACAGTCCAGACAAATTACAATAAACAGAGGTGGAGTCATTCATTTTGTTTTAAAGATCATTCTTTGCATTGCAATGCCGAGAATGCATCTTGAAAGAAAAAACTAAAGTTGTTGGGGATTTAATGATCAGGAGGTATTTGCAGTAGAGTTTATGTAGTTCCATGTCATACCAGAAGGTGACACCAGAGCCAAAGACATGATGTAGAGGTAGAAAAAAGAAGAAAAAAAGTGCAACACTTAGGAGAGCTAGAATAGCTGTGTCCGGTGCATTTTGCTGCTGAATCCTTTTCAGAATTTCTGAATATAAAACTTTTTACTGCCTTTGATAGTGTTTCACTTGCAGGCCCTGAGTACTTTCTCTCAAACTGAAAACTCTTGAATGATAAAATTATTTTAACATTACTTAATAAGACTGATTCAGGAAAGATAATTAGTAATTTTAAACATTTGTAGCAGTCCTTCACGAAGGAGGAACAGTCTGTCTACTCTCTGCAACTCTCAGCTGGTGCTGGTTCTTCCTCACACACTGCTGAGTTTGTCCTGGTGGATCATCGGGGTGCAAAGCCTCACAGATGATGTGCAGCAGTGGGTTCCTCAGTCTGTCCTCACTCTGGACACTTGCAGTTGTCACACATGGAAATCAAATGTGTGATAAGCTGCAGGATTCAAACACAAGTGTAACTTATAAATACATGTTCATACTTTTATTAAACAATCAGAGAGAAAGAAAAAGAGAAAGAGAGTGCAGGACAGACAGACAGGTGACAGGCTCGGGCTCAGCTCGTTAAAACAATGGTTAAAGTCTGTTTGGCTCGACGCCACCGAACAGATGCAGCAAAATAACAGTGGAGTGAATCCGTTTTGTGGCGTGATATTCGGGACTGAAAACCAGGCAGCCTTTACAGACTTTCAGCTTGTTCTATTAGTGGATGGTAAATGGTAAATGGACTGATTCTTATGTAGCGCTTTTCTACTCTCACGGAGTACTCAAAGCGCTCTATACAACAATATATATGGATATATTACTAACTTTAATTATCCATAAAATTGCCACATTCTCTTCAATATTAAGGTCAACTATTGAACGGTGTATATTTTAAAGTTCTCCCAATGGCGTTCTCTGTTGGCCATCGGGGGCGGGGGGCCGGTAGCTGGAGTTGGCCGTCTGGTCGGGGTCTGAGATGCTGGGCCTCCCTGCTGCTGCAGGGCCAGGGGCAGTCTGCTTGTTTCCACTCCAGTGCAATGGGCAACATCTTCTGGTATCTGGACCTGGGGGTATGAAGTATGTTTGGGGAGTGTGAGTGTGTGTACAGTGTTCATTTCTGTTTGTCTCCATGTTGGGTGAGTGCTGAGTATTTGTATGTGTGCATGAGGGTGGAATGCATGTTTGTGTCTGTGTGTGCCTGTTTGTCTATGTCTCTGTGTCAGGTCTCAGACTCCACCTCTCTGGGAACGTCTCAAAAGTAAAAAGTAAAATGTTCTGTTTCTGATCCTGTTTAACAGTGGTTCCCTGTTTTCTATCAATGTGTTAAATTTGCATAGATGGGCTTCTTTTAGGTGAAAAAGTAAGCAGACTGATTATGAAATTAGGATTCAAAATATTAAAATCTTAAACTATTTACATTTTCAAACAGAAAGGGATATCTGATGCCAGTTAAGGAAAACCGGACTTGAGAACACACTAGATCTGAATCTAATTCAGATCTACTTGTACTCTCTTGTACTCTAATTCTTCTTCTTCTATCAGTAAGAAACTTGTACAGATGATCAAGATCATTTTCCGCAAGAAGTAATTCACACCAACACTAGATGGCGCACTTGAGCCGTTCGAGATTCAAGATTCTTTATTTGTCACACGCAACACGCAGTGAAATGTATCCTGACACGCTCCTCGACTGTGCAAAAGGGGAGAGAAGAACATTATATACATTAAATGAATATATACAAGGGGGACATTATGTGCAGCAAGTAGGTGAATTATGTACATTAAATTAATTAAATAAATGAATTAAATAAAATCCACTGAATGCATCATGTTGCCATGTGTCTTTTACGTATAAAATCAGTAATTACGATCATTATAGCTGTGAACATATGTTGGACAATTTTTAAGGAATAAAATAATATATAAATAAATAATTATATCATTTACAAACATTTGCATTCATAGACCAGCGTAAAACCTTTATTATATCACTGTTCACTGTGTGAGCTGTTGAGTAAGTAAACCATTAATAGGAGAGCAGACGAGGCTTAAATCCTCCAAGTATTAAAAACTTTCATACTTGGATGGAAACATAATATTTAAAATGATGTTTATCCAGTTACCTTTGAGTTCCATGCTGAAGAGTCGAAAGGGAAAAGAGAGAAGTCTGACAACAATGCCACATATATTGACAAGTACGTATGTGTGGCTGGAAAGCTCTAATGAGTGGCTGGATGTCGGTTGTTCTAATGAACATTCATTGTTTAGCGTTTGGTTTTGGAGAAATCCATAACTGCCATCAGACCCAGACTACAGGTACTGCCAGACAAGTTCTTTAATGTGTGAACTGGATTTTCTCTCTGCTGAAACCCTTTTTGATCACTATGACTTAAAAATTAATTTTATTGAATAATTATTTAAATAAGGATTTAAATGGAAACAGTTTGTACATACAAATAAGATAAAAAGGTGAAAAGATTTAGATGGAGCTCAGAATGTAACTTTCTCAGTTTATGTGGGACAAGCCACAGATTTCCACAGCCACAGTTACTGTATGTTCTGTCTTTTTATGTAGTATAATCTGTGACTCTAAATGTTTGTCTAAGTATTAAAGTTAATAGTGTTAACGGTTGTTCTAGTGCTACTGGCTCTTCTCCGAATCCCCAAAGATTGCAGCTCAAAGGCTTCCCCAATATTTTACACTGATGTCTTTTGATTAATGGCTGGATCTCATGTTGGCTTCCTCTCACACTCCAAATGCATGTTAGGTTAACTGGCAGCCGTGTAAATGTGAACAAGAATGTTTGTGTCTCTCTATGTTAGCCCCGACCTTTCCAGGGTCTACCTAAGCTTCGGTCCCTCTGCGTGCCTGAAATAGATACACTATTACAAAAATGGATGGAAAAATAAATAAATAAGATACAATATTTTACATTGAAAAAATGTCCCTCAATTTAATTCATCATCCTCGCACGACTCCAGTATCATGTTTATGACCTTTGATGATGACCTTTGGTCATATTTCCTCTTTTAAAACAATTGAGCTAGCCTTTCACATGAAAGCTAGATTATCCTCAGTTTTTAAAGGGGACACTTGCTGATATAAATATTTTTTATAAATTTTTTTTAGCTAATAACTCTTTCTTTATGTATGTCAAACTGTGTTATCTTTGGGATTTTTTTGTGTTGATTCAGCTAAAGAAACAAAAAGTAATCCCTCCCTCTGTGCTCTTTCATAATAGCACTGAGGGAGGGATTTGAGGAAAAAAAACTATATATTTGCCCAACATTTTCAAGACAGTGGGGGTGATAGATTCTGCCTCTGACGTTCTGTGCAGTGAGCAACACAAGAACAGCAGCAGCAACCATGAAGTTTCATGCTTTTGTTTTCATGCTGCTCTTCCTCTGCACGTACCTGAGTCTGGCACAAGGTAAGTGAAACAGAATTGTCTGGTTTCAAATCACTACTTTAACATTTCCACTTAAAAATGTATTTTTAAGAGAATTCACAGAAGTTTAACCATGCAGCTCTTCGTGGTATCTCAAAAGCATTTTTCTGGACAAAGCAAATTACTGAAAATATTCACCTGAGTTCTTCTTTTTATGCCCTGTCTTCGTTTAACCACAGCTCCTGAAGCCACATCTCTTTGAAACTGTGAGGACAATTTTTCAGTGAATGAGATTCTGTTCAAAGCCGTTTATCACAACTCTTTAAATGCACATGTATTCAGTCATCTTGCTTTTATAGATCACTTAAATGTGGCAATCTGCAGAATTTTAAAAAGGACATAAGGACAGCTGTCACGTGTACATAGGCCTTAAATAATAAATGAAATTCTAAAAACGTTCCTTAAACAATTAAATTAATAAGTTAGACTAAAACAAAATTATTTCATTAAGTACTGTATGTTTATGTCTAAAATGATTGTTTCTTTGATGCAGCTGCAACGTTCAAGGGACACAGACATTAATCATGAACCAGTAATGTGGGTATGATTTTGAAATGAGTACTGCTTATCTGACTAAATACTATTGATACCTTTATACTGTAGTATTGCTACTTTGATTAAAGTAAAGATTCCTAAAGGATCCAAATACTTTTCATGTAAAACCAGCCCTTTCATGTTCAAGTGCTTTCACTTTTTTCTGTGCATGCTGTGAAATTATTTGCAGCTGCTGCCAAGTGCAACAGGTCTACACACATCATATTATCTCAGTATTTGTGTAAGCTGGCTTTGTTCAGAGGAATTCTCAATCAGCAGCATCAGTTCAGGCAGAGATGGTGAGGTTAAGGTGAAGTCAGCTAAAAACAACAATAAAACCAAGGAGAGGGGTGAGCGGTGGAGCGGTGGAGCGAGAGAAATTTGCTGAAATAGATCCTGAAATAGATGCCCTAGTAAGGGGATGTGGGAATCTTCCTGGACTGCTCTGGCAGGCGTTCAAATTTATTCAAATCGTCAAAATGGTCAAATTCCAGTGAGATTCTGAAGTGGGCTGGTTTATTTGATCATAATTCTCTTCAACTTTCTCTCCAGGCTCGTATGCCAACTGCTGCCTCGGCTACGTTAATGAGATAAAAAAGAAGAGATACCTTGTCAGTTACACTATGCAGGAAACAGATGGGGACTGCAACATCAGAGCAGTTTTGTGAGTATCAACTGTGAAGTCCTTTGCTTTTGGCACATTTTGTTTCCCACACTGTCAAATTCCATCATAATGACTTGGCACAGACCGAGGAAGTGACTGATCCCCATTTATCCACAGATTTTTAATAACGATACTCATATGTGTAGGTTTAAGTTGAAGAAGAGGGAACAACCTGTGTGTGCCAATCCAAATGATCACTGGGTCCAGAGGGAGATGAGGAGGCTGGATTTATTAAGTAAGAAGTTACACAACATGCTCTTAAAATTGCATACACTTTCACAGGTTATGTACATGAATCATCATAACTCCTGCCTCTTTACAGACCGCTAAGCGAGAAAAGGAAGATCAGAGAGGACAGCGGACGCTTCAACGAACTGTCAGACATCGTATATCATCCTTTAGTCATGTGCACAGTTTACCAATACAGAAAAATACTGTATCCTAATCCTTTTAAAGGCTGAACCATAAATAACTGTCAGAAAATTCTAATTATTTTTTGACACCCACGTATATATCAGATAAGTTACTTTTTCATTAAGACGTTAATGTTGGAACCGTTGTGGGAAAAATGAATGTATATAAAACATATATGATATTGTACTATTCAGCTTTGAATCATGAGGGAGTACAAAGTGCATCTCTGAGAGAAACATACACTTTGTGTTTTTTTTCATTATATACAACAGGTTTGGTAATTTTTGTATCAGCACTATAATTGTACTTTGTGTTTTTCTATTGCCAATAAAAAGCAAATCCATACAAAACCTCTGTTGTCCTATAAAAGTTTGTTATTAATCAGAAAAGCCTGGATCTGTTTTAAATATCTAATCCCTGTTCTGGTGTTTTCTAGAAGGCCCAGATGAAGTAAAGCAACCAGCCTTTGATTCAGTAATCTCTGACATATTCTTTTGGCAGAGATTTGAGCTGTTAATTGTCTATGTGCTACAACTGTAAAATACATTAAACAAGGTATTTGTTCTACTGTACACTTAATCCAACATTCAGAGTTGAGTTAAAAGTGAATGTGTTGCCTTAACTAATCAATCCAGTTGGGATTAAAGGACAGATTCAACATATTTCACATCTGTCTTAAAGCAACAGTCACATGCACACATTAAAACTGGTTCTGTTAGCTGCCAGTGCTCCATTATAAATGTGTTTCCAACATTAGTCATGTGTCCACATTACTCACAGTACTCCTACGAAAATGTATTTATTACATTTTATATTACATTCCTACATACTTGGTACATTTTCCACATAATGTATATCAGAAACTTTTCCAAAAGTTTCTTTTGGAGATTTACTTTCCTGGATGATTGAGAATGCATCAAGACATCAGAAACTTTTGACCTGCTGGGATTTTCCACACGGCCATACAGAGAGTGAAAAACAGAAAATATCAGCAGTTCTTTGTGTGACTTTGTTGATGTCAGAAGTCAGAGGAGAATGGCCAGACTTCTCTAAGCTCATATGAAAGCAACAGTAACTCATATAAACACTCACTACAACCAACTTATGCAGAAGAGTCTTTCTAAATGCACCAAATATGGAACTTTAAAGCAGATGAGCAACAGCAGCAGAAGACCACACTGTGTGCAGCTGGGTGTTCTGTCAGCTAAGAACAGGAAACTGAGGCTACAGTTCACACAGTCTCACCAAAATTGGACATTAGTAGAGTGGGTAAACATTGTCTGGTCTGATGAGTCTCAATTTCTGCTGCAAAATTCAAAAGTAGGGTCAGAATTTGGGATAAAAAAATATGACAGCATGGATCCATGCTTCCTGATGGTGGTGGGGATGCAATGGTATAGGGCAGCAGTCTCCAACCCCCGGAGTCGTTTGGCACCGGGCTGCGAGAGTTGAGGCTCGGGTGTGAAATTTATGGTTTTCTGTGTTTTTATTGGTTTTTACCGTTATTTTATTTTTTATTATTTTTTATCGTTAACTCGTTTTCCCTGGGTCTTTTCCTGTGTGTTATGAATAAATCTTCTTTTTTTGGTACCAGTACTAGTTTTATTTTGTTGTATTTATCCACGACACCTTTAAGGCCAGTCCGCGAAAACATTTTTATAATATATTGGCATAAACCGTTCCGTGGCGCAAATAAGGTTGGGGACCGCTGGTGTAGGGGATATCTCAGATTATACCAAATTGGTTTCCAGAACAATGGTCTCCACAGTCATCAGATTCCAGTCCAACAGAGCACCTTGAGGATTTACTGAAATAAAAGATTCACATCATGGATGTGCAGCCAACAACTCTCCACCAACTGTGCGATAACCAGAATGTCTGAGGATTGTTTCCAGCACCTTGTTGAGTCTGTGCCATGGCCAAATGTGTGCCAAATGAGCACTGCACCTGGCCAGGTGAATCTGGAAGTTCGGATGTTCATCCCTCACACATCACAATGCCACTCATTTATTAGAACATGACAGATGTACCGTGAAAAGCCCTCAGATGTCAGCAACAACTACAGGGTATACTGGTAGTCTAAAGGCAAAGACGTGGCCCATCAAAACAACATGTCCTTGATTGATATTGCAGCCAAGAACCTTTTCATCAGCTTCTTAATCCTCCCAAACCCGCACCCTTAACTGGCTGTTTTTTTAATGTGCAAAAGAATTTGTGCTGCAGTGTGTGTGCAGCCATGTTTTGCATAGATTTACAACAAAACAGGACAAAAAGAAAAGCTCTGATTGTTAAACTGTTACAGTAAGCAGCAGCATTTTTCTCCAAAACCATCATACTGATTTCCCCTCTGCCTGGTCTCTGTGTATTTCTTCAGGTCTGATGCATACAAGCAACAGTTTAGATAGTTTAATTTCTTCCAGCTGGGTGAAACTCCTCCATCTCCTCTGTTCACTCCAGTGCAGGATACAAAGGATTGAAAACTGTTTTTGGTGTAAATCTTTCCCAGTGTGTCAGTCTTGTTGGTTTTGTCATCCTGCCTACAGCTTAGTTTCAGAGTGCACATTGTTGCCCTCTAAGGTTAGCTTGCTCACTAGCTTCACTAACTAAAGTGGGTGTGTGAGCAGCAAGCCACTAGTTGCTGGTCCTTTCGTTTGTGGACTTCTTACAGCTTTCCTGCACTATCTCAGGGATTACATTTCAGCTGATTTAGGTATACAGACGCAGGTGGGGAGGTTTTTGGCTCAGAGGAAGCTGTTGGTTTCTGAGTTTTTTTTGCAAAGAGAACATTATTCTTTGCATCTTTGAAAAGTTTAATGAATAATTGCGCAGAAAGTTGTGAAGATTACAACTTTCTCAAGTGGAAACGATAACAGAGACACTTCAAGCAGTGATATTGAGCAAGAACAGGATTCCTACACAATCAGCAAGTTAAGACGCATTCTTGGCACTTATTCCAACGTTAATAACCCCTCTTTATGTTTGCTCTTGCCCACACAATGTGTTCACATTCTTGTGCAAACAGGCTGCGGGCTTAAAACCCTTATTGCAAAATATTAAGTTATAGTGCCAAACTCTCATAAGAAACAGAGCCAGTGTGTGCACATGGACACTGCCAGGTTGTGTCACGCACAACACTGACTCCTAGTTCAGAAAGACTTTTGCATCCTAAGTGTAAGTGACGGGAAACTTGCACTTTTTGGTGTGAAATGACATGTTACACAAACACAAAGTTTTCATCATTTTCATGAAAGTGTTTGATTTGATTCCAAAATCAATTCCCGGGAACTGACTCAACATTCACTAATTTGGAGAAACGGTTCAAAACTGTGAAAATATCTATTCTGTTCAGTAAATCTGGCCTTACTCGTTGTAATAATTACTGACACAGAGTGGCTTTAAGAGCTTTTAATCACGCAAATGCCTGTGATCACCTTGTTAAGAGCCACTATTTAATTGAGCAGCTGATCTTCAGTCAGTGCTGGGTTGCTGTATTACTGCAGTGAGTGAAATCACGGCTCCTTTTATTACCTGCCACAAAACGTACCTGCTCTTTCTTGTTTGCAGGAATCTGTGGATCAGCGGTGTGGATGCTGTGGTGAGAAATCAGAAATACTGAGTGAGTGCAAATAAATCTAATGTTTTGAAGAAGTTCTGTGCCTGGTGTAGAAGATATTTGCTGAAAAAGTTCAAAGTTCAGATTTAAGTTCAGATTTAATGCTGACCGACAAAGAACTCCTCAGTTTAACTGAGCATTTATTGGATGTAGCAATACTGCTTCGCTTCCTCTCGTTATAAGTTACTGATACACTGGTTTTAGAGAGATTTTTTTTATTTAAATTGGACCTCTTCTGTTCATTTCCTGTTTCATATGTTGTTATTCTTGGACTCTACTAAAGTAGCTTTGCATGATTCACAGCTTAAAACAATTCTTGTTTATCACACTTGGATTTAAAACAGAGCAAAAGAAGTGAGATCAAGATTTAATGAAAGAGTACCATCCCTCCATAACTGGGAGAGCCTACAAGCTTTAATATCATCCAGATCTGAACTCCAACTGGAAAAACAGAAAGACTAACCTTCATCTCTGAATTTAACCACTGTCATCAGCAGCTTAACAATATGAACTGCAGACACTGGCACACTCTAGAGGCTGAAGCATTGCTGAGTGCTGATACTGGAGCAACTTCCCGTCTTATTACTTTAAGGAGCTCAGACAGTTTGGGATCATCTTGTCAATACTGTTCAGCCAAATAAGCTGAACGATGCTTCAGATGTTTTTTACTCATCCACACAGTGGAAAGACGTCACCTGTTAAACAGTTCACAAACTGCAACACAACATCAGTTATCTGTGTGCTCAAATACCCCGGTGGTCAAGCTTGTACTGGACACACAAAGAGAGCACTTAAACAAACAATGAGTATGCCATAGCCAAACACTATTATGAGGCTAAACACGGCTCTCCTCGCACCCTGCATTTTACTGGTATTGAGCATTAGACTTCCCACTCTTAGGGGAAGTCTATCTAAGGTGTTTTCTCAGAGAGAGACGTGTGGGATTTCAGATTTAAGCGTGTATGACATATACGAAAATACAGAATGCTTATGATAAAACTCACACTCTCAGCGCACTACTCTGTTTTAAGATTCATAATTTTTCTTATATCATTAAGATGATGGATATGAGATTAATGAGAGATTTTTACCATGTGATTCCTTTAAACCAATCATAGATTGCTTCACGGCGTGATGAAGGCCACACGGCTGAAATGAGAGCATTTTTGTGTTTGTGTGTGCTTGTTTCAGAAGGTCTAATGCTGTAGCATAGCAGGCTAGTTGTAGTAGCTGAAGGGGACTTTTGCCACCATGTAATACTCCTTTAGCTTATTAGACACCAGGCATGACTCTCTGAAGCAGGTCCATGAAGGAGGTGAGACAGATGGCAGAGTGTGGATCAGCAGCATCTGAAACAGACACTGGATGAGATCTAAATCAAAGTAATATGCAGGATATTTCTGCTGCTGTAGACAACCCCACACTCAGTAGTACAATCACACACCTGTAATGGAATATCAGACTCAAGTAGCACTATCTTCTCACTCCAGGAAGTAAACCTCAAGTCAATGAAATGGTTAATGAGTCTTTTATGAATGAAACATCAAAGATCTCATCCTTTTGGACCCCAAGCAGCTAAATTTAGAATAATAGTTAAAAACCATCATTATATATTATAATAATATGAATGGTGAATATGTAGCCACATTTAAACAGAGTTAGATAATTATGCTCTCCATAACCCCATACACAGAAAAAGATAAAGCAGATGTTATCGAGTTCTCTGGTAGCTTGAGCATTGTCCTCAATCAGCAATCAACAGGTTGTCCAATAACAAGCACAGTTTTGATGCCATATGCCATTTCTGCTAAATATGTGGAAGCAACAATTCATTTATAGCTGAGAAACTTAAGTGTGAACGACAGCTTTTATTAGTGACCCGATACAAGTATAATTCTGTTCTTCACGTCTGCTTTGGGTCACGCAAGATTCCAGTTCCAGAGCACAGAGCTGCAGTAGCAGGACTGGCCACAAGAGGGCACAAAGGTACACCCAAAGGGCCGGGAAGAACAGCAGGGCTGGCACATAAACACAAAAAGGTCCAAGCTGTCACAATTAACTTTGAAAAAGAATATAATTACTGGACCAATGAAAGTTCTTGACATTGTTAAAGAGGATTAAGTGTAAATGATTTCTCAAAACCACACACTGAATTTAGTGAAGTTTTTTTTTTTTTTTAAACAGAGAACTCTGCACACCTGAATCAATGACAGGTGCACAGAGGAAAAAACTGTAGAGAAATACATATAATCTGCAAACATTTTTATTCAGTTTTAACATTTCGTCTGTGTGACTTTCATCAGGTGCAAAGAAACAGTGTTCATGCACATTTGCACATATACACACACATTCAGTAAGATTCAGGCAACTAAGAATTTCTGGCTATTAGACATCTCAAACGTGTGCTCTATCAGTCAGGTAATGAGTAAACTTAAAATGTCAATGCTGTCATCACAACTGCAAATAACATTTAACATCATCACCTGATCCCAAAGCCGGACCATTCATATCTCCTATATTTTTTAATATTATCACTTAGATCCATAAATTACCACAGGTATGAAACCAATTCACAACAAATGTATAGTGATGTATAATGTTTTAAAATGCCAACATTGCAATATATACAACTTACATGTGGATGAAAGATTTCCATATACATGTAGAAACTGTTCTCACTGAAACAGAAAATACGTGAACACAAAAGTGCGATTATCCAGTGGCGGCTCACTTTAATGATATCAAACATGATTTTGTATCTTAAGATTTTGTGGCATTGAACATGTTCCATGACTCCCATGACTTACTACTGAAGAGAGGAGAGGCCTTCTGGATATTGGCTAATTCTGGATATTTGTCACCTTAAGGACTGAATGATGAACTTTTACTCGATAATTGTAGTTTCTTAATGACAAACAAACTGTTTTGGATGTTTTGGGTTTGATGTGTGATTTCTATATATTGTGATGTTCAAATTTTAAAACATTGTACATTACTGATTTGACTTAAACATGAATATATTTTCATTTTCAGTCAAACCCTCAGACTCAAACTGAGGCAAACATCATGCAAATACATAGGATATAAATTTAAGGAAAGTTTCTTCCTCCTCTGCTGCAACTTCTGAATCATGCCGTTTCTGCTCAGACTTAAAAACTTAGTGGTCAATGTGAAATCGAATGACTGCTTAGAATTTGTCGACAATATGTCAAGTGGGTCCAACTACATTTGTGAGTAAATTTGATTTGTTGAAAGGGTATTGGGAGGTCCCGCTCTCTATGTGTGCATGTGGAATCTCTGTATTTGTTGTTTCATGTGGGCTGAATAATTATACGATCAGTATTTTTTTTATAACCTTCCAAAGAACCTCCAAAATACATCCCCAATAGTAAAGACATGCAGTTAGTTTAGTTTCATTATAAGGTTTGTTATATATACGTACCCCTGAGAGAAGGAAGCATGTTGTTAAAGTAAATTATTTCAAATAACACCATCTGTTTGTTTGACATTATGTAAATATTAATATTATATTACCTCTTTTATGACCATCATGTTGGAATATTTAAATGCGTACCATAGAATGATCTTTGTTGAAGTGCAGTTTTCTTTAACACAACACGCAGAGGCATCGGACTGAAGCGAGGAAAGAAGAATAATCAGATGTAAGTTAAAACTTTAGTCTCAATATAAATTTTTACCTCAGCACTGGCTTTACATTAAACTTAAAGTATTTATTCTTTCTTTCTGCTGATTTTTAAAAGACTCAAAAACATTTTTAAAGTAGCTATCCCCTCATGTGTAATGTATTTTTTTTACAGTGCAAAAGAAACTGGATGTTTTCTTACTCAGATATTACCTTACCTATATTACCCTATTATCTGTGAAAGTGGTGCAGTTATATTAACTTTGACGGTTGTTTCTCTGTCTTTTAAATCTTAGTTTCATCAAACAGAGGAAATATGCACCAGAGGCTTTTTCTGCTCATTCTGATGGGTGAGTCGATCATTTTACTTCTAAAAACTGCACATTTGCATAACTTCAGATGAGTGCAGGATTTCTGTGAACTGCTCAAAAAAATGCCATCAGTAGATTTCTGAATAACCTGTGTTTTTTTTGTTTTGTTGTTTTTAGGTCAGTGCTCCTTGATTTTATGCCAGCGCTATGAGTACTATTTTATTAAAGAGCCTAAAAGTTGGGACGAAGCTCAGCACTACTGTAGAGACAGATATAAAGACCTGGCCACAGTGCCTAACATGAAATATATGGAGACACTGTACACAGATTCTACAGAGAATCAAGGACACGCCTGGATTGGGCTGTACAGCATCTCAGGAAAAGAAAACAGGAGGTGGCACTGGTCTCTGCCAGGAGTGGAGTTCAATGATAAAGACATGAAATGGAGAGCAGGTGAACCTAATGATGGAGGCGGACATCTTGAGAACTGTGCAGTGATTGACAGCTCTGATGGGTTGATGGATCTTAGTTGTTCTAATAATATCCCCTTTATCTGCTATAATGGTGAGAATATGTGACAATAATTGTGTTAATTAAACAAAGTGTTTATATTTAAACATATCTACAGCTCATCTCTAATGAAAATGAGAAGATGTGATAACTTGGCTGCTGGTGTTTTAGCCACTGTGTGCTATCCTGTTCATTTGAATACCCGTCCTCCCACAGTGCTTTCTCTGCCTCTCATGTTACACCAGGACACTGTTCATTTGCTTTGCTGCACCATCTCGTGGTGCCAAATGTCATTACACAAAATTTCATACCAGACCTTTGATCAGAAAACTGTTTCTCTGCCACACAGAGCAAAGTCATCCTGAGCATAATGTCACAGCAGTGGTTATTCCCATAATGTTGATAGTTTGGTTTTGAAGGTTTTGAGCTACTTAAAGTTGTGTCTTTAGAAAATCAATTTAAAGAAACATTTAAAGATAGAAATGTACATTTCTTATGAGTCTTGTCTTTCTCTTTATTCCACAGAACAAAGCAAATCACTCCATTTCATTGACTCTCAAAAAGTATGGCGTGAGGCTCAGAGCTACTGCAGAGAGCACCACACAGACCTGGCCAGTGGAGCAGAACAGTTAAAGGAAGCAGTCAGTAAATTTAAGAGTTCTGATAAAACACGATCATGGATCGGCCTGTTCAGAGACACCTGGAGGTGGTCAGATGGGAGTAATTACTCTTATAGACACTGGAGAGATGTTGGTGAGTTACTTGAAGAGATGTCTAAAACTGACAACGGCACCAGGAAATGTGCGATGACTGAATTAAACAAAGAAGGAAAATGGAAAGCTGATGATTGTAACACCAAGAAACCGTTCTTCTGCTATGATGATGGTGAGATTTGCAAAACTTCATTTTTCACATCTGGTTTCTGTCAGTTTTCTTACTGAAGGAATAAATGTTAAAACTAAACTATTATATTTCTTTTCTCACTTAAAAAGTGTACATGAAGGGGCTGGTATATGTTTCATCATCAGGCTACATAATGCAAGCTGTTATGAAGATAGAGCTACACCCCAGACACATAATGCAGCCTCCTTATAGGAACCTGAGTCACAGGGGTCATATTAGTTTCTAATAATACTTGTTTCTGAATTCTTCAGGGTTTTCTTTTCCTTTTTTTTTAAAGGCTCACTTATACACAAAAGATTTTAGGTAATAGGACTTTAATAAAGCAAATTAGGAAAAGTTAAAATTCTAAATTGGAAAAACTTACAGCAGGAAAGTAAAAAATATGTCCAACTCTTATTATTACTTATAACACCAATAAACCTTTCTTCTGCTATGATGGTGAGATTTGCAAGAATTCATCTTTCACATCTGGTTTCTGTCAGTTTTCTTACTGAAAGAATAAATGTTCAAGCTAAACTAATCTTTGTTATTCTTATTGAAAAAAGTGTACATGAGAAACACTAGTATATGTTTCAGAGAAGTCATCATCAAAGCTAAATAATGCAAGCCAATATGGAGATAAAGTTATACCCCAGACGCTTAATGCAGACTTCTTTTGTAAGGAACTTAAGACACATTAGTCACATTAGTTTCTGTCAGTGAGGGCCTGTAATGCAACTTACATGTAAATAATTCTTAAGAAAGAAAGAAATCTTCTTGATAACTTGTGGTGGTCGGGGTATATTCTGGGTAAGAAGTCATATGACATTAATGATTTTACCACAGGTAAATCAAGAGGAGTAAAGATTTGAAACAGAAAACACTTAAATTCTAAAAATACTGATGAAAGCTCAGTTGCTAAACTCGTATGTTTACTTATTGTTGTTAAAATGTTTTTCTTTTGTTTTTGTCCTGATTTGTTTCCTTTTAACCGACCATCCTGTGTTTATTCATGCCAGAAAAATTCATTCTGATCAAAGAAAACAAAAAATGGGATGAGGCCTTAACTTACTGCCAGCAGCACCATCACGATCTGGTCTCTATCACAAATAATGAAGAGGAAGAATTAGTGAAGGAGAAAGTGAAGAACGCCACCACACCGTATGTCTGGCTGGGACTGCGCTTCAGCTGTGTTTTTCAACTGTGGCTGTGGGTCAATGACCGGGTTGTCTGTTATGAGAACTGGGCCAATGAGGAACACACTGGACGGTGTGGCATGTCTGTAGCCATGGAGACAGGAGGAGAGCATAAATGGTTCACAAAAGATGATGAACAGGAGTTTAATTTCATCTGTTCAGTGTGATAGGCTTTTAAACCAGTCTAAATGATTGCTTATAGAGTTGATGTTTCTCATAATTATGAAGTAAAAAAATAAAAATATGTCAAAACTAGAAGCAGATAACATATAACAGTGATAATTTCTCTTTGTGTTTATTCTTAAGGGGTTTTTTTTTTGGGGGGGGGGGGGGGTTGCATATTGTTTACTACTACTTACTACAGAATAAGAATCCATGTTTTGCTTTTTTCAAACTTAAAAATGTTTTATTTGTTGAAAAAGGTCAGGTCACAGCTTTCTGGGTGTTTACAGCAAAGTACACCACAGCATTTATATGCTTATAATAGCTAATGTGTCTCAAAACCACATATATGTAATTATTAGTTTGGTGTCTAATATGAAGGGTTTATGATTCTGTTTCTGTCTACTTTTATTTATTTTTTTTTCTATTTTTTTTCTTGAACACTAGATGGTGCATTCGAGTCAGCCAAGCCACTGAAAAATGTCTAAAAAGTCGTGTGCTTGTACTTAAATGATTCATGTTACCCAGTTTGGTCTTTTTGTGTAAATCAACAATAAACAGTAGCTCTGAAATTATGTTGGACTATGCTCTTGTTTTAACAAATATGAAAAACTGAATATACTTTTCATAAAGTTTTGTATTCTTAGACAGTTTAAACTTCATTTTTATGCTTTTCAGAGAGAAATAGACAAATATATTACAATCATATAGTAAAAACCAGGAGGGCTTTGTGACTGAGCTCCCATCTTTTTGTTTCCTTTTGAGTTATTTTCAATTGATGTCCATGTTAAACCCTAGAAGGTCTTTTTCTTTCTTTTCAATGTTGATGGTGGTTAAATTTATGATAAAAATCTAAGAACATGAAATGTAAAATAGAAAAATGCAAAACTATTGTAAATAAGAGATTAATGCTGCAGTCACTTGCAAATGTAGCGACAGCTTAGAGAATGGTAAAATTTAAAAAAAAAACTGAACTGATTTTAAACTGAAAACTTGAACACACAACCTGCTCTCAACCAGGTTGTGTGTTCACCATAGGTTGCCATGGTGATTTAGCCAGGTATTACGAGCAAGTTTCATGACACAGAACAATTTCTTTTCCCCTAACTATGATTTTTAAATATAAAATCCAGTGTGAGCATTTTAGTTTATCTCCTACAGAAGCGTCTTTCTGTAATGTGACACTTTCTATATTTATTTCCTGGACAGCCAACAGTGCATGTTTCACTTCTTCCTCTTTTCCATCATTTAGTTTTTTAAGAAGTGACACGAGCTGTCACATTTCACTGTGTCAGTGAGGAGGACCGACACTGCACACGCAGGAGGAAGAGACTGCAACAAAAACCAAGTTTAAAACAAACAAACCAGATATACTTCCAGTAAACACAAAGTCCCAATGTTAAACCAAAAATAGGAAGAAGGAAGAGATGTAAAATGAATGGAGAAAAATGGTTGAGCTACTAGGAACCTTAGTTAACCTTTGACTCAGAACTCAGAATCTTTAAATGCAGTAATCACACAGTGTGCAGGAAAGTCGAGTAGACTTTTGTTTTCTCTTTTTGTATTTTTTGTGCGAATCAGCCACATTTTGAGTTTATGTTCTGCTTCCGATACAGACTGATGAGCACATACAGGCCTATTAATTGGCTCTTTCCTTTAACCTCTCCTCTGAGTCGCTGCAGTGGTGAATCAGCTCCCCACTGTTGCTTCAGCACACCAGCACACCAGCCTCTGCAGTGGCCCTGCTTCCCCACTACTTGAGTCCCTTGTGATGTGAGTGGGTTGGCCCAGTCTTTGTCTGATGTTTCACTCACCAATCCGTGAGCCAGCCAGTTCTTTGTCACCATTACCGCCAGAGATGGGCAGTACAAGTAACGCGTTACTGTAATCCGATTACTTTTTTCAAGTAACGAGTAAAGTAAGGGATTACTATCGCAAAAAAGGTAATTAGATTACTGTTACTTTCCCGTAAGCACGCTGCGTTACTGCGTTACTAAAACCGTGATTTTTTTGTGAGTGTCTCATCACAATGACATAAACGAGTGCGACGTTCGTGGCAACAGCTGTGTGCAGATCAAGAATGGATAATATATCGAGTGCGGGAGAGAGTATGAGCGTGCAGCGTTTAAAGCGTGGAAGTACTGACCTTACTTTGAGTTTGATTCCGTAAAAAGTGACAAAAACATTAGCGTCCGCTGTTCACTGTGTGGGAAGAAAACTTCTTTTTACAGCGAAAAAAACCCTAAACTTCCGAGCAAGCACCGAGTACGCTACCACGGAATGGGAAATTCACAGACACACTCGCAGATTCTTCCACTGACCGCTGCGGCACACCTGCACCAGGGCAAACCTCCGCCTGCCCCACTCCTGCTATACAGGTGAAAATAGAGCAACAGGACCGCTAGTCTTTGATTTTATTTATTTTCTGCTGTGTTTTACTTGCATCTATTTGATAGACTGAGTGTAAACACAAAAACATATTTTATTTTATGTGCAGGAATGTGCAGAAAATAGGTTTAAATGTTAAACAAATTTCTTCCAGTCAGAGAATGTTGCATATAATTTAATTTTTCTTGATGCATAAAGTTAAAAGATTAAAACTAATAAAACAAATTTTAAAAAGAGACTTTTTCCATTTGATTACATTTTATATGATGGATTATGCAGAATGTAGAATTGGGCTGAAAGATCTATTGCTTTATCACCTATTCAGGTTGTAAATCATGTTTTTAAAAAGTAACTAAGTAACTAATTACTTTTGAAAATAAAGAATCCGTAAAGTAACAGGATTACTTTTTTGGGGAAGTAATCAGTAATTAGTTACTGATTACTTTTTTCAAGTAACTTGACCAACACTGATTACCGCTCAGCACCACGCGTCTGAGAGCGTGACTCTCCAGGCCGCCTCCATCCAAATTACTTCTTTAGTCACTTCGATGGAGATGAAACTTTTCCCACTAAAAAAAAGTTACTTCCAGATGAACTGAATCAACTTTTTGGGGAAACAGTAAAATAGTTAAAATTGTCTAATGTTTACACACTCATACCTAAAACTGGAACAAGTTCCCAATGATGACTTCACAAAGCCATTTGTTCATCTTTTAAAGTCTGCAAGTTAAATCGACTGTGAGAGCTGCAAGTCCTTCTATAATGTATTCTGTGAGGACGCGGCAGAAAAGCAGAAAGCCTTCTCTCCGAGCTCTGAGCGAATGGAACGGTGACTTTAATAAAGAGACTGCAGACTATGACTTTGCGTGTTTGTGGTTAATGTAATTTGATAAATAAGAGGGGAGCAAACCACAAACAGATTTTTAGATAAAATGATACCAATGAACCATCCTGCATAAGGCCAATGAGGACCATAAATAGAATATAAAGTACAGTCATTGTTTACGTTTACAGCCAGTTATAAATCTTAATGGAGGCCATAAGTCCAACAGATGGAGAGAATGAGCAGAGTCAGTTCATGTAAATGATATCATCATAATCCAGGATGGGTAAAAAGATGGTAGCAACAAGCCTTTTCCTTCCAGTGAAAGGCTGCAAAATGCTGCCTGTTTCTGTAACAGGTTTTTAAAATGTGACTTAAAGGGAAAATTACCATCAGTCACAATATCTGATTGTATGAGGCCATAGTTTCAATAGAAATACTTTGAGCAGATACAAGAAAGAGAAGTGCTGCATGGACCCATTTTTATTTGAGAACTACATGTCCTTGGATTCTGCATTTCTACATTTAAAACCAGTCTGAGCTGACACAGCTTTGACTGCCTGCTATCAACAGCTTTAATTGTTCAAAAACCCTGAAGAAGTCCCAACAGCAGGAAGGTTTTTCTTTTTTTATATATATTTTGCATCCAAAGTACACCAACTGTTTGCCCTGCATGCATAATATAATGTAAACATATTATTTTTTATGGCTCATATGACCCGCTTGTACGTCGTGTTTGAATATTTAAATGCGTACCACAGAATTCTCTTTGTTGAAGCAGAGTGGGATATTTTATTAAGTGCAGTCTTCTTTAGTGCAACGCACAGACGCATCGGAGCGAAACACAGAAGAATAACCAGATGTAAGTTGAAACTTTGTAATTGAAATTAAAAATTTTACCTACAATATTTATTTCTTCCTCATTTACTGCTTAATATTAAAGCACAATCGCATTTTTAAACATTTTTAGTTTTAGAATGAAAATGACTAGAATTTTTTAAAGTAGGAATTCCCTTAATTTTTAATAATAATCTTTTTTTTAACGTAAAAGAAACTAGATCGAACCTTTAATTTCTTTTTCATATTATTTAGAATTGTCCTGCTTGTCGTGGTTTCTGTTTACAGTTCGATTTTTTTATCCCTCTTTTACTGGTCTTGCTTAGAACTCATCGAACTCAAACATCTAACTATATTAACTCAAAATCAACACAATTAAAATCTTAGTTTCATCAAACAGAGGAAATATGCACAGGAGGCTTTTTCTGCTCATCCTAATGGGTAAGTCGATCATTTTAACAGTAAAAACAGTGAACTGCTAACAAAACCTGTCAGATAACAACATCCAAAACACAATTTCTGTGAACAACCATGTGTGAGCAGTCTATATGTGACCTCTGACCTCCGGATATAATTTTATTAACAACATTTTTGCCATCAGTAGATTTCTGAATAACTTGTGTTTTGTTGTTTTTAGGTCAGTGCTCCTTGATTTTATGCCAGCGCTATGAGTACTATTTTATTAAAGAGCCTAAAACTTGGGACGAAGCTCAGCACTACTGTAGAGACAGATATAAAGACCTGGCCACAGTGCCTAACATGAAATATTTGGAGACACTGTACACAGATTCTACAGAGTATCAAGGAAACGCCTGGATTGGGCTGTACAGCATCTCAGGAAAAGAAAACAGGAGGTGGCACTGGTCTCTGCCAGGAGTGGAGTTCAATGATAAAGACATGAAATGGAGAGCAGGTGAACCTAATGATGGAGGCGGACATCTTGAGAACTGTGCAGCGATTAACGGCTCTGATGGGTTGATGGATTTTGGTTGTTCTAATAATTTCCCCTTTATCTGCTATAATGGTGAGAATATGTGACAATAATTGTATTAATTAAACAAAGTGTTTATATTTAAACATATCTACAGCTCATCTCTAATGAAAATGAGAAGATGTGATAACTTGGCTGCTGGTGTTTTAGCCGCTGTGTGCTATCCTGTTCATTTGAATACCCGTCCTCCCACAGTGCTTTCTCTGCCTCTCATGTTACACCAGGACACTGTTCTTTGCTTTGCTGCACCATCTGGTGGTGCCAAATGTCATTACACAAAATTTCATACCAGAACTTTGATCAGAAAACTGTTTCTCTGCCACACAGAGCAAAGTCATCCTGAGCATAATGTCACAGCAGTGGTTATTCCCATAATGTTGATAGTTTAGTTTCGAAGGTTTTGAGCTACTTAAAGTTGTGTCTTTAGAAAATCAATTTAAAGAAACATTTAAAGATAGAAATGTACATTTCTTATGAGTCTTGTCTTTCTCTTTATTCCACAGAACAAAGCAAATCACTCCATTTCATTGACTCTCAAAAAGTATGGCGTGAGGCTCAGAGCTACTGCAGAGAGCACCACACAGACCTGGCCAGTGGAGCAGAACAGTTAAAGGAAGCAGTCAGTAAATTTAAGAGTTCTGATAAAACACGATCATGGATCGGCCTGTTCAGAGACACCTGGAGGTGGTCAGATGGGAGTAATTACTCTTATAGACACTGGAGAGATGTTGGTGAGTTACTTGAAGAGATGTCTAAAACTGACAACGGCACCAGGAAATGTGCGATGACTGAATTAAACAAAGAAGGAAAATGGAAAGCTGATGATTGTAACACCAAGAAACCTTTCTTCTGCTACGGTGATGGTGAGATTTACAAATTCTTACTGAAGGAATGAATGTTCAAACTAAATTAATCTTTCTGTTCTCACTGAAAAGCTGTACACAAAGAGGCTGGTATATTTTTCATCATCAAGCTTAATAATGCAAGCTGTTATGGAGATAGAGCCCAGACACATAATGCAGCCTCCTTTCATTAGGAACCTGAGTCACAGGGGTCATAATAGTTTCTGACTGTGGGTATCGCTACTGTTTCTAATAGGTCCTAGATTTACAGCTATAATGAGAAATAATCCTTGTTTTTAAATCCTCCAGATTAAAAGAAAATTAAATATAAAAAAGGCTCACTCCAATTTAAATAATAAGACTTTAGTAAAGTAAATTAAGAAAAGTGAAAATTCTAAATTGGAAAAAACGTATAGCAGGAAAGTAAATAATATGTCCAACTCTTATTTTCATGAAATTTGTGACTTGTTTTGTTGTTTGTTTTTTCTTTTATTTGCTCCTCACATTTTTTTATTTGAAAATCTTGCAACCTGATTTAATTTAATTTGAACTGAACATGTGTTTGTTCATGGCAGAAAAGTTGATCCTGATCAATGAAAGCAAAAATTGGGAAGAGGCTGTAAATTACTGCAGAAAGCACCATCTTGACCTGGTCTCCATCACAAGCCTTGAACAGCAGGAACTGGTGCAAGAGAGAGCCAAGAATGCCAGCACATCCCACATCTGGCTGGGACTGCGCTACAGCTGTGCTCTTGATCTGTGGTTCTGGGTTAATGACCAGCTTGTCTGCTATAAGAACTGGGCCGATGAGACAGACACTGGAGACTGTAACCTGGCTGTAGCCATGGAGACAAGAGGAGAACATAAATGGTTCAAGAAAAATGACACAGACATGTTTAACTTTATCTGTTCTTTATCATAGGCTTTGAAACCATGCTAAATTAATTGTTTTAAATCTTATATTTCTAATAAGTGTTGCAGTCACACTTAATATATTATTCCTTTATCCAGTTTAGAGATTGATGGGATATAACAACAAGAAGCACTCTGAGTGCAAACCTCCACTCTGGACAGGATTTTTGTTTTATAGAATATCACTGGATTTTGCATGTATTCAGTAATATATATATATATATATATATATATATATATATATATATATATATATATATATATATATATATATATTTATATATATATATATATATACGTTGTGTCCTATTTTAAATACATCTATTTTGTGATACTTTTGAACTCTGATTGAAAGTGCGCCACATAAACTACAACAATAAACTGGATTGTAAACTCGATATTTGCTGAATTATGCTACTTTATTGAAACTGTCAACTGTGTGAAATGTGAGAAAAAAAAATAAAAATAAGCAAGAACAATGAGTTAATTCATTGGATACATTCACTATTGCCAAATTCCTTACTCGGATTTTAAAGCCAGCGTAAAATAAAAGTGACTAATGTGTTTGTACCACTTTAGTATTCACACAGCAGAGAGTCAAAAAGTGAACATTTTTACTAGTAATAAAAGCTGTCGGATGAACATTAGGTATCATTTGAAAATAAATTAGCAAAGATCATTGTTTATTCTGAAGGAATAAAAATTGTTTATGTTTATGTACCTATTGTAGTTTCATTATATGTAGCCTCAACAGAAGAAATGACTGTTTTTTTTTTGTTTTTTTGTTTTTTTTGGGGGGGGGGGGGGGGGGGGTTGATCCAAAGTACACCATTGTGTTTGCCCTGCATTCAATGATATGATGCAAATATTGTTATTATAGCACTGTTTGTCTGATGATATCCAAATGCACACAATAAAATCCTCTTTACTGGAGCAGAATGGAATATTTTACCGAGTGCAGACTTCATTAGCATAGCACACAGAGACACATCATGAGCGCCTCTGTGTGCTCATCAGAGTTTTTGAGTTAAACCACATTGACATTTTTTTCTATGAACTGACTGAACATTTGTGTAAATGGTGCCTCTTCTGAGTGGAAAAGGGTGACCACTATGATATTATTGGGTTAAAAAAGTTTACCTCTTAAAGATTTCCAGCAACAGCTGTTAGCCATAATTTAACCTTTGACTGCCCATCCACAAAATTTTATTTTTCTCTATATCCTCAAAAGATTGATGACACAAATAAACTCTGTCCAGCGTGTTGGATTGTAAACTTTCCATACGCCTTTAGTTACATGCTACTTTCTGCTACTACTAGTATTTAAACCATAGCATCATTAAGAAGTTTTAGTTAAAATAGATATGAACACATCTAGAACACAGGAAAGTGTTCTAGATTTATGAATATAAAATTAAATATCAGCATGAATTTAGTTTATCTTCTACACGAATACTTTCTTGTTGTTTAACTTATTGGATGGTTTTGCGATTGACCACAACCACAACTACAAAGAAAAACTAATCTCAAGTATTAAAAACATTCAATTAATTTAGTCTTTTACCATTGCTCTAACAGAAAGGATGTTTTTTATTGTGTCTTTCAGCATGTCAAACAGCAGGTTTGGCCTCTTTTCTGTCCTGTTTTCCATTTTATTATGTAAATATTGTTATTATATTGCCCGGCATTTGGCTAGCTTAGAGTTCTTTTTTGCATATTCAAATCCATTCAACAGAGTCTTCTCTGTTGGAGCAGGATGAGAAACTTTATTGAATGCAGCCTTCATTAACACATCAAATAGAGACATCAGAGGGGATGTCCAAATTCATGGGCTGCATCCTCCTGAGGACGCATTTGTAGACCGATTACGTCACAGCGACGCGCCGAAGGCTGTCCAAATTCGTAGACTCCTCCGAATGCAGCCGACAAATGCGTTCTCCTTTTCCCCAAATTTGAAGGATGGGTCGGGTGTGTCCTTCGTGGCCTACCATATCCCAGAATTCATAGGGCCCAGCCAAACTCCAGTTTCCGGCAATGGCGGCTGCTACTAGGTTTTAAAATTACTCTTATCACAAAATAAACTTTTAACATATTTTCAGGCGAGAATGAGGGTGTGTAAACTTCAAATATCTGCTCGGTTTATCAAGATATCGCATATTTGCAAAAGTGCTTCGATGTTTTCAGAGACATCTCTTACCCACCAGCTCGATAGCTAGCCGAGAGAAGGCCGGGTCCTCAGGAGGATGCAGCCAATGAATTTGGACACGACTAGAGAGAAGCAAGGAAACACAAATAATCAAATATACATTGAAATTTTGTATTGCTTTTTAAAATTTATAATATATAGGTTGAAGTTTAAAGTAGTTCTTCTTTCTTTCATTGTTCAAAATTAGAATTTTTTTTCCATATAGTTTCCACAGAGTAAGAGCATTGCAATTAGTCAGTGGTTGTTGAAGCATGTATTCATCTGATCGTCTTTGTTTATACTTAGCTGCATTATTTTCATCCATAATGTTTGTTCTTTTTTGTTTACAGGTTCCATATTTCTGTCATGGTCCTGCATCGGTGACCCAGCGTTTTGTGTTGTTTATTATTAATAGTCTTTGCTTTTGTCTTATTTAGAATCTCTAGTCTTTGGTTTCAGTGTTATTTAGACTGCTTAGTCCTTTGGTTTCTGTCTCTGTGTTCCACGTTTGCTGTGTCCCTTTTCAAGTCTGTGTCTCTGTGTTAGTTTCCTGTTTTACTTCGACAGTCTGTGTCCTGTGTTAGTGTATTCTGCTTTGCTTCCTGTCTTGTAATGTCCGATTAGTCACAACTGTGTCCAGCTTTTATTGATCCATGACAAAAATTACAACAACATTTCCAGTTAACATATTAGTTTCAAAAACATGCAGTGCTGGATTGCCTGCTCATTCTGATGGGTAAGTAGATCATTTTACCAATAAAAATTACATATTTGAATCACCTTAAATTGTGTAGTCAACAGCTCACAAAACCTGTCAGATCTTAACATTTAAACCTCAATTTATAAACTTCAGCTGTAAATTCATCTGTCCATTCTCTTCTGCTTGTCCACTTCAGGGTGGGATGGGGCCTGGAGCCTATCCCAGCTGGGATAGGCTAAATCTGTCACGGGGCTAAGACAGACTGATGACCATTCACACTTACATTCACAACTATGGGCAACTTAGAATCACCAGTTAACCTAACCACACTGACTGTATGTCTCTACCTAAGACCTTCTTGCTGTGAGCCAACATTGGTAACCACAGAGTGACTGTGCTACAGTAAATTCAGTCATGAGATAAATGTATTGCTCCAGAAGTGTGTTCCTTTCTCAGATTTACTCATTCATAATTCAGTATGAAATCGAATTTTAGTTTTTAAAGTAAAACATTTTCAAGTGAAATTTTCTGTATTTACTTGCTGGATAGCTAACAAGGAATAGTTTCCTTCTGTTTTCCCTTACTTCCTATATTACAAACATGGAATAGCAATTCACTGAGTGCATTGTTAATTGAGTATAAGGACCACTGATGCTGATATGGCAGGCAGAGATTCCTACAAAACTTAGGTTACGCTCAGTTTCTAGTACATGTAGTAGTCCATAGTTCCAGCCCAAATGATAAACCAAAAACACAGAGAGATACTGTTTATTTGTTTATTGTGTCTGATTGAGCGATACTTACATGCACACGTTATTAGCCATAAGATTTATAGCCAGGTAGATGAGTAACAGTCATAATATTAACTTTGTACCCAAACATAATTCAGCAGTGCAGTACAATTTTCAAATAGTTGAATCATAATTACATTACATCGTATTTTTATTGTTTTGAATAAAAATGTTTGTTTGGACAACAGAAAGTCACTAAAACTCTTTATTGTAACAGAAAGTAAGAGAAAGGGAAATACGTAAGTACATGAGGTGCATCTATTTTAATTTTATACTTTTTGGTTACAATTACTTTCCACCAGTGGCTCCAGGTTGTGTAGTCACAGGATTCTGAGATAGCACAGTAGAGCTACTCTTACGACGTTTTAGCTCACGATCAATCTGACACCAGACACATAGGTTGCAGAAACAAGTGTGTATGATGTCTCTCTGGAGAGTGCCCTATGGAGGAAGTAGCTGTTTGTTATTTCTATCCTTTAATTATAACATAATATTTGCATTATAGATAACTGCACTTAGTTTTGCAATATCACATTAAAGGTGGTTTTTTTTCACATAGTTGGTTATTTATTAAAATTATTTTGTGTAAAGATTTTTATAAATCTGCATTTCTAGATGAAGAAATGCATCTTATAAATGGTATCTGTTAAAAAATTGAAAATTGTTTTATTGGTGTCATACCTCAATTCCATATTTCTTTCTCATGGTAATCCTGAATGACAAGGCTACGGGAGCAATAAACAATGGTATCCCGAGGATAGATAGTGCCCCAGGGGAGCACATGTCCAAAATCGGGAGAAAAGGGTTCTCTCCAAGTAATTTTGAAATGGTGATCGCATAGCATGGCCAGCACCAAAAAGCATAGCAACCTGAAAATCATGACACAAATAGTAAAATTTTGGCATCTTTTACACGTATCAAAAATACAAATTAAAGTCCAGTATTGATTCTTACAAGACAACTTGTCTTCCATGCAGTCAAAGAGGCCAGAGCCCCACTCTGCTGATGACGGCTCTGTCATTGGGCTGCTGATGATGACCCGATTAGATCTGAAAACCGTGCTGTATATGTTAACTATAAAAAAAATTAGAATAAAGAACAAACACACAAATATAAAACACTCTCCATGCTCCATGTTTCTAAATATCATAAATATGGTTTCATGTAAATCAGGTTTGCCACTGTGGATCCTTCAAGAAGATATAACATTGTACAAAATGAAATCAGTTTACTGTGAATGTATCCATATGGAAATTCTCTGTTGGTAAGTAAAATTCATTTATAAAGCGCTGTGCACAGAAAGAGTAGACTTGATAAGAGCATGATGTTCCACAATAGCCAGTAAAAATACAATAGACTCAATAAAATGAACAGGTTGTTTTTAAATAAATAATAATTCAGTAAAATGTGGAAACAGAAAGCCTGTTTACATTTTTAAAAAGCAGCTACGTTCCAAGTCCTTCATTTTAAAGGTACACTATATAAGGTTTTTAAAAAGGCAGGGACAAAATTTGCTGTAGTGCATTCTGACTCATATGTGTGCATTTATTAATATTTTAATAGGGATAAATCCCTTCATCATACTTATTTATCCTCCAATCCAAACTATAGCAATTTAAATAACTTTGAAACTGAAAAATAATAAATTAAAAAAGAACTTTTTTTCCTTATTAAAAAACACTTTTTGGATAAATATCTATCATTACTTATAATATATAAACATATATATACTTAAACTATAAATAAGTTGACATGTAAAATTTTAGTTTGTCGTACCTGATGTAGATGGAAGTGTTGTTGTCACCTCTTAGGCTGCGAGAGAATTAAACAGTGTACTCTGAGGAGCGGTACTTAAAGCAAATTTCCTCAGTTATCAACTATCATCAACATTTTTTTGTAGACCCACAAAAATGTTGACAGAAGTCAATATAGAGGGAAACAAAAAGCTGTCAAAAATATTTCTATGGAACTGAAACAAATGAAGCTGGGTCATTCACTTTGTTCTCACCTTACACACCTGTAAAGATGTCTTACTGTTGTGTTGCCAAAGTCTGTCCGTGAGCACACAAGATAGTGAGAGACCGCTGCCGCAGTGCTCAGAACCATGATGGCCCCAACGCTGGTGGAAATGTGCATGTGCTTTTGCAAAAACTGTACAAGGGGGAATTGTTGTATACCTTAAAGTTATGCATAACCTGCAAAAAAATCCAAAATACTGGCTTGACACTACGTAGATGTTACATGAATATACACACATACTTCTTGTGGTTACCTGACAGATGTGTTTCTCTTTCAGTTGATATGAACACATCCATTCTCTAAAATGTCATCAAACACCATTAAGCTGGAAGCCTTGTGTTTATCTCCACAGCTGTGAAAACACTAAAGTGTTATCGGTTACACAGACATGCTGCAAAACCCAAATCCACAGACAAAATGAAATAATGAGTAACTGTTAGATGACTCGTTATGCTCTACTACATTTCCAGTTTACCCTCAGGTCTTTTAAAAAGAGAAAAAAAGATAAGAAATATGTTCTAAATTATACTTCAAAATAATGAACATTCATGTATATACCACACTTATTAAAAATCTTTTACGCATCCATAACTCTGCACAATTTGAAATCTCCCTACATTTTCAACATTCAATTACTTTATGCTTAAACAACTTTTGTTTGAATGATCAACTTTAAGGGTGCATTATTTTTCTTCAATTTTATTAGAGTATTTAGTGTAAAGCTTAAATATGCAGTCTTGGTTTTATATTACTTACTCGGCTTTCCTAACCTACAGTGCAATGGTTTGAAAGCATAAAGGCCAAAAAGATGAAAATAATAAAGGTTAAGAAATCTGAAAAAATAAGACATTCTGCTGACTTACATGATTATGGAGTTTAATCCCCAGTAAAAGGTAAATGGACTGCTCCTTATATAGTGTTTTTCTACTCTACCTGAGCCTTCAAAGCACTTTATACAACATTTGTACTCTGATGAATGTATCAGAGTACAAATGTTGGGAATCTTGCCCAATGATACCCGGGCATGCAGACTGGAGATCAGGGCAGCCGATCGATAGATTTCCATCCTCATACTCTTCATGTTTGATAAGATCTGTAAAGTCCAGTTCTTGCTAAATGGCTTTATGTGGAAAATGTGCCACATTAATGTCACATTAAGTTCATCTGTATATCTAGCAGCCTGAGCCTCACACTTTCTCACTTTATTGACTCAGATGTCCGAAACTGCTCTGCTAACACAGCTGAACTCTCTGCTTCCTTTAAATGTGTTGTTTTTGTGTGTTTTTGCAGCGTTTTAATATGTGCTGGTGTTTTCTTAAGTTGCAGTACATTTGAACTCTTGGGACCACCGTACACGGAGGACGATTTTGTTGTGTAACTATTTTGTCTGGGATGGTGTAGTTGTGCAGATCCTATGCACAGCTTTGCAGACTGTCCATCAACACACAACATTTGTACAGAATAAGCTGACATGAAGCCAAAAACAATGAAAATTCACACTGTAGCCGCTTGCTTGATCAGTTTCTGTGCTTTTTTCCCTTTTTTCACACTTCTTCCCTTTGTTGTGAATTCTTGTTTGTCCCTTTTGTGTTGAGGCCTATTTTTCAACCACTCAGAATAAGACCTGCTTCTGTGTTGTTGCATGCACAACAAAGGACTGTGCAAATTTTCCATAACAAAAAAAGAGATACAAAGTCTTTACATCTGTCTCACGCTCCAAAGACAGGATTTAAGCAGTTGTGAGAATGATATCTAAACATGAAGTGGGTGTATCACATCACTCCCTCTTTCTTACACCACACCCTGGTGTTTAAACTGCAGTTATAAACTCTGCTAACCACTCACTGCTTCTGTCAAGTTCATCGATTTACACTGATTGCAAAATTATGGTAGCTCATAACTGCTTCCATATAAGGAAACTAAAACTATATGATATTGCATCTTGCGCCATTGTGATGCTGTTGCATAAAACATATCGTGGCCTCCTGCAGCTGCTTTAAATGCATTCATTTTTGTGGTGAAGAAATATTTTCAATGCAATCAAACACCATTACACTGGAAGTTTATCTGTGTTTATTTTGATGCTGTCTCTCCTTGTCTGTGACACAGATATGCTGCAAAACCTGAGTTCAAGGACAATGAAATGAAAAATAATTGTCAGGAGTGTTATGTTTCAAAAGTGTCGTGCATACTTTCAGGTGTATGACTGCTGAACTAAAACAAATGCTGCCTTTAAAAATAAACAGGTATAATTGTGCCTTCGTAACAGTGTAAGCTAGTTTTTCTCAGCAACAGAAGATTGTCATTGATTATAATGTTGAATGGTTACTACTGAAAATACTTGTTTTTCAGTAGGAACCAAAAACATTAGATTGATGCTTCTATTTCCAAGCTTTATCCTGAGTTTAGTTTTATAAGGAAAATATTTTAGCACAGTTTAGCAAATATGTGTAGTGTTAGCTTGCTTGGCTAGTATTTTTTACATTACCAAAGTAAACACTTGGACAGATTTTTCATTATGTATGTTCGACCAGCTGAGCCATACTTGGGTGCATAAACAAATGACAGACATTTACTTTCATCATTGCAGTGTGACTCTGTTGAGTTGCTGTCATATAATATTTTGTTGATTTTAAACAGATTCTTCACAGGAGCATCAGTCTGGTCTGGTTCTGCTTTAGCGGGCCTGCCACAGCTAATTTTTTAGTTTTGTTTTGGTAGCATCTTTGTTATACAAAACAAATTTCTTTCACAAAATAGTAAAAAAAAAAAGGTTCCTAAAAAGTTTTTACTATATAGTTTGCTTTATCTTCTCTGTAACCTCAAATTTTTCCTTTCTTCTTCTACTACCCACCCATGAGTTTTTTTGCTACAGAAAATTACATGCTAAATTTATGGGACAAACACCATAAGTCGAGGGCTGTGTTATGAAGTGTTACCAAGGCCTCTTACAATCCTAACAGCGCAGTGCTTTCTTGGCATACACCAATACAAATATAGGGATCCAGTTTCCCCAGGCCCAGGCTTAAAGCCAAAACCCAAAGCAAGGAGCTGGTCACTGCCATGAGTCTGTTATCTCAGGTGGCCTCAGCAGAGAGGTAATGGTTGTAATCCATTTGAAATCAGCTGTGTTTCTGCTCCTAGGCTCTTAGAGACATGTCAAACACAAAGATTCATTTGGTTTGTGAATGAATGGACATCTGTGTACCACGAATCTTTCTCAATACAATTGTATAACTGTGTTAAACCATTTAAACATTCTTAATGACAGCTGAGAAATGTATTGTTTATAGAATACACCTCCAAAATACAAAGATTCAATCATTGACTTTTCTGACCTTTGGTCTGTTATTTTGCTGTTTGCTGTTGCTTTTCTGGATGATTGTAACGTGTACTTGGGCCAGTCCCTAGGATGCCTCTGTCCCTGCAGCAGACCTCAGTCTCGCCCAGCGGTCAGGTAGACCTCCAGAACTGTTTTTGGACCTTCAGTGCTTCACGGCTTGTCTTGCTCTCTCGTCACTGTTCCCACGTTCTTCTCTATGTTTCATCCTTTGTCTCCCCAGTCTGTCGTGTGTTTCCATGTTTGTTTATCCGCATCTTAGCTTCAAGCTCGCATGTCCTTACCTGAGTCTCAGTGTTCGTGCTACTTCTTCTTTTATTTTGTTAGTCCTAGTCTCATGTGCATCGTGTTCAGTTTCGCTTCCCGTGCCTTGTTAATGTCCAATTTTGTTCCTTCCGTGTTCCCTCAGTGTATATATTATCTTTTGTCATTTGTCAGAGCATCTGTTTGTCTTCCTGTGTCTCTCAGGTTGCGTGTGTCCAATGTTTCTCAGGTTCTCCCATTTTCCCCAGTTTAGCTTTTCTGTGTAGTTCCTCATTTCAGTTCGGTTTTCTTATTTTGTACTGTTTTGAATAAACAGCTCGCCTTTTGTTAACGTTCTGTTCCTGCCTACGTTGTCATTTGGGTTGAATGTCTTCTTGTCCATGTCCACTATAGCTCTACTTTAATCATTTAGCTTTAATGATATTAGTTCCTAACATATTTAAGAACAGCTGTGCTTGACTAAAAATATCAAAAACGTCTGTTCCATGTTATGGACTTTTTCATGACAGGAGATCCATATGCTGAAACAGTTATCATTATCATGAGGATCACAGAACATTTAGCGTTTCTGCTAAACTGTAAAAACATATTAAAGCATATTGCTGACTGTAGCTTGGAAAATAATATGATAAATCTAATTTCTTCGCCTGTGAAAGATTATTTCATAAGTAACCATCCAAACCATCAATAATATCATAATTAATTACAATTAAATAAATAACACAACACAAATTACCAACAAATTTACCCTACAATTCATAACCAGCATTGGTCTGTTTCCTAGCTAGTTAGTTTAAACTAAAATTTACACATTTACATTCTGTTTCTGCTCCACACCAAGAAACAAACAATGGAAAAGCAGGTTGTTAAAGGGTTAAGAGAAGTTGTTTTGTTTTTTTTTTAAACTAAGCTGTCATACATCTGACGGTATGCTTTCTTGGAACATAGCACAGTTATTTTTATTTCACTTTGTCTTTGGCTCAACGTCTTAAAGATGCAAAGATAAACACAAGGCTTCCATGTAAATGTTTGATGGTATTCTGAGATGGATAACTTACACTCACAAAGAACACAAACTGAGTTTTCAAAAACGGGCAAAACATTATTCAAATGAAGTTTCTGAACATCTTTTAAATCAAATTATATGTTACAGTAATAGATGAATAAATTTCTTAATTCATCTAATAATTCCTCACTTTATACTACTTAATGTGCTCATCTGTGGGAGCCCAACAAGCAAGTAGCAAACGATTGCAATACCAGGAGCTCCGTTTTCAGGTGTGTTTACACACAATGTCTGTTTTCTGAAAAGGTTTTGCTCACAAAATGATGTCACAAAGATGGTGCAGTACGATAAGGTTTTAGTTTTCTTCTCTATGAAACCAATTCTCTTTGGGGTTACTATCATTTTAAATGGGCAAACAGGCATATTTTCATCAGTAAATCAAAGTGCAAAGAACTTATGTGCTAGAAAGCCTGACAGAAAAAAGTAACAGGCTGACATAGTTTAACAAATGTTAAATAACAGAACAAGGGAAGATGTTAATTCAGTCCTCTACTCTAACACAGGAATCCACCATCACCTTACAAAAAGAGCTGGAACAGTCACAGAAGCTCAAATCCTTCTATTGCTGTTAAAAAGCTTCTGTTTTAAAAAAGAGGTACAGTGTCAGTTTTTTGACTGAAAGTTGTGAATAGGGGTATTTATTTTTACTGTACTTTACTGCAAATCTCAGCTGAAAAAATTCCTGTCTTATGCCTGTTGTTGTTGTGATAGTTGCTATTTTGAGGGGAGAGGTTATCAGAATGAGTGCATAACTGGCTGTTTGGATGGCTCAGTGAGTCGTGAGCTTAGTGTCACATATTTGTCCACGTGAACATGTTTGTGTATTCAATTCAATTTTTTAAATTCAATTCAATTCACTTTTGTTTACATAGCATCAAATCACAACAACAGTCGCCTCAAGGAGCTTTATATTGTAAGGTTGACCCTTAGCTGGTTCCATGGAAGAGGGGCCTGAAAACTGAAGGCTCTCCCTCCCATTCCACTTTTAAAATACTGCAAGAACAACAAGTAAGCCTGCAGTGTGAGAGCGAAGTGCTCTAGTTGGGTGATATGGTACTACAAGGTCATTAAGATAAGATGGGGCCTGATTATTTAAGACCTTGTATGTGAGGAGCAGGATTTTGAATTCAATTCTGGATTTAACAGGAAACCAATGAAGGGAAGCCAATACTGGAGAAATCTGCTCTCTCTTTCTAGCTGCAGCATTTTGGATTAATTGAAGGCTTTTCAGGGAGTTTTTAGGACACCCTGATAATAATGAATTACAGTAGTCCAGCCTGGAAGTAATAAATGGATGAAGCTTGCCATCACCAGTGTGTGAATGTGTGTGTGAATGGGTGGATGACTGGATGTGTAAAGCGCTTTGGGGTCCTTAGGGACTAGTAAAGCGCTGTACAAATACAGGCCATTTACCATTTTAATTGTTCGGCTACAGTATGTGTTGTCACTTAAATCATGTATTACAACGTAAAACTGCAGATGTTTTCAGGCTGCTATGGTTTCTGGTGCTGCCTTGCCTTGCCTGCACAGTTGTAGGACAGATGGGAGACCACCGCTGTGTCCCATTATGCGACATGTTCAGCACAGCTGTGATCTCAGCCATTGGGATACCAATTGTTGTACCTCCTGCTGCCTTGGCCGTTAGGGTTGGGATTCGATATAAATACGGCATCAAGGTAAATTTGTCAAAGAAATTCTTGTTAAAAATTTCTGCTGTTTTTTACATTCCCACAGTCAGAAATAAAGAGAATCTGATGCTCAAGTATTAGTAATAGTTCAGTTCAGTAATAGCTAATTCAATCCAATCTTTTTAAAGGCACTTTATTTTTTTAAGGTAAAGACCCTATAATAATAGAGAGAAAATGTCAACAATCAAATGACCCCCTTTGAGCAAGCATTTGGCGACAGTGGGCATGGATTTCTTTTTAACAGAAAGGAGTTAGCAAAGAAAAGCGTCTGGACTTCTTAAAGTTGCTTGAAGACATTTCACCTCTCATCCGAGAAGCTTCTTCAGTTCTAAGGTCAAATGGCCGAGAGTCCCAGATTTAAGAGTCGAGAGTCAGAAAACGACTACAAGAAGACAGCTCCTTGGAAGACAGGACCAACTTCACACCCGATCAGATCTGCACACTGTTAGACCTCTGCCTTACCACAACATACTTCAAACACAACGAAGGCTTCTACAGACAAAAACATGGCTGTAAGATAAGATAAGATAAGATAACCTTTATTAGTCCCACACGTGGGAAATTTGTTTTGTCACAGCAGGAAGTGGACAGTGCAAAAGTTATGAAGCAAAAATTAGAATAAAATAAGAATAAATACAGTATACAACTGTACAGAATAGAATAAAATAAAATACTATATACAGTAGAATAAAATAGAATAAAATATGCAATAAGATAAAAATAGAATAGAAGTGCTATATACAACTCAGTAAAAATACAACGATGCCAGAAAAGATTATTGCACATTAGTGTTATTGCACATGTGTGAATGTGTGTGTTGATCAGTTGGAGTCTTTGTTGTGCAGTCTGACAGCAGTGGGGAGGAAAGACCTGCGAAATCTCTCCGTCCCACACCGTGGGTGCCGCAGTCTCCCACTGAAGGAGCTGCTCAGTGCTGTCACAGTCTCATGCATGGGGTGGGAGATGTTGTCCAGCAGGGATGACAGCTTAGCCACCATTCTCCTGTCACTCACCACCTCCACTGGGTCCAGAGGGCATCCTAGAACAGAGCTGGCCCTGCGGATCAGCCTGTTCAGTCTCTTCCTGTCCGCAGAAGAGATGCTGCCGCCCCAGCAGACCACACCATAAAAGATGGCTGAGGCCACCACAGAGTCATAGAAGGTCTTCAGGAGTGGGCCCTCCACTCCAAACGACCTGAGTCTCCGCAGCAGGTACAGCCTGCTCTGCCCTTTCCTGTAGAGGGCGTCTGAGTTATGAGTCCAGTCCAGTTTGCTGTTCAGATGAACACCAAGGTACCTGTAGCTGTCCACAGCCTCAATGTCCATACCTTGGATGTTCAGTGGTTGCAGTGGAGGATGTTTGTGCCTGCGGAAGTCTACCACCAGCTCCTTTGTTTTACTGGCATTGATCTGGAGGTAGTTCAGCTGGCACCAGTCCACAAAGTCCTGAGTCAGTCCTCTGTACTCCTTGTCGTCCCCATCAGTGATGAGGCCGACTATAGCAGAGTCATCAGAGAACTTCTGCAGGAAGCACTGGGTGGAGTTGTGGGAGAAGTCTGCAGTGTGCCATGGGCTCCCCCGTGTCACCGATTGTAGCCAACCTTTACATGGAGGAAGTGGAAAGGAAGGCTCTTGGCTCTTTCAAAAGAAGAGTACCCAGCCACTGGTACAGATATGTAGATGACACCTGGGTCAAAATCAAGACACAAGAAGTGGAATCCTTCACTGCACACATTAACGCCGTGGATAAAAACATCAAGTTCACCAGGGAAGACACAAAGGATAACTGTTTGCCTTTCCTGGACTGCGCTGTGCACATTGAAGAGAATGGCAACCTCAACATCGAAGTTTACCAGAAGCCCACACACACGGACCAGTACCTCCTCTTTGACTCCCATCACCCTCTGGAACACAAACTTGGAGTAATCAGGACCCTACACCACCGGGCAGAACATGTTCCCTCTAAGTCTGAGGGAAAAAGAAGGAACACACACACATAAAGGAAGCACTCAAAACGTGCGGTTATCCTAACTGGGCGTTCATAAAGTCAGCAAAGAGGCACAGAAAAGAAGATCAGACACCAGCGAGGGAGGATAAGAAAGACAGACGCAACAACGTTGTTATCCCCTATGTAGCCGGTGTATCAGAGAAACTCAGGAGAGTTTTCTCCAAGCACGACATCCCAGTGTACTTCAGACCCAGCAACACACTCAGACAGAAACTGGTTCACCCAAAAGACAAAACTCCTAAACACAAACTTAACAATGTTGTGTATGCTGTACAGTGCAGCGAGGAATGCCCAGACCTCTACATTGGAGAGACCAAACAGCCACTTCACAAGCGCATGGCACAACATAGAAGAGCCACCTCCACGGGACAAGACTCAGCAGTCCATCTGCATCTTAAGGATAAAGGTCACTCTTTCGAGGATGCCAATGTTCACATTTTGGACAGAGAGGACAGATGGTTTGAAAGAGGAGTGAAAGAGGCCATCTATGTCCACTGTGAGCGACCATCTTTGAACAGAGGCGGTGGTTTACGACACCAACTGTCTGCCATCTATAATCCAGTTTTGAGTTCCCTCCCCAGACGCCTTAATGCCCACTCACATCCTGGGCCATCTGACCTCAGGAATTCACACGACAAGGTGGGGCCAGGTTTCACAATGAGCACACCCGAAACCCTGGCTGATTAGGTCCCACACCCGCTTTCACACCTTGGCTCATGTGATTAGAGGATCACCAGGGGGTCCTTTGTCCCTCTTTGGGGGGATACTCCCACTGGGTTTAAATCTGGGACTCTCGGCCATTTGACCTTAGAACTGAAGAAGCTTCTCGGATGAGAGGTGAAACGTCTTCAAGCAACTTAAAGAAGTCCAGACGCTTTTCTTTGCTAACTCCTTTGACTACGATGACCTGGATGACTGAGAACCTTCACAGACATATTTTTAACAGAAAGAAATCCATGCTCAGGGAGGGGCAGCTATCTGCCACAACCGATTGGGGTGGTGGGAGGAAGGAGCTATAGCTATAACTACTGACTGGATTAAGTGGTAAAAGTGTATAATTACCAAATATTTCTCTACAGGGCTCTATCTGTAAGGATATCATGAGTTCCTGTTTCTGTGTGCGGTGCTCTTGGTGTCAGATGCACCGTGAGTTAAAAATTCGCAAGAAAAGCAAAAGTGTCATCAACATGCAGCCTGCACCAGTTACGTCCGCCAGGCAAAAATGAGAGTCTGTTATGGCTTCATGCCATGGTTGCTTTTCATTGGTGTGCTCTGTCTTTAAAAAGGCATTTGACTGAGTTTAACTATGTTTGGTGTGACAAAGTGAACTGGTATTTAGGTACTTTTTTTTTTAAAGACCTGGTAAGTGGTTTGCTTTGATGAGCTAAAGACAAGAACAATATGTTTTATTCATGCATATTTTTAATTTAATCCCTGTTTTAAAGACCTCTGACTCATCAAACACATTTGCAATAATAAAAACAAGAAAAGGTCAAAGGCCTTACGATGGGGGATCAGACAAATTGTAACACAAATCACTATCACAAATCTAACTTTTAAAGAAAGCAGAGTTAAAGTTTGTCTTTGCCTTAGCTTCACACGTATGTAGGAAAAATGTGTAATCATTACTCATTCAACGTTCAGTCTAGGTTTACTTTGTGACTTTCAGTCTTCTTGTTTATGATTTGATAGAACTAAAAGATTAATAACATTTTGAAATCTTTGTGTAGTTCTGTAACTTTTTTTTCACATTGTTTTTGTACTTCATGTAAGTTTCTCTTTCTGCACCGGCGCTCAACAAAAGCATTTTTCCTTTTATGTAAAAATTTACAATGTGATTTTCCAACGGGGATTGCAATGTTTTATACTTTTGAATGAAATCCGTCCTGAGCATCCTGTTATATGGAAAACAAAATTTTGTAAACAAGTTCTCAGGAGTCCCCAGTGTAGTGGCAGTGAAGTCAGTAGAGACGTCTGAAGTGCGTCACGACAAACTCAAGGCTACGTGAACATATTTGAATAACAATGGAATGGAAATCCATTTTGGCTTCCACAGAAAGGTGGAGACTGCTTCAGCTGCTTTTGCAAATACATAAATACATACAATCACTCACCTTCACACTTGACTCATTTTGATATCTTTGGCAAGGCAAAAAAGAAAAAAAACATATATAAAGGTTTTGCTAATTTGTATCTTAAAAAAAAAAAAAACAACTTTGGCAAAAATTATCTTTCCAATTATCTTCTTTCCAGACTCTTACTTTCATTTTATTTTCACTTTCTACTGTACTTGCTTGTAAGTATTTTTAAGTATAGAAGATTACACCCCTAATTTAGAAATGTACCTTTCAAATATTGGGGGGAAAAAAACCCTTAAACCAGCTGTACTTTCCTTAACGGTAACTGAGGCTTGCGTATATGTTAGTATAAAAAATACAGAGTCCCAACATTTCTGTGTGATTTTATCCTTCAAACTGCAGCAGGATGAAGCAACAGGTTTGCTTTGTATATGTCATCATAACTTATTCATTTAACTACAAATTAATAGACATGTATTTATATTAAGGAAAATATCAACAATTACTGTGTCAACTAAATGCTTGTACCCCCTCAAACCTCTGTCAGTATCATTCTTTTAACATTTGCTTAAACTTGGAGAGTCTCTCCTGCAGCCTCTTGAGCCTTCTTGGTGTTACAAACACTTCTTCTTTTTTTTCATAAGCCTTTTTTTGTAGTGGTGAAGAACTTTGCTTTACGCAGTGGTCCAAAATCTTAGAAAAGTGTTACACAGGATTGAGATTCCACATCTGCAAGAGTTGGTGTATTAAGTGTTCCAAAAGTAATTATTTTATTAAATGCAATTGTAAATGTCCTATAAACACTTACATCACACTTCTCAAAGGCTCACGATACATTGTTGCCAACTCTGTTTTTGGTTCAACAATCTTATGGTATATACCCCCATCTGCAGGTCATTAGTGGTAAAACATCTACTAAATGAGAGGTAGTGGGACAGTGTGTGGGTTTTGCAATAGCTACTCAAATAGCAGTAAGACTGCTTAAGATGTAAAACTACTCAGTTTCCGAAGCACTCTAAAAAATATGATTCTTTACAGCTATTATCTTACAAAAAACAGAACGATAGATTAATCACAGTTTGGAGAAAACATCCTGTAAATGCTGTATAGACAGCATTTAGTAAGAGTTGTTTATTCAAATACATGAAATGATGTTAAGTCATTCTTTAATAACTGTTCAACCCATATCTTGGCTTCATGTTAATGAGACCGACCTAAAGACCAGTGATCTCTTTTTAGCCAGCTGTTTAGGCACCACTGTATCCAGCAGCCTCCTCACTAGGTCCAGGCGTCCTGTCTTGATCAGAACCCTGGATAACTCTGTAACCTCTGCTGTGTGTGTCGTGTAAAGGCACCTCAGCTCAGCCTTCACTATGTCCTGAGAGTACAGCTCCTCTGCCTTGAGCACCCACATTTCCAGCTGAGTGATGACAATCCCAGGGTCAGGGTCTCCCTGCATGAACAGAGTCAGGAGAGCCTGTAAGAGGCAGCGCAGGGCTGTGGTGTCTCTGCTCCCTTGTTTCTCTAACTCCAGAGCTTTTTTGAAGCAGTCTACGGCGTTCTGCTCCTCGCCTTTCACGAGGAGGCAGCGTCCTCTGAGCACATGAAGTTCCGGTAAGCAGTCTCCCAGCTCAAACTTCAGAGCATGAGACAAACTCACCAGGGCACTATTTATTGCACTCTCATCCACCAAAAGGCTCTCCTGGAGTGCATCTACACCCATGTAGTAGTATACCTGAAATGAAAAACATCAACTTGAAAGCCTTGTTGGGACATGAAACACAGAATTTGACCAGCTTTGCACTTTATGCTTTTACCTGTGCCATCTCCAAATGTGTTCGAAGACAGGGGCGTACACCGAGTACTTTGTCTAAGTCTTTTCTAGCTTCAATTAGCTTCTGTCGGTCTGGGATTCCACCATCACCAAGCTTTGCCTTCTCGAGGTCGCCCATGTACAGGATTATATTGATCTATACAGAGAACATGTTGTCCAAATATGTAAACTTTTTACATGTACTAGCCACTTTAAACTAATACAGATATTCTGGCCTTAAAAGGAGTTGTCATAGCAACTGACTTGATTAGTCATAGCTACAGTACCTTGGCACGGGTGCAGTAAGCCTGCCAGTTGAGTTCTGGATCTGGCAGCACATTTAGGGCCATATTGCAGATCCCTGTAGCCATGTCATGTTTACCCAGCAGAGAGAAGACTCTGGCCAGGAGGTTCAGGATGAATGCATCGTCACTGGCCATATTTATAGCCTGGAAACAAAGACAGATCTGTTATTATCTCATCTTAAAAGGGAACAGTGCAGCAATTAGTAAAAATGAGTTAATGACTTGGTCAGGAGTTTTTAGTTGAATAAAAAAACCTTCTGTTGCCCTAGTTAGATACATATTTTTCAATCTTTTGAACTGAAAAGTCTTAAATAAAACACATTTCACTCACTGGCCCTCATTTTAGGTTTGACAGCATTTTAGCAGATAAAGGTGAATGGCTTAAACATGAATTGAGCTGCTGTTTGGGGAAGGCCTCGGAGAGGACTGGCAGCGGCTCCCGGGCCTGGAAGATCACCATGTACTAAATACAAGTGAAGAAGTGAAAGAATTGAAAAGGGAGGGGCACAAAAACGAACAGCTTGTAGAACTGGGGGAACAGATGTAGATAAGAACTGGAAGGAGCGTGCTCGGAGGCGTGGTCCCGCTCCTGAAATTCAGATACTTTATCTCTAACAAAAGTCAGATGACAGGCTGATTGCAGAGGTTTAGTCCTAACAGTTTGAGTGAAAGTAACTGTTTTTGTCCTAGCTTGGTGAGAGGTGCATGAGTTAACTCACAGTTCCATAACAGGACAGAGGATCCGAAGCCGAGAAACCGCAGTCATGTATGGACATGGGCACAGGGGAAAACTCCTTCTTCCTTTCTAACATGATGCCGACATAACACCAAGCTAGAGCTGATGGGAGAGATGAGGAGATGTGGTTTTTCAGCTTTTATTTTTTGTAAATAGCATGTAGTTGAGGAAATAGACAAACGAACTGCCCTGCAGTTTTAACAAAATGATTTCAGCAACAAAAACTAGTAGCTAATTGATATGGATAATACACCTTCACCGACTTACAATCATAAATAAATATATTTATTAATGTAATAATCATAATAATGATAATAATCATAATGAAACTGTTGGGACTGTGTTGAATGTTTTTTCCCTTGTGCAATGATTGACTTTGACTTTCCAAATTGTTTGGGAGTGACCTCTTCAGACTGACACGTAGACAGAATTGGTTGTGTAAGATCATTGTAGACGTTCTTTTAGAAATATATAATGTCATGATCTAATATGTTGTGTGTTGTTGTGTTAATCTGAGACCTTTAAGGACCACATGAGGAACAGATTTGCATTTCTTTTTTCTCTCTGACTCTATGACTGAAAGCATTTATCATGACTGTAATGATCTGTCTTTAGTTAGTTTGTATAATCAGATTTTAAATACAAACACCTGTTTGCAAAATTATGCACAAACTAATACATTTATAATTAATCTCTGATTATTAAAGAGTCTGTACGGCCAGTCTTCATGAGCACCTTTAATTTTGATACTTTTTGCTGTACTGAAACTTGAACATCTGTAAGAACTGGTACATGTAGTGGATTCATTTCAATACAATACTGTCACATGTTTACCTTTGTGCTGTGTTTTCTCAGATTCCAGTGTTTCTTTCAGAAACTTGAGTCCTTTATTGTAGTGCGAAAGTCTGGAGTACTCAGAATCCTCTTTTGTCTTTACTATGTTGTCCAGCCTGCAGACAGAAAATAACTTGAATATTTTCACACTGTGTGGTGATAGTAATCTAAATCGTATCACCCTGTACCTTATGTAGATTGTTGCCATTTTAAAATACCAGCTTCGTTTTTCCTCTATTGGTATCTGAAAAACAGCACCACAAGTTAAGTAATACCCCACCTAAATGCTCTCTACAACGTGAAACAGTAATTTAAGAGCTCTTATCTGCTACTAAATTTGTGATTTTAGACTACAACAAAATAAAATGGCCTCATTGTCTTACTGTGGGTAATCTTTTGAACATTGCAACATTCCTTCAGTTAATTCTTGTGGGAAGAAATGAATCACACAATTAGTCAGCAATGATTTCAAAGCCATCTAATTACCAGTGTTGCTTAGTAAAATACCATCCAGTAGAAAAGCTAGAATGATGTGAATGCTCACCATCTAACCAGTCATTATATCAGTGCTCCACTTTATTTTTACACTCTGCAATGTGATTCTTGGCAGTTAACCACGTGTTGTCTCTTTATTTAAAGTAGTCATATCTCTCACCAGGTCACCCCCATAATGCAGGGCTCTGTTGTAAAAAGACAGTGCAGTGCTGAGTCGCTCTCTCAAGTCGTTGTCGCTGTCCAGCTCTATATCGTAGGGAAAGACGTAGGCCTGCTCGACCAGGCAGCGTGCAGCCATAATCCTGATCTCATCCTGAGATGCCTCACCGCCGTCTAAGCCCATGAGGTTGGACACTTTGTCCACACACTCCCCTGCATCCAGCTCTCTTCCCAGCTTGTCATACACGTAGCCCAGGTTTGCCCAGGCATTCAGATTCCCAGGGTCCTCTTTGCAAATGCTCCTGAAAGGCCAGAACACACAGACGGGGGGCTTAGAAACAGGTCCACATTAACATAAAGAGCTATCAGATCCAGCAGGCACTTAAAAACATTTCACACAGCATCTAACTAAAAAAATAAGAAATGGCAGCTGTGAGTGAAGTTGGAATTTAACTATAGAATTACCAGCTACTGCAGTTATGACTATGTTGCAATGGGATAATTATCTTTTCTTCATTTTCTTGTTTCTTGTACTGTGCAGTAAGAACTGATAATTGTATATAGTGACATATTAAAAAAGGAATACTTGTGGATAGTTATAGTTGAACAATTAAAGTTCAATGTATAAAAATGTATGTATTCATATATTTATTTATATGTGTTTACACTGTATAATCAAAACAGACATGTATGATGAACTAGCTAGGGGTAGGAATTAATAAGCATTTGCTTCCTCCCACTCTTTTTTGAACTGGGAGTGGTCAGCATTTTTTTTTATTAATTTATTTTTTTTCCATGTGAATAGGATGGCTTTTAATGATTTCATCTTTATTAGTTTTTTTGTCCATTATTGTTACTTATATGTTCAAAATATAGATCTGATTGATTCATTACGATAGGGGTGGACACAGACACTAAAACTACCTGGCCAATTGCTGTGCCAGTTGAATGACACCTCCTGTTTAGTCTTTAAGTGAAATTTTACATAGCTTACATGAACAAAGTTCTCATAGTTGCAAAGATATTTATGGATGGATGGATGGATGGAAGGATTTAATGGATGGATGGATGGAAGGATTTAATGGATGGATGGATGGATGGAAGGATGGAAGGATGGATGGATGGATGGAAGGATTTAATGGATGGATGGATGGATGGATGGAAGGATTTAATGGATGGATGGATGGAAGGATTTAATGGATGGATGGATGGATGGAAGGATGGAAGGATGGATGGATGGATGGAAGGATTTAATGGATGGATGGATGGATGGATGGAAGGATTTAATGGATGGATGGATGGATGGATGGAAGGATTTAATGGATGGATGGATGGAAGGGTGGATGGATGGAAGGATGGATGGGTATACACCTTGGTATTATTGACAAAAACTGGCATTTCTGTCACCTGCAGCTGTGAATAACACTGTCAAGCAAATGCTAAGGTGTTAATGTGACAAATGAGTATTTCTGATTTTCATTATTTACCAATCCTTATTAAAGATACTTTTGACTTGTCTCTTGTCACAAAGGGTTATAGCAGCAGCTAATACCACATAGTTTTGTATTTCTGTCTGGAATTAATAATAATAATAATAATAACAATAAACTTTATTTAAAAAGCACACTAAAAAACTAAGGTTATACCAAGGTGCTTGACAAAAAAATAAAATAGGAAAAAGGAGATGGGAGGGAAAAGAGAAAGGACCTGGCACGTATCAATTATAAAACCTTGACAATCATAATACATAAAAGTAGTTAACAAAGCATAACGGATTAAAATGTATCAACGCAAACCAAATACTAACTAGGTGGAAAAGCAAGATTAAATAAATAAGTCTTCAGCCGTGATTTAAACAATGGCATAGAGTCAGACGCCCGGATAGCAACAGGAAGATTGTTCCATAAGACTGGGGCAGCTACAGCAAACGCACGGTCGCCACGAGACTTCAGCCGAGAACGAGGTTGCTCCAGAAGAAGTTGGGTAGCAGATCTAAGTGCTCTGACAGGAGTGTGTAACCTAAGAAGCTCATTGAGGTAGGTCGGCGCCAAATTATTGATAATTTTGTATGTGAAAAGTAGTATTTTAAATTGAATACAGTATTTAACTGGCAGCCAGTGCAAGCCAGCAAGAACAGGAGTGATGGAAGAAAATTTCCTGCTACCTGTCAAAAAGGTGTGCTGCCGCATTCTGGCCAGTCTGCAATCTAAGGAGAAGGGAGGAGGAAAGGCCAATGTAAAGAGAGTTGCAGTAGTCCAACCTGGAAGTCACGAATGCGTGAATAAGTTTTTCCAGGTCATTATGCGGAATATCGCGCTTAGCCTTAGAACTGAGGCGCAGCTGATTAAAACTAGACCTCACTACGGCAGACACTTGCTTGTCAAATTTAAACGAGCTATCCAGTAATATGGCCAAATTACTGGCATAATCAGAAGGGGAGCTAGCAAAAGGCATCAGAGCAGCACACAATTGGTTGCGGGGGATTTTACTATCGAACACCACGATCTCCGTTTTCTTTTCGTTCAGGACAAGAGAATTACTCTTGAACCAGTCTTTAACCTCACCCATGCATTCACGAAAATAGTGAAAAGACATAGCAAGATCGTCAGTAATCTCAAAATAAATCTGTATATCATCAGCATAGCAATGAAAGGCAATATTATACTTCTCAAAAATTGCTCCAAGAGGGAGCAGATATAGTGAGAAGACAATAGGGCCTAATACAGATCCTTGAGTCACACCACAGCGTACAGGTACCGAGGAAGATGAAAAGTTGCCCAAATTAACCGAGAATGACCTGTCAGCAAGGTAAGATTTAAACCAGTTAAGGGCAGTGCCTCTTATACCCACAGTATGCTCAAGTCTTAGTAGAAGAATGTTATGATCCACCATATCAAAAGCAGAGGAAAGGTCCAATAAAACCAGGACCACAGAGCGTCCAGAATCAGTGCTTACAAGAAGGTCATTGAGAACTCTAAGCAAGGCCGTTTCAGTGCTGTGCCGTGGCTTAAAGGCAGACTGAAATTTCTCTGCAATGTTAAACCAGTGTTCTGTTGCTTGCAGAAAAATGGGTTCAACTTGCAGCACCATAAATGTGTCGCTGAATCATACGATAATAAAAGTGTCAATAAATAGTAAAAATTGGACAATCAAGCAGCATTTTAATGTCTGAAGTCTGCAGAGAGCTAAGTTACTTGAATTAAAATAAAAATGTGTATGATGTTTTTACATATATAAACCTTGTCATCTGTCTGATGTTTCTATTCTGCACAAGGCAGCAAAAACAAAAGAAAGAATAGAAAATGCAGTCAAGATCTCTGAAGAAATCATGTATTTACTGTGTATCAAATATCCTTCCTCTGACTCAGTGAATTTTCGGCATATTGTTCCTTAAAAAAAAGATGGCAGTGAATATTCACCTGAATATTTCCTCAGCAGTGTCCAGCTGTTCCAGGTTAAAAGCCAGCAGGCCCAACAGATTTCGCACAGCATATTGCAAATATCCAACTTCTGCTTCTAGCTCACCTCGCAGGCTTTCCTGTCTTAAATAAGTGTCCCGATGTCTCAGCTTCACTGGCCCAGTAGGATCACAGTTAAGATTTAGATCCAGGTGGAAGTGACCAGGGATGTAGTCCATGTCCTCCATGAGAGACTCAATGTCCTCTGTGTTTTCCCTTTCTGTGGCCTCCATCTTCTCTTCTTTAAGAAACGTTAAAAATGCTAAAAAATCATCTTAACCAGGGTAATGGTTAAGGTAGCAGAAGATCCTACCTAAGAACACACCTTGTCCTCTTTAGTCGACTTTCACATAAGTCACTCTTGTGCTCCAGGTTTGGACAGGTTGAACAGGTTAGGCTTGGGAGTGACTGGGAGTGGAAAAGAATGATAATTGAAGATAGTGTGAAGCTATTGAAAAAAATATGTTTGCCCACCTTTTTATTCTTATTGCACAATCAGAATTCTTGAATACATGAAACCATCTATATTCATGTTTATTGTCTGGAAATAAAACTGCCACGCTTGTGAATTGTTCAGCTATGTTTCTTTGCCTAATTTGTATGTGCGAGCGTGCGTCTCTGTGTGTCTATATGTGTCTGTATGATGTGTGTGTGTGCGCGTGTGTGTGCGCGTGTGTGTGTGTAGGTGGGTGGGTGGTAGGGTGTATTAAAAGTCCCTCGTGACAGGATGATTTAATTTCTGACTTGAGTTTTGTCTTTGTTTTGAGAGATATTTGAGATTCTTTAGCCCTCCCTCTAAGCCTGTTTTATCACACACAAGAATGCAAACCATCACGCTCAGAGTGACTGAGGAAACAGTCAAACCCAATCTGTGTTCTTAATCATTATTTGGGTAGTAAGTATGATTTGAAAATAGTATTTTTTTTCAAGGCATAACAAAAAATGTTCAGTTATAAAAACAAAAACAAAAAAGAAAGCGTGTGTATTGGAGATGTGCAAATACCTTCAACAGTTCAACAAAAGCAGTGAATCCCTGTAAATCCTCACCTTATCATTCTGTCTTTGAAAATCAGATAAAGATGTGGTGAGCACTTTCTGTTACTGCGTGCTCCTGCGAACAAAACCAAACTCTTCCACTAGAGGGTAAACTTGCGTTGTGATAAACCGGCCTGATGGTGCAACAAAAGGAGCATGCTGTGTTCAGTGTTACAAGACTTTACTGACACTGAGTGCAACATCACTTTTATCAGAGGAAAAAGTCTTATCATATAACGTAGCTAAAGGAAAAGATCCAAGCTTGAAACAGCACAGGAATGGGTGTCATAGTCTCAGGATTATGTGCTGTGTCTAAAACTTGAATCTTTAGTTAACAAATGTGAGTTTTGGATTTGTGTTTAGGTTTTTCTGTATTTGAATTTTTTTATTTTATTTCATATTTTATAATACTGAGGCTCACTTTTATTATAGTACACGAGTTCTAGCTACAGTTTTTTGTCATACCTTGTGTCAATTTTACTTTCTTCTTTGCAGTTGTCTTGATTATTTTCACCATGTTTCCTAGTTACCCTGTTTCCCATTTCCAGTCAACCCTCAGTGTGTAACTAGTGTATGCTTTTTGTTGTGTTACGTGCCTGTTGTGCCTCCCTGTAGTCTTTGTGATCTCTACTGTTTGTTTAATCCTTTGTACTCTGTTTTGTTGCATCTCTGGTTTTTGTGAAAGTAAATTCCAGTAGTAACAAATCAATATTTAACATGAACAATAAAAATTTAAGACACCCAGGAGGAGCTAAAGTTAAATAAACTTTATGAGTTTATGAGTATTTTTACCATAAACTGAGTTAAGTTTGATAGGATAGCTTTCCAAATTAAGTTTTGAAGGTTTCCCTCCAGATCAGGGGTCACATTTGTGGAAAATGTACTGTACATGTCTGGTGTTGTAATGGTATTTCACCACTCCTCGTAGTGGCCAGTGTTACTGCAAAATAAGCAAACTAACATTAAAATCATTTGCTGTGGTTCTGAATTGCAGCACTTTTGAAAAACAAAGAGGGAGCGTTTACACAAAGGTCAGCGAGCAAACTATCCGCAGTCCTAAACATGCAGATTTTAGTTTGACTGGAAACTTGAGCGCTTGAGGCGAACCCACGCAAATAAAGAGAGAACATTCAAACCCACATGCAAAGGCCTCAGTCAGGTTTGTACAGTGCTGCTGCCTCTGAACGACCTATCAGAAAGTGTTGTATAACATGCATTTGGTACTGTAGATCTCCCTTAGTGGGCAGCCCTTTTTTCCATTTGTACCACGTGGGTGTGCAGAAATCAGAATTTTCTGCTCTCAACAACCGTTGCCATGGCGGTCATCATGGATACCAGGCTGATAGCATGGCAACATAATGATTATAGATGCCTGTTTGTATGACTGTACGCCCTAAAGAAGCAAATTTAAAGGCATTTCTGTCGTAAGTGACCACATGATAGTGATACATTTTGAATTCTCATCTAACAAACACAAAGAGGTTTATAATAGTGACCTGACCCCCCACAACACCCATCTGGCTTTTGTTGTTTACTCCCACCTAAATTGAGATTATAATAGATGTTTCAAATGCAACATGTTTTGCTTGTAGACTAACACCCTGTTAACCTCCTTAATTGTTTTGATGTCAATCTTAACCTCATGCACAGACAGTGTATTATGACTGACATATGCAAAACCAACACTCAGCCTGACAAACAGCATCACATTTTTGCACAAAGCAACATTCATTCGAATATAACATTTTTTGTGAAAGCTGCACCTGTATACATTTGTGTTTACAGGTGTGCAACCATTCCTCTGTGCTTCCGATTAAATGCAGATGAATGGGAAGAAGAGAAACCAAGCAGGAGCCTTTCATTAAGGGTCTTTAAATTCATTTCTGCAGTCGAGTTAGGATGCTTGGAGCCTCCAATGAGATGTGAGACTGAATACACAGGAAAGTGTCATTAAACCAGAGATCTCTCCAAGCTGCTCTCTCCTGAGCCTTTGTTAAACCATTACAATCAGTGCAAAATACCGGTTCTAGACACTGTTACAATCAACGTAGCTTAAATAATGAAAAGTAGACTTAGTCTTACATCCAAGCTTAATCTTCATGCCATTTCAGAAAGAATGAGACAGCCTTAATCCAGCTATTAACCCATTTTTATTTGCTACAAATTTTGCCCTCCCACCTTTCCTAAGTAGAGTCTTCCATTTTGTCCATCTGAGACAGACATGCACAATCACTAGCTGTTAATATTTGGAAACCCCTGCCTTTGCATCTCACTTCATTGCTGTCCGCTACAACTGTATTTCCATTCACAGTCAGCTTCGTCCTGGCAGCCCGAGCAAGTGTTCACAGTGAAAAGCATCTCTTCAGCTCTCCAGAGGCCCTTCCTGACTGCAGATTACGCCACTGAATGTGTCTTTGTGGTGTCTCTGGTTGTGACAGACATTTGTAATAAGAATGAAGCATTTTCAGTAAGTTACAGCAGAAAACAATTACTGAAAAGGATGACTATAATCATTCCTTTCTTTCTTACATTTTTTGATATGTATCTTTATTAGTTAGCGCCTGGAAAACAAAAATCCAGTTATACATCCAAAGCCATAAGGAAAACAAAAACTCGGTGGAAAACCTGTGCCTGCTTTGGATCTTATTGAATTGTCCTTGACAGCAGCATTTAATCTCCTTTGTTCCAAAACATTGACCCACTGGTCTTTTAACCACAAGCTTTAACCTGAGCTCCAGTTCCACATGAGGTGGTCCAGGCCCGTTAAGGAAAAATCTGCCTGGGCTGAGTTTGTGTGGGCTGGGAAAAAGTTGCCATATAGAGACGCAGGGAGTGAGTATGTGTGTTTAGTATATTAAGAGTAAAGTAATCTGGCCTTTGCCACAGACAACTGTTGTATTTCATTACACTGATTAGACTCTTCATTCCTTCTCTTGGGCGGTGACTCATGTTAAAAGCTTCTAAGTTACAGAGGTCTAAATTCTAAAATAAATTATCAAATACATTATTAAACATTTGAACAAATATATTTGATTTAGTTAATTTAATTGAAACCATTTTTTTTTAAATTATGTAATTAGTTCCCATTTTAATTATTTAATGCATCATTAATTATATTTTGAATTCATTCTGGCTCTTGGGGTCCTCCATACATAGGCACACGATCACCTGAATACAGTGTGCAGATTTTAACTGAGGTACTAAAAGTGCTGTGTTCAAAGAAGAGCCTTGCTTTTCTTTTTAGTGCACAATGAACAAAACTATGGGTCCACACCTTTTAATCTTTGAATTCAGGTGTTTTAACTTTATGAAAGCCGTGCAGTCTGTCTTTACAACCATTTGTGAGAGAATGGGTCGCTCTAAAGAGCTCACTGAATTCCAGTGTGGTGCTGTAACGAGATGCTGCCATTACAACAAGTTCATTTGTGAAATTTCTTCCCTCCTAGATATTCCATGATCAACTCTGAGTGGTATTATTACAATGTGGAGACATTTAGAAACCACAGCAACTTAACCATAAAGTGGCAGACCACGTAGAGCAAGGGAGCAGAGTCGACGACGCTCACAGTTGTAAAAGTTGCTAAACCTCTGCTGACTCACTACTGCTGAGTTCCAAACAAAATTAAGCACTGGGAGCATCATGCCATGCGTTTCCATTACTGAGCAGCTCCCTGGGTGTAATGTGTCGATGGCCCACTGCTTTTGTCTTTTTAGAGCATTTCAGATGTTTAGATTAGTCATTTTTAATAGTTTATTAATGCACAACCTCTTAAGCCCCAACGCCCCCTGATACGGGGGCAAAAGGCAGGAGATTAGTTAGGCTTGGGGCTTAAGAGGGTAATTTTTGCATGGAGGAAAAGCTATCAAGTTTTTCACAAAAAGGCAAAAGCAAAAATAACAGCTTCATCTTGTCCTTTTGTCCTGTTGCCTGCATAAATGTGGACAACAGACAGATGGTTACAGACATCACATCTTCACCCCAAGGTCACCCTTCACAGACTATGTTTAGATTATGTCACATATGTTTCTGTTCCATAATGTTCACACACAGTGTTGGGAAGGTTACTTTTAAAATGTATTCCATTACAGATTACAGAATACATGCCCCAAAATGTATTCTGTAACGTATTCCGTTATGTTACTCAATGAGAGTAACGTATTCTGAATACTTTGGATTACTTAATATGTTATCATACTTTTTACAACTACGTGAATGTACTATTGCTGTGATTTATTATTGTTACTGAAGGTCCGCGGCTCCGAACCGTAGTAAAGGGACATCTGGCTAATGCGGCGGGTTCCGTGTCGGGCTCGTTGTCTGGGTCAACTTTGCTTGCGAGAGACAGAGAGAGGCGCTGAAAGGCTGCTCCAACGGAACTTATTGTTTCGGAGGAAAACACGAACACAGCGTACAGTTGAGTCTTAATATCTTACTTACAACTGGGCTCGTCAGACACTCTTCTTGGCTGCAGTGGTTATTATTATATTTACATGCTTCCAGCTCCCGTTTCTGCTCGGTGACAGCTCGGACTTTTCCACTCGCCTTTTTCTCCCTCCTGGCGCTCACAGACACATAAGGAGTATGGCAGTCCATTCTCCCTGCAGCACCGACTACACTGCCCATGATGCTACATTCTTTAGAGCTAAACAACAACAAAAAGGCGCTCTCTCACCCAGGAAACATGCAGAGAGAGAGCGTCACCCTGTAACCATGGCAACCGTAACGCTGCCGCCTGGAACAACAGAACATAGCTGTCAAACAAACCCAAACAGTCCTGACCCGCCACAATATGAAACAGGAAAGTACCTCCGTGTAATCCATTTATTTCAACAAAGTAACTGTATTCTAAATACCACCTTTTTAAACGGTAACTGTAACGGAATACAGTTACTCATATTTTGTATTTTAAATACTTAACGGCGGTACATGTATTCCGTTACTCCCCAACACTGTTCACACATATAACTGGTTGATGTTCACATATATAACTTGATTGGAATATCAATGTTAACAAGCTTATCTTCTTCTTATAAAACTCACAGAAGTCTTTGTGCAGAAAGGAGGATAAAATGACTTTTTTTGTTGTTTTTGTTTTACTTTGTGCTTGTCGTTTTATTTTGGTAGTTCACCTTTTTCTCCAGTACAGAGCTTTCACACAGATTGTATTTTGAAGTTTTCCCGGAAGCTACCGAGGGTTATCGCTGGTGACTTGACGCTATCGGGTCTCCTCTCCCACTCTGCGGTTCCTGATCGCTGTCATCATGCAGGTGGAATCTGCGCAGTGTGGCTCAGCGTACAGATCCCAAACACCAGCCTCACCGAGCTGCAGCTCAGGACTCGGGACTCCGGAGATCAGACTGCATTTACAGCTGTAAAGGAACCAATCAAGGAGGGGAAAGCAACAAATTGGATTTTTTTTCTCCGCTTTCACTTGATGACCATCAGCAGTTTAGATACAGAGGCTTCATTAATTTAACACAACATGATGACAGAGTTAAAATAACCCACATATCGAGGATTTCTCTCTGTATCATACTGCTGGAATAAGCTCACACTGCTGTGTTGATACTGTCAAACAGTTTTCCTTCCCTGGCGCAGTCCAACTCAGCAGCAGTCGCATAGGATGCCATACAAGCCTATAGGAAGTGACTCTCGCAGCTTGACAGGGAACAATCTCCGAGAAACCCGAAGGACGTAATCTTTGTCCTGCGGATCTTATCGGTGTAAAAACACTCATGGCGATGGACGAAGGTACTGTCAGCGAGACCATCCCAGACCTCAAAGACATAGAGGCGAAAATCGGCCGGAAGACCCCCGAGGGTTTGCTCAGGTGGATGCGGGAAGAGTCGTCCTCTCTCCGGGCAGACGCCAAGCTGGCCCTCGCGCACGACACCGGTAAAGAGACCGGGATGAAGAGTTTGGATGAAAAGATAAGAAAACTGAAGATGGAGATGGTAAGAATCCACAGTTCTCATATATGTGCCCGCAGGATGCGTGGCAGACTCTTGTTTTCCAGGATGTGTCATTCATGAAAGTCAGCCAGGTAAAGCGCTGTCATTATGACGATGAATGCTGAGCCCGGCTCGGCTCCGGCAGACAGCGTTGTTTCGAGTACTTGAACATTTATCAGCAGATCGGGTTGTCATTGCTGGGGTGTATCTGAAATTATGTGCAGGTAAAAAAGCCTACACAACACCTGAGACCCCAGAGACCGAGGTACTTAACGTGTTATCTGACTATACAGCATGCCATTTTTAAAATTTCCTTACTTCTCTTTATTAAGTTCATGTTTTCTGTTGAACTCTTTATATTAAAATAACTGAATGTATAATTAACAATCCATAAAGTAGTATAACAGTATAATTTTGACCAGATGAACCTAAGCCACGTCATGTTCACATGACCACTAGCCTAACATTATAAGCTGTAGTGTAACGCTCCACTTGACAGCGGAGAATAAATAAATGACTGTGTTTTATACTCCAAGTCGTCCTTCCTGCTCCCACTGTGCGCTCAGAGCCCACAGTGGGACTCAATGCGAAATGTCAGCATTCTTTAAAATGACCAGAAAATCTTTATTTCAGAAGGTGCTAAATGCCAAAAAAATTCTCTTATCCCGTGCCTCTGGTGATGAATGGTACTTTAGGACAGTGAGATTTAAGGATGCTTTTAGGGCCCCTGCTAATTGTTAGGCCTCTGGTAAGCTCACTAACCTCAGCTTTTTGGATATTCCTTAATTATTGTGTGGGCTCACACATTTAAAGCTATAATAAGTAAGTGTTTTACCTTAATGTTGGGAATAATAACAGCCTCAGCATGATTTCTGAGTTCGCTGACTCGTAACAGCACCAGTAGCATCTCATTTGTTCCCACTCCTTCCCTCAAAAGCGTTGTCTGGCTGTATGTAACTTGGGAGAATGTATACAGTTTTCCAGGAAAGTACATTTCTAAGGAGACACTGAGGGCAGAGCTCGGCAGATTATGCCTACATGACACAAAATCAAGTGGTTTAGCTGCTTGTTAGACACAAAGCAAGAACAGGATTACTTTATTCTAATAACTCTCATGGCTGTTTGTGGCTAAAATTTTCCTAAAGTTAAGCGGATGAAGAGTAAACCAACAAATTCTGTTCCATATCGAGAAGACGATTTTGTGTTTCACGGCACATGGGTGCCCCTCCCTGAGCCTGGTCTGCTGGATGTTTCTTCCTTTTAAAGGGGAGTTTTTCCTTCCCACTGTCTTCAATTCCTTTCATATAGTGGGGTCATCTGATTGTTGGGGTTTTCTGAGAATTATTGTGGGGTCTTTACCTTATGATATAAAGTGCCTTGAAGTTACTTGTATTTTGATTTGGCACTATACAAATGAAACTGAATTGAATTGTTCGTTGCGTGAGCAGCTGCTATGATTTGTTTCACTACAATTCAATACTGGAGCTTAAAAGACTCCAAAGTCCAGAGGCCTTTTATTACCAGTTGAAGCCACAGGGGCTGCTGTTATCACTGAGTAGCAAACGTTACATACGCCTGCTTTAAGAATTATACTTGCCAATGGATGTTTCAGCTTTTGGACAGCTAAATGTTAGCATCAATCTCTCTTTAATGTCTTAGATAACATAATTACTATGTTATCAACATGTCAAAATTAGCCAGTTAGGTCAGTGAAGTATTATGTATTTTGAATCCAGCATAATTAAATTTTACGTTTACACCCAATGCAACACTTGCTGTGTCTTTCTGTACATTTCTCGTATTCTTTGGTAATGTTTTCAATTAGGATCGCCATAGGAGGTAAAATTAAAGATGTGACATTGACTTTGCTGTCGCTGTACGATTGTGACAAAAATGAAGAGTCAAAAATTTGTGGACTAATTCTTATATAGCACTTTTCTACTCTTCCAGAGTACTCAAAGCACTCTATACAACACGCCACGTTAACTTTCCTTAAGCTTAATGCTTTTTCTAACTACATTCACACTCCGATGGATGCATTGGAGAGCAACTTGGGGTTAGCATTTTGCCCAAGGATACTTGACATGCAGATTGGAGGAGCCAGGGATCGAACCACCAACCTCCCGATCAGTAGGTGACCTGCTCTACTTCCTGAGCTACAGCCTCCCCTAACATGTATACAAACTAAATTTTAATATGAACATTGCTCTTATTATTAAGTAGTATAATACTAAGTAGTATAAGAAGAAAATCAGGAGTCTACATTGGACTATTAAAATGAATGATTAATGATGAATTTGATTGTGACTAAATGCAACAGATGTAATTTTACTTTGACTGGACTTGAGTAATAAAATGTGAAGGCCCCTCGTATCCACTCATTCAATAATTCAAGCTGCTCTTCACTCTGCCAGCAGCTGCACTTTGTTTGGAAATAAGTGGAGGTAAAAATGCACACAGGACCATGGTCAAGCCACTCTCTTCCTATTGTCTAGCTGCGCTTGCACAATTTATAGAAAGTAGTTTTTAACATATTGCATACATTTCTATATTCAGTCCACTGGGCTTAGTTTTGGTGTGATACATACTCATATCATACCTCTGAACAAGACTGTTTTTCAGTTTCACTTATTGAATGATTCCATCCCTTGTTTATCCACCGCAGGTCGCTCTGTGTTTCTTCAGAAGTGATTATTTCTTCTACAGCAGAGCTTCCGTCAAACAAATACTTCTCTGTCTTCTTGTTTACATCAACCCCACCTCGCATCAAACTGTGGAGGTCTGTAGTAATAATGCACCACTCTACAGTTGCCCCCCCTCAACCATGCTCATGTATCTGCCACATTCCTGCGGCAGATGCAGGCATGCACCCCGTCTCCCCATCTGTGGTTGTGACACAAGAGCGTGTGCGCTGCCACAACCGAACTTCCAAACCGAACAAGCTGTTTTCTGAAAGAGTCGCTCCAAAACATATTGGTTACATTCAAACATCCAAAAACACATTAGCAGTTTGGTCGCATGGTAGAAATAGAAGCTGATTTCACTCCAGGACTCATGATGGTGGCAGCATGTGTCTTAAGTATGCTTGCTTGGTGTAAACAAAGTTTTCAGAAAGAAACATGATCGGCTGTCATCGTCACATTTGTTTAGTATTTTCTGCCACGTGTCTTTGAGTTTGAATCAGGCTCGTATTCCTTGAGCCTGTGTGTGTGTATATCTTAGTTTAGCTTAAATAGCTGGTGAGTAATGAAACGCTCGCTCTTTGGTTGGTGTATCAGTTCAGGGCTTTTGGTGACGGGTGTGGTCTGAGAACTAACTCACGTAGCGGCTCGTGTGAATCCATTGGAAGATGGATCACAAAACCTTTTTTTATTTTTTCAAAAGTGGTGTGTGAATGACTCAGATTGTTTTTTCCTTTTTTTCCCACAGAAGTCTTAAAAACCCTTTTTCACATCACATCTGGGCCAAGTGCATATGTAGTCCTACATCTGAGTCATATCTGATCTCTGGACATGTTGACCACTATGTCAACGGAAATACGCATACACGGGAGGTTTAGTGTGAACATCACATGGATTCTGTAGTTGCAGCTTGCCTGTCTGTAATTTTGTGACCAGAAAGGCGCATCATAATGGATGTGTTAGCTCTAAAAAGCAAAAAGTCTGAGTTTTAAGGTGTTTTTTAATTTTTTCTTCTCATAATCCATATATGTATTGTAAACATGGCAATATTTAGATATAAATCAGAATATAAATGAATGAATGAGTGTTAGTGGGTTAGAGGGTTAGTGTGTACAGAAAGAAAGCTCAGCTGCTGTTGTAGGTTGTATAGTACCTAACCTAATTGCATATTTAGCCCACATTTGTATTCACAAAGCATCCAGACTGGAAATCTGTTAAGACTATAGAAGCAGGCTGGACTGTTGGTAGTTTTAGTCATTTATCAAGTTTTTTTGCAGAAGCGGGAGGACAGAGAGAGAAGTGATAGTGATGAAGAACCCTTTTCTAACTGTAAGGGAGTGAAACTTTCAGTGCAGCTCCGGGCTGCTCCAGTATGTGTGTGTGCTTGTGTGTGTGTGTGTGCTTGTGTGTGTGTGTGTGTGTGTGTGTGTGTGTGTGTGCGTGCGTGCGTGCGTGCGTGCATGCATGTGCATGCACGTGTGTGTGGTTATTTCATCTGTGTGAGTGGTGCTGTGTAATGAGAGTGCAGAAGAAGAGATGGGAGCATCATCTGAAATCTGCTTAGTAAGATGTGCAGTACTAATGTGTGTGCACAGAGGCTGCAGGAAGATACTAAATGGAAGAGCTCTCTCGTGCACACAGTCGTGCACACAGCCTAGCAAAGTCACCGTGTTGTTTTCTTCCCCAACATTTTCTGTCATGCTGATAAGCTCAAACGAACAGGCGGGATGTTAATGAGTCGGCTATAAACTGCTTCTTTTTCCACTCTGAAAGTGTATGTTTGTGTGGACCCTTCTGTTCCTCATTCATCTGTTACTTTGTATCCATAACCACACTGTGTGGCATTGGTGGGCTGCAGCATCTGCCTGTGTAAGATCAACACTCTGCATATATGTGTGTGTGTGTGTGTGTGTGTGTGTGTGTGTGTGTGTGTGTGTGTGTGTGTGTGTGTGTGTGTGTGTGTGTGTGTACGTTACCACTAATACTGAAGTGTTACTCTTGTTAAATGGCAGGAAAAACAGGAAGTCATGTTGCATTTCTAATACAGTATGTCTTTGATTCAAACAAACATGTTGCATAACTCTCAAGTAAACTTCCAGAAAAACACACTGATTCGATTGGCCTAAAGTACAAAATATAAATCAAAACGAAACTGCAGATCTTTAAAATTAGCCTTTAAAATTGTTCTGGTCATTAACATCCTATTTCCTGTTATTTGGATGATAGACATGGATCATCAGAGACTTTTAAGACAGCCAGCTTAGAGTCACCGAATAGTGACGTAGGATCATTATTCAGGAAAGCGAAAGATACGGACACGTTTCTTTGCCCAAATGATACCCAGCTAGTTCAAAACCTAAAAACAATACAGTTTAACAATTAAGAAATCTGAAAATCACACAAGTGAACCTGAGTTGGCAGTTACTATATTTGTTCAAGAAAACTGTAATACTACAAATAAACGAACAAAGAATTCATCAAATATTTGATGCAGCTGCTCTAAATGATTTATTATACTGTAGCTGTAGTGTGATTACTGACTCTAGCAGAGTAATGTGTTATGTAACTGCTTCCAGACAAATGTGTTCATGTGTTTGCAGTAACGGGTGACTTCAGAACACGTTTGTCGCCGGCTCGGCTCATGACTTGATTTGGTGGGGAAAGAACTGAAGGCAGATAAATGTTGCTGTGAATGATTTTAGTGCTGCTGTTCATCTCTGCGGGAGCAGTTTGAAAGCATCTGTCTTTCGCATTCGTCTCCAGCAATCTCCACTCTCCACTTCACTGATCTAAACAGATTTACTGGATAGAGACACTCCTTTAAAGCCAGAGAAGACTGGCACTAAGCCTTACACACACACATACACAGACACACACACTGAAGGGCCTTTTATATATAAGCTGCTTTGTGCATTTTATTAATGATCAGCATCTGTATTTTAAGCTACCAAAGGGCAAATGTTATGCTGTTGCTCGAGGTACGTCCTTACTTTTTGCTAACTCCTCCTTTTTTATTCACTTTAGCTTTCCCATGTCAGCCTCTCTCTGTCTTCCACCTCTGGGCAGATGAATGTCAGTGCAAAGTCAGCTCTCAGTGCAGAGCTGAGCTGTAGGGAATCAAAATCCAGTCTGTTTAATCTCAGGCTTCTTTCTCTGACTGGTTACTGGCTATACTGTCACAGATGTCACAGTCAGTACAGGGTTTTGTTAAATTCAATTATTCCTGAGTGACCTGCAGCTCTTTTATTCCTCCACCACAATTTTGTTTCCTGTTTTCTCTCCATCTCATTTTGTTGCTTGTAACCATAATATCAATGAGCCTGGTAGGTCTTCTGTCCAGGCTTCATTTCTTCTTATATGACAGCAGGTTTAGACAGTAATGTTTGCAGGAAGTAGATGGACAAACAGAGAAGGGGCTGCATCAGCTTTGAAGAATGAGCCTCTGCTGCTCTTTGTATCCATTGACTTGCATATTATGTTCCATGAGAGCCAAAATCCAGGATTTCTTTGTAGTTTGCGTTGCTATTTCATAAGATAGTGATCTTCACTTGGCTTGACTTGTGCTGTACGGTGAAATCCCGCATGTTGCCATTCAGCATTCTGTCGTGTAGTAAGAAAGAAGAAAAGGAACAGAAAGAATGGCATTCAGACGTGAATGCAGACAGATGGAGCAGCTGGCGAGTTATGGAGGGCCGGGGCTGACCTTCTGCTGCCTAATGGAGACTAGAGGGTCTCTGCAAGGACGCAGTATGTCTGAGGGCCCGAGTTAGATTGGGAAGGTGAAACAGCAGACACGGGCACCAGGGGATACGAAAGAGAGAGAGAGAGAGAGTGAGCAGTAACTGTGTTTATGTTGCTGGTATCCCAGCTGGCAGTAATTCAGCAATCTGTTAGGTTGCTGTGAGATGATAGGAAGCCACATGGGACAGTGTGCGTCATGGATCATACCCTGTATATGTTAACACAATCTACAGGATGATGATGATGATGATAAACTTTAATTTCGGACATGTAAAGCAAACAAACGAATAAATGCACATATACATTCATTTACTCACAAACAAAATCAACATAACATGAAATACCAACTCAATCATCATGTCTGAAATAGAACAGGAAGAAGTCTGTACCTGCGTATTAATCCCTGCGCGTGCTCAACACTCTCATCCCCACAGCTTGACAGAAAATGGTGTCCATAAAAGTATTGAAGGAAAAATACAAAGTCAAAAAGGTGAATATCTAGAGTAGTAAATTGTCCAACAATTAGAACGTGTTCTCGTTGTAAGGTGCGGAACGCTGAAAGCATTTCGGGGCTGTCTGGCACATTGCGGTTCTCCACTTGTTCTGTTGATTCTGAAAGGGATCAAAGCAAAGTCAGAGAAGGAAACCCTTCAACAGTTAAATTCCCTCAGATGAGATCGCTCAAGTGTTGCCATCAGTCGTCTTCTTCTGTTGATATTCTTAGAGCTAAAAGATTTTCCTCACGTCCCACTGTGGCCACCGTGTGCTCCAGCTACAGTATTTGCACATTTAAAGCCCACAAGTACTCATTTACACTGTTGGTTTGTCTGTGTTGTGTTTTTTTAGTTAATTAACTGATCAGATACCAGAAACACGTCTTCAAGTTGTTTATTTCACTGTTTAATGTAGAGAGCTAAAGATAAAGATACCTAATGATCATCATCCTATCACTGTTATTATGACGTATATTTTGACACTTTATGAAGCAGCACTTTTTGTGCTTTCATTACACAGTGAATTATCTATAAATATTTCCTGAGGTGGATAAATATTTATTTAAATAATATACAAAGATTTTAGCAGGTATCCAAAACAAATGAAGTCTTTCTTCTGCACCAGAAATCTTTTAATATGAAACAACGAGTTTGATTTGTTTGCAGAGTGCAGGTACTTGTCTTATTTGATAATATAAAAGGCAGGAAAATTAGCTTTCCAGAATCCTGTGGGTCTGCCAGCTGGTGCGTGGCCTCATGCTGAGTAAGGAAGCAGGAGCGTGTTTGGTGGTGTACCGATGTTTCAGGAAATGCAAAAAACATGATTAATGATATTAAATCCTTAAGGCTGTTTAGTCCCATTCACATTAAACTTTGTTGGCCCCACTTCGACCTTTTTCATCCTTTCTTTGATGTGCACGCTTGACTTTGTTGTGTAATTAAATGCTTCAAATCAGTCTCAAAGTAATGAATATAATGGGGATTGAAACAAGTCCCTCTTGAAGAGCAGCAGAGCAAACAAAGCAGGAAACAGCTGACACAAACATGATGGATTTCACTTTTAGCAAAAAGCTGGAACATGTGGCTGCCATTGTTTAAATTTAATTACGAAAAAACGTTTGCATATTTTAATATGTTGATTTGTAGGCAACTAATCTATTTTGTGACCTCAGTAAAGAAGGCATGCAGAGTTGAGATGACAAAGATGATTTCTTTTACTTTTTTTTTTTGAAGATTTTCCACTAACACTTTCTGAGATATTGTGTTAAGTGCAAATGCCATATATCTAGTTGTATTTCAGAGACAGTAGCCTTACAGAAGAATTATTATCCCCCCAAAAAAGCTAACGTGTGGCAGCAAGGCCACCCACAGATGGTCCCTCTGCTTGTGTAAAATTACATACTCAAATGCATCTCTGGTGTATAACTTGTTTTAATTTCATGCATTGGTGAATTTGGTTAATGTACAGTATAAAAATATAATCTCTAACCAACCGCCCAAGTTATCCAAATTAATATCGCAGAAAAAAAAAGACCTGTTGCGACAGCAGCAGTTAAAGTCAGTGTAGATCTGCAGCAAAGTGTTCATAGACTGGTGGAGCTCATAGCTTCGTTAGCATTGTGCCACCTCAGCGCTGACAAACACGGAGCTACTTTTATTGCCACCCTCATTAAGCACTCGGTCTCTGCCAGCCAAAAACCTCAAGCCTTGAGCCCCACCCCAAAACTTGTGTGTGCCAGGATCCCACATATTCATGAACAAAAAGCTGTATATATATGTATATATATATATATATATATATATATATATATATATATATGTGTGTGTGTGTGTGTGTGTGTGTGTGTGTGTGTGTGTGTGTGTGTGTGTGTGTGCATTACAGCTGTGTCTGCCTGTGTAATTTAGCATAACCACTGACTTTGGCTTCAGCATTTACCAGAACATTGACCACACAGCTCAATTCTCCTCCAGTAAAGAAAATAAAATGAAACCCTTCTATTTCATCTCATATCCACATTTTTTTTCTTCTGAAGTGTGTTGCCTGTGTTTACTTGTGATAATCAACAAAAAAGCTGGTTCCCATAAGTTCAATCTTGTGTGTTTTCTCCACAGTTAAAATTACACTCTGGGTAAAGTCTGGTTATGGTTTAGTCATGCTGTGGTTATGTTCTACAAGTCACGTGAGCCATTTAAATCTTTCACGGCACAGACTAAGTAAAAGGTTTTTGAGCAAATGTGGTAAGCTCAAAGAGAAAGTTAGTATTCTTTAGGTGATGGGAAACAACCACCTTTGACTGTGCAGTGATTAAAACTGCTGCTTCCCATTGATGAGTTTGACAATTGTTGGTTACGTTTTTTTAATCATGATGCACAGAGCCGGACTCTGTGGTTGGCCTGTGGTGCAGCCCAAGGTTCGAGCATGTTGCTGCATAAGAAAGGGAGACTGATGAGCCAGTGCGTGACAGCTGTGCCAATCAACCCACCCTGGCTCTGCTCCCTGAACCATCCTGCCCTACCGCTCCCTCCTGCAGCTGAGTCAAACCGCACTTTTACAAAGATTCAAGAGGTCAAAGTATTCAGCATACTTAGAGGAAAAAACGGGGCAAAAATGATCTTTTCTTAATACCCAGTTTAGAAACCACTGATGTCGATCAACTTCCTGCTGCACGGTTTGATTCACCACAGTGAGGTTTGATACTGGGGAAGATGGAGGAAAACCACTCAACATCAGTGGATTGAATTTGCCATAGCTTTTTCTTTCTTTCTTTTTTTTACCAAGCAGCCTGTGGTGTGGTCTTAAATAGTGAATGGCTTATCCAAAGGTCAGCCACTACCTATGCATAGAAACGAAGTATGAGACATATTAATTCATGCTCACGTGCACCATTTACCATCTGAATGGAAGAACGTCAGGCTTTTAAACACCCCATAGAGCGGCTTTCTTAATTCTTCTGCCAGTGTTTTCATCAGAACTGATAAACATGAGTAACTTAGTAGGTTGGATCAATCAATTCATTCCATCAGACTGATTTATTGATTTATAAGAATTAATTAAACTGTTACACTTAAACTCCAAAAGGTCAGAAAGGTCTTAGTGGCCTGAGGCCTCTGCTAACAAAGTTAACTCTCAGAGTTTTTTGGGGTGTTAAACTTACTCAACACTTTATTATCCCAATGCTGTGTTAGCGCTGGAATATACATAATGTTACACTTGCAGGACTTTCACTTTTCACAGTGCGATGTAGTAAAATAAAATATAAAAAGACTGTAAAACTATAATTGTATATTTTGTCTGTCTGACCCAAAATTATCTGAGATGAAATACACAAATATGCATAAATTACCATAAATTTTAATGATTCCCAAAAAGGGATACAGCCAGTCTCCCGGGGACCAGCAGAAAGTGATACACAAGGAGAAAACTGAAGAATACTTTGAAATCAAAGGCTCAAAGCCGAGGTGATCTCAGTGGTCAGAGCTTTGAATGTTGTTGCCATATATCACCTCTGGGCTCTGCACTTTGCTTTGCTTTGAGAACTTCTGCAAATGTATTCTAGGGAAGAATTTTCCATGACTGCAGCCATCTTTCTCCTTCTAAGTCACCATTTAGCTTTCTTATCCTCCCACACACATACTGTATTTGAAGATACCCGTGGCTGCTAGAGGCCCGCTGAAGCAATTATTGCTTTATTTATTTATGACAGAAGTCGTAGATTAACTTTTGAATCCTTTGCACCATTTACAACATTTAAAAGTCAGCTGAAAAGGAAAAGAAGTCAAGCTTTTTCTCGACTTTCTTTACTAATGCGTCTTACTTTCCACTGTATCAAATTTCCATCTCTCACTAGCTTCTCCTACAAACTCAGCTTCAGTCACATTCCCTTGTAATATCCATCTGTAACCTTGTTTCCCCTCCACCTTTACTTTATTTGTTTTCCATTTTTAGTATTGTGGACTCCAGGCAGTTTCTGTTATTAGTTTCTTCCAATTAGGGTAATCTGAAATAGTTTAATAGCATTATAATGGTGTTTGCACTTGTCCCTAGAGCCAAAGCTGACAGCTTTACATAAATATGTGCGGCCTCCTAGGTTCAACATCTGTTTAGTTTTCTCTTTTGTTGCACATTGCACACTATCAAAACATGACCACTGTGAAAGTAAGCATGCATCATTATGGTAAATTTAGAATATCTCCTTTTTTGTATCCACAGGCTCACTTGCGCTCGGTGGACGTTAAGATCCTGCAACAGCTGCTGGCGGTGCACGAGGGCATCGAAGCAGTGAAATGGCTGTTTGAGGAGCGCAGCACGCTGACCAGCCGCTGCAGCAGCCTCACCAGCAGCCAGTACAGCCTGGGGGAGGGACCCGACACCTCTTGGAGAGGCTCCTGGAGCAGCTTGCAAGACCCCAATGACAAGCTAGACAACATCTCCATTGGCAGCTACCTGGACACGCTGGCAGACGACATGGATGAGTACTGCCCTTCCAGCTCCGAATCCGTCATCTGCTCCACCACACCTCTAGTTTCGGAGGCTACTGCTGGGGGCCGCATGGCGGGAGGCTCCGTGGCCACAGTCACTGCAGCAGTGTCAGGGTCCGTATTAGGGCTGAAGTCTGGGTCTAGTGCTGTGGGAAGTGAGAATGGTACTGGGGTTGGAATTATTCCAGAAGTGAAAGGTGGACCTGGGAATGTTGCCATTGGGAAGGAAACTGGAGGAACTGAAAGTGGGAAGCCAGCAGCTCCTGGCAGCTCTCCACAAGCCAAGTCTGAGGGACTCAAACAAGGTGCTCCTATCTGGACCAAGACTGCAGAGAAGGATAAGGGAAGCCCCATTTTCAAGGTCAGTACCCCAACGCAAGGCCTTAAAGCTAATGGTGTCCTAGAGAAATCAACCACACAAAGAGGCAGCCCGACCCGCACCTGCCTCAGTGAGAAACTGGCAACCAGCCAGAGCCCCAAAGTTAAACCTTACAAAAATGGAAAGATTGACTTGGACACGTGCAAAATGAATGGCAAAATGCATCTGGAGTACGATGCCCACTGGCGCTGGGTGCAGTCGCAAGAAGATGTGACGTTTTTGTAAGAAGGATAATCACAGAGAGGGACTAAAGCCACTATTGAACACTCCCTCTGCAACATCAAAAACCAGATCACTGAAGATTAAAAGAAGAGTGCACTGCTGTTGTGAAAGGCACATAATGGGGCATACCCAGTGAAAGACACTGGGTATGAGAGACAATTACCTGTTTCTTCTTTTGTTCCCTCCTGTAACTGCACTAACTTCCTGTAAAACATTGATGTCAGTATTAAGGGATTTTGGACCATATATAGCCAAACAGGGGTGCCTCACAAAATCAACTTTAAAATCCTGTGTCACAGATTTTCCTCAGGGTCTTTTTAACAATCCCTGATATTATTTCAGTTTCTTTTCTTTTATGTTATTTTGTTTTCCTGAAAAATAAAGCACAGTGAGACGATCTGCCAGAGAGCTGAAACATGACTCCAGATGGTTTGACACATATTTTATCGGCAAGTCAAAATTGAAACTTTGCCTTGACTTTGACTTTTTAAAAATAATCTAGGAACAATATTGCCACCAATATATTAATTCTGAACCTTTACAAAAACTAGTTATTATTAGTTACTTTGTATAATCAATTTAACATTTTGTGGATTCTGTATGAAAGTAATTCCCAACTTTTTATCTTTGATCCTCTTCAAATGAAAGATTATTCAGTTATGGTGATAGTTTCTGGGTAATAAGGTAAATGTAGCTGTGCCAGATGATAAAAAATGTACTCCTGGACCAGTTTGTAGAGGTATTAGAGCAGAAGATTTAATGCAATATATAGACAAAAGTATCGGGCCACAGAGTCTCTTAATCCTTCAGGTGCTTTTAGTTTCATTGTTCTAACTCTATAACATCAAGCACCTAACCATGCAGTCTTCCTTTACAAACATTTGTGAAAGAGTGAGTTGTTCTAAGGAATTCAAGCGTGGTACTGTAACAGGATACCACTGTACCACTGTTGCAATACGTCAGGTTGTAACATGAAAGTGTTTAGGAACCACAGCAACACAGCCTCAAAGTGGTAGACCACATAAAGTTACCAAGTGCTAAAAGTGCACCTGGTATAAAAGTCACCAATGCTCATCTGACTCAGCAGTTGCAGACTTTCAAATCTCCTGTGATATTAACATCAGCACAACATCTGTGTACCAGGAGCTTCATGGCATCATTTCAAAGGCTGAGCAGCTCCCGTTGGTGTAATGTGTGGGTGGGCCGGTACTTTTGCCCATATTGTGTGTATTTCACAAATCAAAAGCAAATGTGTGATGAGAAAAAACCAAAAGCTTTGTGTATTTAACTCTTTTGTTTCTTCTGAGCTCTTCAAATTTACCTCAGGGCCCATTTGAAGGGGCCTGACCCTGAGGTTGGGAATGACTACCGCACTCCACAAACAACAGCTTTTATGAACTCCAGTGTACTGCATATAAGATAGTAGTAGAGTCCGTTCTCACTCTCGACGCGTAATATACTGACGATTTGTCACGTCCCCAGGCATTCCATGGAAACACGAAAGGTGACCTTCTGCGTTTCTAAGCTACGCGCCAGATTGTGCAATTTAAAGAAAATAAACATACATATGTAGAGTCATTCCAGACAGTTCTCATGTTTTCCGAACTTGTAATATAGGGACGTGTTGGGCGGCCGAAAGCGTAATTTACTGACGATTTGTCACCTAGTGTAAAATGTTACGCTTTGGGAGTGAGAACGTGTTGAGCAGTCATAGTGTAAAATCAACCTCTCATTGAAATCCCAAATAAAGTGTGCTATATTGATCCTTGTTTATGGATAATATATCACTACTCTTCCAGTGGTTAATGACCGCCTTATTGTTTCAACAAAAAAATAGAAAAAAAGTATGATTTTCTCCCCAACTGTTTATCCCCAAACACCTTCCTGATCAGCACTAGAAAATATGTCAAACTTGCAATAGAAGACAAAGCACTGAGATAAAAGCTTAACACATTAAAAAACAAAAAAAGTGCCAGTGATAGCATTTGTGTCTTTGTGAAGCTAATCCCTTCAGTGCGTTACCAAACATGTGCACGATTGTATAGTCACTGAGTTGTAGTACAGCTACTCTGTGCACTGGTTACTAGTCGTGACTGGTTATAGGCAAATCTTGACTTTGGATGAAAATCTTTCTTCTGTTTTGACAATTACGCTAACCTGTATTAGTTTTCTTTAAAGCAAATGTTGTGCCTGATTGGTGTAAACCTTAACTACATATGCCTGTTTGTTCCCTGAGATGACTGCACTGTTGTGATGATAATCTTTTATTAGTTTTGCCTCTCTGTGGGCTTTGCTTGCGTGTACAAATGGCTAGACCAAAAGTCTGTGTGCTCTTCAGTATCGACTGGTAAATGTGTTATGCTGGCTGGGTGGATATTGCTTGCCCTGTGCTGACATCTTTATTGGTTGATTTGTGAGCATACGCGGAAGACTGAACACAATCAGTGAAGAAAAGCAATATTTCCTGAAGGCTGTCTGCTGGCTTACATAAGCAGCCTCTTCTCAGCAACTGAAATTTAATAATAATGTCTGATCTTCAATAGATGACAGCGCTACTGAAGAAGGAATTGTTGTGCGTTTTGTTATGTGCATGTGCGAGAGAAAGACACAGCCGGCCTCCCAGGTATGAATAAGAATAGATGAGTCCCAAAGGATCGCAGATATTTTCAGCTTACTCATCACAATGTAACTACATCGCTCACCAGTCTGCAGTTATTCATGTTAATGGTGCAGGGATGGTGCAACACATGTGGTAAATGGAGGGGAACATATTACATAATCTGTCCAGTTTCTTTCAGTGCCTGGAAGTGTTTGAAACTATTAAATATGAGTGTTGATAAAATATGAGCTTTGATACTGGTTCCAACACAAATGGGCATTTTTCATACTTTCTGCACATTTCAGTCATCTTGGTTCCATAACAACATAACATTTCATTTTTCTTTTAAACACCCAGATGACTATTCACGCAGCCATTTTGTGTCTGAATGGTCACAGATTCTATTTTCACATGCCACATATGCAGTTTGGGGCTCAGATACACGAGAGTTAGCTTCTCATTTCACTATTGCTAGCTATAATTAAGTTAATTAAGTTTATAAACAGAATGAAAATTTTTCTGCACTGACCATAACACTATGACTTACTTATTTTGGAAAAAATATCAAGTAAGGAGGGGTTTAAAAATGCACATAGGAAGCTACATAAAGGCTCAGTTGCACAGGCCTCAAGCCTGGTCAGTTCCTTGCAATTCCTCTGGTAGTTAGCAGGCTCCTGCAGTTCCTTCCTCTGCCATACAAACCAGTCCATGGTTTGTATGGAAGACACAGACTGGTCTGCAGTTAGTTACTTAACCACCAGTGGTAGGGAAACTAAAAAGTGCCATGGAGCCAGGAAACTGAGAATGCTCACCTTCAAAATAAAAGCTTTGCCTTATCGCTGAAACCAACATGTGACAAAAGGGACAACTTTTACTTTGAAGGTGAACAGTATTGTGTGTGTTGCACTGTTCAGTACTGCTCAGCAAGCAGCAAGTGTTTGCAGACAAGTTGGCATTTCACATGCAAATTAGAGGTAACCATGGCGGTCTGCATGTGACCAAAGTAATCGCAAGGTTTTAAATGCAACAACATGTGTCTCTTTGCAACCAATTTAAAAGCAACATCAAGCAACCTTGTTCAACCATTTGTCAAACAGCAACCACAGCCTGACTGTTCAACCATTTGTCAAACAGTCAGGCTATAGACGTTATAGTCCAATGACCCGAGGAACTGGCCGGGCTCTAGACCTGCGTAAGTGCAAATTTAGCAATAAATACTATGTACTATAATACTATGAAACACCCATTTTTCTTGGTTGTCAGCAAGTGGTCTGTAGGCCTGTGTTACTGAGGCCTTGGATAATATTGGCTGTAGATGCTGAAGGCAAAAGTTCATGACTAACTGTCATAGGATAATAATAAAGAGTAAACGTGCAAGTTGTGACCTGAGCTTTTGTACGTAACCTGCTGCCCTCACCCAGTCAGTGTCACTTTAGCTAGATAGGACAAGTTTGCTTTCTGGTAGAAGCTCTATTTTCGTTGACGTAATTTAGAAAATACAGATTCTAGATTAATGAAATGATATGTGATAAAATAGTCTATCTGGCTCAAATCTTGGATACAAAATTCTCCCAAGTGTACTATTAGAAAAGAGAATGTGATGACTTGGCGTCAATTACATCCATCCTAATTTAATCATGTTTTTAAGACGTTAAACTCAACAGCTCCATTTGTTTTAGCCACTGAAGTGTTTCCTCTCTCCTCCTGCTTTTCTTTTCATCCTACTTTCCACCACCACACTGGTTTCATGGAAATGTTCAGTCAGTGCCAACACACATCATGCGCACACAATGCCTTCTCGTTGGAGACAGCACCATACAGCCGGCACCACAGACGCAGTGACTGTAGGCTAGTCCTCGAGACTAGGGAGGAAAAGTGAGATGAAGCTCAACCTTGAACTGACTGTGAAGATGTTAAAAATCCCAGCTTTTTTATCCCTAAAGCCAAGCAGAGCATCTATCCATCTCAGGATAGTTACTTCAGCCATGGTATATCTTCCAACCACAGTATAGACATGAAGTCATTTGAAACCATTTCCCTTTTTAACATGTGCTGGCTGTAAAGCTATGCAACATGCCAAAAAAATGTCTGCTCCGCCAGTTTGTGGTTTTCTTTCCAAATTAGCGGAGGCATATGGAAAAAAAACTACATTTAGTTCAGGGAATGAGCCTGTAAAACACATTATATAAAGCTATAGTGTGTCTTTCTGAAGTTATACTCTGTCCCCTAATGGTTTAATGTGTTTTTTCACTGGGCACAGTTGGAACATTTGGAAAATGGACGATGTTTTAAACCTCTCCTTGGCAGAGAGTGTTGACAGTTTAGGTGCCAGGAGGAGCTGCTTGTGGTCTGACTGTTTTTTAAAGTGAAATGATAACTGCTGTGTGCATTAGCAACAATGGAAGTGTTACTAAGTTCTGAAAATCTTGTGAAAAATACTTTTAGTCTAGAATGAGAGAAATGTCCTCTTTCTTTCTAGAATTTTTCATAGGGTATGAAGGTGAACACCACTGGGCAGATCGTAAATCCTTCTCTTCTGCTCTCTCTGTGTCCAAGATTTATCAGATGGTCGGTGCGCGACGTGTTTGCATTGGCTTCAGGTGCTTTTGGCTTCAGAATACCTCCTCTGGCTATTCTGGGTGCAAGACAAACAGTGTGATTACATAGACGAGCGGATACCCACACGAACATGGTTGCCATGACAATGAGGCCAAGCAGGCTTCAGCTCTAGTGGCTACATAAAACAATGTTTACTGCAGTGCCAGTAACAGCATAGCAGTACAGTCTAAATGAAAGCAGGTGAGATGAAATCTGTGATAAATGCAGACAGCAGACATCCAAATTATTTGACCATTATACGTAAGGTCAGATCATAAAAAAAGTATCAAATGTAGTTAGTAACAATGTAAAAGATTTTTTAAAATATGATACTTTTTAAGTGATTCTGTTTTAGAACTCATTTTTATTCCAGTCTGTCGAGTACCAGTGACAGACAACACGGGCAAATGAATGATATGCGACACATGTAATCATTTTTGACAGCCCCCTATGCATGTTAAACACATGAACTGCAAAACACAGATCTTTCTCACTGTCTAAAAATTGTGATCTGTATTTCCCAGTGATAACCACATCAAAGCCCCAAAGTCCATTTTTAAAGCAGAGAACAGAACTTTTAGTGTCCTCAAGAGGCAAAAATAAAATTCAGTACCACCCATTCATTGCTCTTCTACTACTTTAAAAATGATAAGAATTCTGCATTTTGGGGGGAATGCTGCAGAGGAAATCGCTCATTTCTTTTTTTTGACACTTCCTGCTTCACCCTTGGTATAAAGCTCAGCTATCCTCTCTTTCAGCCACCTAAAATTCTCCCAAGAGGCCTTTTGCTGCCGTTTTTTACCCATTTTTGAAAAGTGAGAAGGCAAACTGGTGTGTCTCTCTGGAGGCAGAGTCAGGGGATAAACAGTGAGCCGAGTGCACAGCGTGCAGCTAAAAGGAAGCTTCCACTCCCAGAGTCCTGCTGTTTTCTTCCTTCCTCTTATGCATACACAACACCCAAGCACAATTTATCCTGGGACTGATATGGGTCTCTAGATAGCTGACAGCATTTCCTTCTTTTAAGGTTCTTTTATATTTTATTCTCATGTTTCTGTGTGTTTTGTTCACATCTCAGAATGTTCAAAGTAAATGGAAGGGAACTGAATCAAACCCTACTGGGTGCATGCTGGGTGCTGACCCAGGTCCAAAACCTAACTTAGGCTAAACAAAATCTAGAGGATTAAAAGACAAAAGCCAGAGAGACTGACTGCAGTTCAGCTGAATCAATAAAGTTAAGCTTTATTTTGTTATGCAATATGCCTTCTAGAAAAAATGTTTGTCTTTTTTTCCTTGTAAAGTCAAAATGTTCAAAAATTAACAGATTATGTTCATTGATGTGGGCGATATATATTATGAAGTATGTAAATTATACGAGTGTGTCTAATAATTAAAGCTATTTTAAATGTTTGATTCGTGCTATCATTGCATTTTATTTAGAGCATTTTGAAGATCACAGTCATCTAACGCTGTTTTTCCCTGAACACTCATTTGGGATCAATTTGAGAAACTTTTCAGTTTATCAGATTCCACCAATGAGAACAAACTAACTGGAAATTCAACACCAGAATCTCCCTGATTAGCTGCTATTTCAGCTTAATGTAAACTACTGAGTGCTTTCAATAGTGGATTCCTGATCAATATTTAGCCCGACCAATGAGTGCAGCGAAGATCCATTAGCACTCAAAGCATTCATGGACTCCATTCTCAAGAATGTCATCGACCACAATACTGGCATCCATGAAACCACCAATACTTAATATATGCATAGCTCTGTAGATGCACTGATATGTAACACACAAGAGAATCTTAGACATTTCAGCTTCACCTAAATACCAACAGAAGATACCTGCATTTGAAGAGCGAAGTTCATTACTACATTAGACTGTGATGTCACAGGCCTAAACATATTGTTCAAGGGTAGAAAGCATAAAGAGTGTATACGTGCAAACATCAGCCCATACCAGAATTCAGCAGTTGCTATTAAGTAGAATATGCAAGAATGTAATCACTCATTTTAGTGCCGCCCATACCTGCAACATTTAGCTAAATTCCTTCAAGAAAAAAGCCATGTGGTAACCCTTTTAGCACTTTTCTAGCTAAATCAATCCAATATCACACTCAGAGAGGGAAAGTATGTGGGGAAAAATAAATGTAATTTCAGTGTTGATTGGGTTTTATTTAAGCAAATAATAACATAGAATCTTACTTGATCTAATAAACTAATAAGTTTGGCGACTTTGCCTTAAAATAAGGTTGGAAAAGCTTTCTAAGGTTATACTTCTATTACACATTAGCCACACACAACTGCTTTGCCTGCACAAGCTAATTTTGTATTCCCAGCTGACGTAAATGTAAAAAATATAAAAAGCATAGTTTACAAAATTTTACACCTTATTTCACAAGAAGATAAAGTTGTAAAACCAATAATAAAAACTAGTATATAACAAACCTTATTTTTTCCCAATAGGGCACAGCTTTTGACTGTTTGTGGCAAACCCATTTATTTCCATCCATCCATTCATTCATTTTTCTAACTGCTTATCTGAATCATGATCATGAGTAATGACGGCCAGCAATAACTCACAGCTGCGGGAGAGTAAACGTTGTAGATCCCATCAAAACTTTTTTTCCATGGACCATGTTTACTAAGAAAGTCTTTCCGAGCTAGATCATGGATAAGGGAAGGCTGGGAAACAATATAAGCTAGTATCGACAATAAGACGGTATGCACAGACACAGCAGTGCTTCAAGAAAAATGCTAATATTAGCATGCTAACAATGTCGGTGCAGACATGCAACAACAAATGCTGGTGAACAGCATAAAATCAAGAATTTTTAGGATATGAAGAAATAAATTAAAAGTATTGGTTGAAAGAATGCTGGCCTCTTGATGGCACCAGATAAAAAGGAAGGTTTTACAAAAGGTGTGAGAAACTATCCTGAAAAAAGGGGGGAAAAATCACAGCTGCTAAAGGGTCAGGCACAAAAGCCATTACTATGATTTTAGGGGGTGTCAAAATGATTATGTAATTTTTAACAGCTTCATAAATCAGCCAGTTCAACATGTATGAATCCACAGGGATGTATGTATGTAGTCCTTTATTTAGAAATCAAGCATTCTTCTAGTTTAGATCCACCAGAGAGGACAGGGATGTAGTCTAACAGCAACCTCTGAGCTCCTGTTTGCTGAACATGTTTAGCTGAGTGGATTAAAATGATGGCAGTTGTGTGTTCTCAACTGATGTAAATGTAAAGCTGGTTAGGCTAACAGACTGAGGTGATGTTAGCGAGGTGTGACGATGCACACTGGGTTGGTGAGCACTGAGACACCCAGCTGCCAAACCGCAGAAGTAGATTAGTTAAAAGTGGAGCTTGTCTAGACCAACAAAAAATCCCTTTAAAACCTTTAAGAACTTTAAAGCTTATTAAAATATTTTAAGCTTCTTTTGTCTACATTTTTTCAGTGTGTAATTTCCCTATCAAGTTTGTCCACTTTTTTTGCACAATATCGATTAGAGAAATATCTTATCAGTTTCAACTATCACTTACGTGCCCAATGGGTGCAATCCACGTACTATAATGTACTAATAATGTAATATTTACATGGTGATGACATTCTAATATCGTTGCAGATGTGTTTACTTTTTTCAATACTGTATACTTAAAAATAAAATAATTAAATTCAGATATACTCATATCAGCCTTCCGCGCAATTCCCACAGCAATTCTCACACCAACTCTCCCACGTCTGTGGTGCTAAAAGTTAATATCTACAAGGATAGCGCGTGTAATCTGTTGGGCTGTGTGGTAAAATTCCATCATGAAAAAGAAAAATGCACAAACGGGACAAAATCATCCACAGAACCACCTATTAAAACCACTGACAAACATGTACATAATTAGAAGTGAATGTACGGCATGCCTGAGAGTTTGCACATTAAAATTTCCCTGGTAAGTAATAAAATCATTGCTCTCACGTCCAGAGAAACCAAAGCTGTGTTGATGACGTGGAGCTCTTACGGGCTGCTACCAGTGTCAGTGTCAGCCATTGATTTTCCCTGTACAGGAGACAGTGGTTTCGTTTGGAAATGCACATGTCTGCTAATTCAAGCAGGCAGTGTTTGCGGCTGGTGTTTATGTCCGTGTCAGCAAGGACTTTAATTTTACAACCTACAACTGCAAGAAGCCCCACAGATCCACAGATGCTTAGAAGGCTGTAGAGAGGCAACTTTTAGCTTGCAGTCAATCGACTGATCGTGTTAACCTGTATTCAGAGCCCTGACACGGTCTCTGTTTTTTTCCACTTGAGCATGTTTTCTTCCACAGTGGGTGACTAGTGTATAGACTGCACATAGATAATGTGCGATGCCAGAAAGAAGGATGACTTCCTGCTTACACTGGCGTGCTTAAAAAAGAATCTTCTTAGTATATTGTGTTTGTTATCCTGCTGGACATGAGAAAGTTGTTACCACAGTCATTTTAGAATAAAGCTAGAGGTACAAGGCTGTTAGCTTAAACACTGAAACAGAGGGACATAACAGAATCTTCCCTCAGCAAGGAAATAACTCAACAGTACATAACTCCTCCTTAAATTACAACTACTGCTACTTCAAGTTTTACTTTTTCAAGTTCCATATTTTTATTCCTGGACTCTGCTAGAGTATCTTCACATGGCTCACAGTTCAACAGAAATCTTATTTATTTTATGCCAGGTCTTGTTTCAGCTCACCGTCCTTCCTCCTGCCTTTGATCTTTCTTCTGATTGGCTGCCCCTCTTAAAACACGAACACGAGACATCTCACTGATATCACATAGAGACATGAAAGCATTTGGATTTGCTTACATAGACTACTTGTACATACAATGATGTCATCACCTGGACATTAGACACGTTTAATGTGTGCAGCTACCTTTTGTAACATAAAATAAGGAAAAGCATAAAACGTGCTCTACAAACTTTGTAAAAGCTGTTTTCCTGTTTCATTTGTTAAAATTGTTTTATTTTTCAGTTCATGTCGTCTCTAAACTAACTTTCTTTCTCATCAGAAATATATGACGGTAGTAACAGGTAACGAGAATCCATGATCCACATTTCCCCAAATCTTTTAATGCTATATGGAAAAATGTTTGCAATCAGAACACATGAATAACAGATTGACAACTGCACACTGTTAGTATATGTCTCTCATTCCAGTAATAATACTATTTAAAAAAAAATAATATCAGTAAATATATTAATGAAGTTATGATGCCTTCTGACGGATAGTGCGTGATTTTTTTATTATTTCTGTCAGCAGACAGTGATTTCCGGTTTGTATCCAGTGAAAACTGCTCAGCCCTGTTATGTCAGGAGTACAATCTGAATTAAAGATAATAGTTATAATGACCCACAGACCCCAGCCACACAGCATCACCAGTGTCCTCAAGCACCACTCGATTTCATGACAGCAACCATTCAAAATACTTTCAATCTTCCAAAACCAGGAAGAAAAAGCCCACAAAGTTTCCCTTTTTTCCCACTCAGCCACAGTGCGGTGCGCGAGGAAACCACAGATCAGGACTGCTTCATCTTTTCAAACCCAAAAAGTAAAATATATTTATAAGTGAGAGTAAATAAAATACTGATTTCTAAGTAATTTATCTACTCTTACATGAAGACAGAAAGAAATCTGCCCATTTTATTGTTATTATTCTGTTTTGACTCCTACACTCACTGCAGGTTAACACATTATACCTTTCATTTAAAAAAAAAAAAAAAGTAATTCGCTTGTTATTCCCCATTCTGTATGTGTGATCTTTTAGTTTTATATCCACTCATGTCTTCCTGTTAACTACTACTTGGACCCTGTGACAGTTTGTTAGGACGTTTCCAGATGCTGGAATGTGCAAGGACGTCCCACGAGCTGTTTGCTACTGTTGAGTGTTTTTCCTGCAGAAATCTCTGGGCTCTATGAGACACCGAGGGAAGAAAACAAAGGGGCAGAATTAGGCTGTGGTGTTCCCACAAAGTGACGTAAACCAGAATGGGTCAAGGTCACCAGAGGCCAACTATTCGGGAACTATGGTTCATGCTTCTGATGGCTACACAAAGATTTTGCGGTGGAGTAACTCGTTACATGGGATGAGGCCATCTGTTTTGTGTTAACGTCCCTGTGTGTGTGTGTGTGTGTGTGTGTGTGTGTGTGTGTGTGTGTGTGTGTGTGTGTGTGTGTGTGTGTGTGTACTCTGCAGGTTGCTCTTGCTGTTGTTGTTGTTGTTTTGTCATTCCATCAAAAGAGACAGGAACAGTGACAAAGGATATAAATATGATATTACTTTGTGGTCATCTGATTGTAGGAAACACAGACAGGCAGAGAGCTGTAATATTGGACATTTCTTTCATTAGACAGGCTTAAAATGTGTTTTACATAATAAATATTCCCTTTGTGAATGTGCATACAGGCTAACATGATTTGAAGTTATGGATAAATAAATAAGCAGTGGACTGTTCTGGGGGTTTTTTTGTTGTCAGTTTATACTCTGTAATGAAAAAATGTCAAACAAAAATAAATAAAAGAAAATGAATGGTTCATATTTCACATTTTGCTTTAATTTTCAGAGATGTTAAATGATAATTACCATCCATTTCTTATCCGATATGATCATCTTAAATACATCTTATTGTGTTCAGGTCTTTTGACGCAGAGTCTTGAGTAGACTTTATTAAGTATATCTGTTAAACTTTAAGCCTTTATTTTCATAGTAAGTGAAGTAAGGTCGAGTAAAGGTTCCCAGGACAATATGAGCTAAGGACATTTGCCGAAAAGGAAAAATTGCATATTTTTTTAGGAATACAAAAAGTATATTTTTAAACAGCATGTTTTTTGGTTTACATAGTTTAGTCCCCCCCTGTCCACATAGCTCCATCAAACCCTAACCCTATGCCTTTATAATGGAAATACTAAATTAACACTATCAACATATTGGAAATAAAACTGCCTATCCCTAGCCTTGTAGAGGAGTTTAAATGTGCAAAAGTGAGGCTTGAGATGTCACTCACGGACTCCCGGGACCCCATAGTGAGAGGCACTGCTCCCACCCTAGCAACGGGGAGGAAGTGGACCCCAGCTACAGCTGTGCTACAGGCCAAATTAGGGCTGGGCCATATCATACCGTTCACAGTAATACCGGTATAATGTCGGGCAACGATAAGAAAATTAAATATCGCGATAGAATATGGGTAAAACGCGTATGCGCAGTGCCTTTGTTTTCATACGTACATGGCGGAAAAATGAGAAGGGCGAAAGCGGATCGTTGAATGAAACGGATGAACCAGAATTGGTTTGTAAAAATGCTGCAACTTCAGTGGTGTGGAACTGGTTTAGCTTTCGTCCGTCAGATATACAACAAAGCACTATTTTTGGTAGCGCATGCTAGCGGGCCGTCGTTATTACCGTGTTTTTTGGAAAATACGGCACACTTCAAATCAATCCTTTGATTTTTCTGAAAATCGACAGTGCCCCTTATAATCCCATGTGCCTTATGTATGAATTCTGGTTGTGTTTACTGACCTCGAAACGATTTTATGTGGTACACGGCGCTCGAAAATCTGTCAAATGTTTTAGTACGACTATGCTAAGCTACGAAGCCGCACCGCTTGATGGATTGTCGGAGCATTACGGCTATCGTAGGCAGGCGCCTCACGGAGTGATACGTACTGTGCTTCAACATAATATTACCGTATTGTGTGTGTATAACCTCTTTTTAAGTTTTGTGGATATTATACATGGTTATGCTGAGGATATGTCGGCCATTTTCCACTGGAAATGCCTTTTGGTTAAACTGTCAGCAAGGAATTTGCATTTGCACTGTTAAATTTTTATATAACTTTAATGCAACAGCTGCTTGTTTAAGTGAAAATAAGTTTATTTATTTATTTTTTTGCACGAATAAAGTTGTGGACTTGTAAAGTATTTTGTCTAGTGTCAATTATATCGTCAGTTATATCGTTATCGCAAATTTTCTAATGTATATCGTGATAAATATTTTTGGTCATATCGCCCTGCTCAAGGCCAAATCTGCTCTTCGGCATCGTGACGTGGTGGGTCACGTCCAACGGGGCAGAGGAGGATTTGGTCTTGGAGCAGTAACACCTCGGTGGCAACAGGCATCTGTAGCCGAACGTCGAAAAATGGTAGTGGAGGAGGTGGGAAGACAGGAGGAAACAGCCAGACATGCTAGAGCCGTAGCGCTGGCCAAGCAGGGTCGCTGGATGAATTGGGAGAGTGTTGAAAAGAGGAAACTCTCGTCGAGTGAAATCTGGGGAATGGAGTCTAATAGACTAAGTTTCATCATCCGAGCGACATGCGATGTGCTACCTTCCCCAATAAATCTGCAGATGTGGTTCGGAAAGGACCCAGCCTGCCCCGTGTGTACAGTCCCAGCCACACTCAAGCACGTCTTGGTTGGTAGTAGGACTAGCCTTAGTCAGGGCAGATACACATGGAGACACAACCAGGTCCTCAGGTGTCTAGCCGAGAAAGTTGAGCGCAAAAGAAACTCCATTAACGCTCAACCTTTCACGAACCAAGAGGAGCGTCAGTTTTCATCAATATTTGTCCGGGAAGGAGACAAACCTGGGCCCACTGAAGGTTGCCAGGGATTGGCAGATGCAAGTGGACTTGGATCAGAGGCTAATTTTTCCCACAGAGATCGTAACAACTACTCTGCGACCAGACCTTGTCCTTTGGTCTAATTCCCAAAAACTTGTGTATGTCATTGAGCTGACGATACCATGGGAGGAAGCAATTGAGGAGGCATTTAAGCGTAAGAAGCTGCGGTATGCCAACTTGGCAGCTGAGGCAGAGGACAGAGGCTGGAAGGTGTGCCCAGTGGAAGTGGGGTGCAGGGGCTTAGAGAGATTGGGATCAGAGGACAGGTGCAACAGCAGGCTATAAGAGAATTGGCTAACACTGCTGAGAGGACCAGTCACTGGCTATAGCTAAAAAGGGCTGACATCACTTGGGCAGCTAAGACAGTCAGCTAACCGCGATACACATGCCCAGGATTGATCGACCCGTGGTGGGCCTGCCTCAACAGGGGGCGTCAAAAGGGTAAAACATAACATTAGAAGTTTAGCTGGTTGACTGATACAGCTGTCTCAGGGCCTCCTGGAGACTGTGCACTACCTCATGGTAGTGAAACTAAAAGGAGGAATGAAAGAATAGGAAAGAAAATGTTCTGCTCTTCTCCCCTCTGCTCTTCTTCCCTTTTCTGGGAAGCAGTGGGCCGGATTGGGCTGTAGAGCGTACAGCCCAATCCGGCGGGGAGGTGTGGAAAGCCAGATCGGGCGCCCCCCTTCCGGCTTTCCTCTTTGCTCTCTCCTATCTTATCTTACTTACTTGTCTTACTTCTCTCTATCACCTTTTCTGTCCCTTTGAAGAAATGAGGCTCCATAAATGTTAAAGAGGTAAGTATTTCTCACTAGCAGTCAATAGATAGAATAAAATATAGAAAACTAAATTGCAGAAAGAAGAAGAGAAATAACAATTTTAACATAAACCTGTGACACACTCCGGGGCCTGATCAACCCTGGCAGGGCCTCCTTGGATGAGGGTGTCTAGTAATAATGGGCGAAACACCCGATGAATCCAAGGTCCACTACCGACGATGTGTCCCAAATTTTAATATGATAATTTAGATCAGATCTCTAATCACGAAACCTAACCAAGGAAAAAAGGCAGATTAGCTTGGGTCAAAGAACGAAAGTTGAGGCACACAATGATGTGTGCCATCCAGTTGCTACATCTGGATGCTAACACAGTGTTTGTATTATTATACATTATTATTATTATAAAGCTATAAAGCTACTGTTAAACTAAAATATATTATTAGCCTACTGTTAACATTAATTGCATGTAAAGAAAGTAAACATCTAAAAAAGAAAATGGAAACACACTTATTAATCATCGTCTTTCCACAGTTTAACGCGTCAGATCTGCTTTTTGTTAGCAGAAAACTTTGTAGATACTTTGAGTGTCAAGAAATCCTGAAGTATAACATGCCATACTCATGATGTGCAGGTAAATGTAGTGCGCTGTGAAATTGTCTTTTTTCTTCTGTGCAGTATTAGTTTTATAATACTCTGTCTCAGGATGATGCTAAAAAACTAGTTTGGACATATGCTACTTTAACACTGAGCTGGTCTAGTACTAATTGTGCCTAATGAGACCGATGTTATTTCTCCCAACATTAGCTTCTCTTTAATGTCTTCCTGTTGAGCTGAGTCTTAAATCTTTTGTCTCACATCCAAAGTCCTGAAAGATCAGGACCCATTATGTCTTAAAGATCTCATAGTACTATAATACTATAATATCCCAACAAAGCACTTTGCTCTGAAACCACAGGTTTCACACCACAGGCTTACTTGCAGTTCCTCGACACACACACACACAGACACACATAAAATATAAAGACAAATTAACTGTGCTTATACTGTGGATCCATATTAGCGCTTGACTACATATTGTCACGTGTATACCAGTGATCCTAAGGTATTACTCTCAGTGCCCATTTAATTTGGGATTCAAATGAAATGTAAAAACACTCAAATTTGTCTCAGACTGCTGCCCATCTTCATGGAGAAATAGGCTGCCAGCTCCTTGGTCTACAACCTACTCTGTTTGCTCACAGATCAAAGGGATATTTCTGGAGGGGGGAGTCAGAAAATAGGGAACAAGTGCACGGAAGCCTGGGGTGTTGCCTTGCTACATGCCTGCATGGACCCCAAACCAATTAGGTTTTAATTGAGTGTCAGAGTGTAAAAAGGGGGCCATTCAGCCGAGCCTCTTTCACCCTGTTAGCTAGAGACAAGCATGCTTTGTGACACACATTCTGACTGATGTGGAGGCATTTCGTTTATCCGACCCACTTATAAGAGACAAAGCTGGGTGAAAAGGCTGCCCCAGGTCACTTTCAAAATCTCATGCGCATCTCACGTTTTCGCCTACAAACAAGTGGACAAAAAGGTTTTGCAAAAGATTGGGGAAAATTTGGTTGAATGTCTGTGCGTGCCCTGTGAATATGTAGGGTAACGGTTGTTTTCCACTTCTTCAAAGAAGCAGAATAATGGATCACAATGACAATGAGGATGAGCTGCTGGATGATATCCATCACTTTGACATTTTGGAAGTTTATGATCACGAAAGTCCTGGAATCTAGATGTGCGGTCTGAAACCAGCAGAGCTTTAATTACTAGGAATATGGGGTATTTAACCGAATTCAAATTACTCTCGGGAGGGGTTGTTTTGGAAGGGGGGGATGGGGAGCATGTTTGTGAGAAGGGGGAAAGGCTAGACAGCCATGTGGCCTCAGTGGACTTGCAATGTGGCTGAACTTTGGCCATTTATAGTTTGGTCAGTGTATAGCAGTCTCAAGTGGGATTACATGCATATTTGACCATGTTATTTTCTGGGATTTTTAAAATGTTCATCCCCACCCACAGAAGATATTACAACAGTTTTTTAGTAAACGTAGTACTGCTTTTCAATAATGTGGTGTAAAATGAGGGAAAATACAAGAAGTTTCTCTTTGAACTAGAATGTGCAAAATAAATATTTATGTACGCAATGCATTGGCGATCCGGCACCTCTGGAAACTCTAAAGCGAAGATAAAATTCTTGAGGAATTAAGCATGGTCTCTAGTTCATCTGTAACACCTGCCCTATTGTATCTAGGCTCTTGAAGTTGTATACAGTACCTAAGATAGATCACTGGTAAAATTCTTGCTCTGAAATATCGCCAGGTGTTCGACGAGATAGCAACGGGCAGCAAACAGCTTGGAGGGCAGCACGGCTTCTGTCCACATGCTTTCTTCCTTAGTCTGCTTTCCCTTGTTTGCTCTGCTCTGTTCACCTGTTGTTACACATATTTTTACCACATTTGTTTGATGTTTCCTTATCGATCCTCACGAATGTTGATAACGCTGACTTTATATCATTGAGCTCTCTCTGGAGATTACAGCAAGGGAAAGAAAGACATTCCTAAAAGCCCAAATCTATTCAGCATGCAGTGCAGCGGTTTCTGGCAACCAAACCAACTTTTCTTTTTGGTCTCCCGTTTGTTGAAATAGAGATAATATCCAATGCAAAGCACACACACTCTAAACCAGCAGATTTGCCTCATTTCAGTTGTTATCTCCTTATTTTTTTGGTGAACTTGTCACATTTTGACCTTTAACCCAGATGTTAAGACCTTCAAAGCCAACTTAGGCAAACATCGGTGGATAAAGCCTGTCACGATCAGTGCACAAATGAATGCCAGGCAATCAAAGAGGGATTTACAATGAGGAGCTGCTAAATCGTTCTCCCGATTCACATTAACAGGGTTGATGACAACAGCTGGAGCATGAAGAGTGATGTCAGAACATGCAGACGTACTCGCAGTTTAGAGCAATCTGTCAGTTCACTGACGGTCAGGGTGACAAGGCCATGGTGTGCAAAACCTTTTCATAAATCTAATAAAGTCATTCTATTATAGCAACGTAACACATCACAAGTAATAGTATCAGTACTTTGTCTAAACAAAAGTAAACATTTCATGGATTGCCAGCTTAGTTTTTATTTTCTTAATTTTTCTTTTTTTCTCTCTTTTTGGGCACACTCACCGGCCATCTGGCATTATACAAAATGACTAATTGTAACCGCTCTGTCTGGGAAAATCCAGAGGATTTTTGTGAACGCTTGTAATTAAACAACAGTGGGTGTTTCCTAACCACAGTTAATCACTGTGCATTGCATCTGCATTTTAGAAGCTAGCTCCTACTGGGCTAAGCATACCGCTGACACCATTTGAATTTCTCTTAAACCTCTAATGTAAAGGTTTCAGCTCATTATTATGCATTGTTGCTGGTTTTAACTGTTATGTAACTGTACTGTTTATAAGGTTTGGGAAACCTGCTGTCAGTTGAGACAAAAGGAGGCTCAAAGTGTGATCAAAAATTTTTATCACTAAAAATCTTCTCCCAAATATGCCAACTTGAAGAATTAGTTTGGTGGCTTGGTGACTTTCAGTTTGCAACCAAAAACCTTAAACTGGACAAATTCTGGTCAGAAGTTTTATTAATGTAGCTCAAAAACACAACACAACACAACAATCGACTTACAGAGCTTGATATTGTAAGGTAAAAACCCTACAATAAGAGAGAGAAAACTCCAAACTCAGACAACCCCCTGTGACATGCAGTGAAAGAGAGCCAGAGATTAATAATAACTAATAACTAAATGGAGATTTGTGTTTAAGCATATATTGAGTAAAAAGAAAGGACTCACTGTCCATCGCGGGGAAGCTCCTGATCAGGTTTAACCATAAGAAAAGTTTTAAACCAAAGACTAAAAGTAGAGAGGGTGTCAGTCCCCATGATCCAAACAGGGAGCTGGTTTCACAGGGGATACTCTGCAAATGCAAAGCTGTTTGAAGATGAAGTCTGGTCAGACTGCCAATGCTGACATCTCAATGGCAGGATGTAATGTACAAGAAAACCTTTTCTCTGCAACCGATTCTCCATTAGACTCCTACATGTTTATGTTTACATATACTGAAGACATCTGAAGACATTAGGGAGGCAAAGAAGCATCTGTGCAGGATAAGAACAAAATAAATGTTCTACATGTTATTTAGGATTACATATATTATCATCACAGCCACTGTAAGCATGACTGTTTCAGAGGGAAAACATATTTTGAAAAAACACTTTATGCGTTCGTCGGTTTAAATTTTGCGGTCATGACTCTAAACAGACTAATTTCTGCCAGGAAAGTCCAGCATCTCATGCGACCTTCAAAATTTGAGTTATTAAGCATAATCTTATTTTTCTACCAGAGTCCACTTTACCCCATTTTCCACTAATGAGCAAAATCTTGATCTCAAGGACCAGATTACATAGTCCTACTTTATTTAGTGTGGTGTGATTTCAAAGACTTAATCAGCTTGTGAAATCTTCTTTCTATACAGTCTAAATCAAGCTTTAGTTATGATCAAAAAGCATTTCTGTTCTAAAATCCGTTTCTCGTACAATTTATTACAGTAAGGGTTTCTTGGTGGGCAGTCAGTCACCTTTTTGAACGCTTAGATGTGTGGTTAATGTGTCACAGCTGAGAGATCAGCAGGGCACCACAGAACGTTCACATATGCAGCACTTTCCCTTCAGGCCTTTTTGTCTCACACCCCCTTTGTAAAGCAGCTGGTTTGCAGATCAGGAAGCAGATACTGAGGTCCAATGCTGGGGGGCTTCTGGTGAATCTGGGTCATCTGGCTAGACATAGCATCACTCTGGTAGCTTGTATTTGACTTCAGATCGGTTTGATCATAAGTGGGATGTAGTTTTTTGAAGCCCTGCAGTAGCTTCAGATCAGCAAATAGAACCATGAACAAACTAAATAACCATATATGATGCATAATCATATCCACAGTTTCTCCGCTATCTGATGGTTCTGTTACTCTATCATAATCTGACATGGCCTCAGTGCTTTCAAAAGCATCTCCTTGCCAAAGCTAGCAGCCATTCTCACCACCATGTCCTTCTTTGGGAAATACAAAAGCTTAAAGGGCCTTTAAGGATACAACCTCCCTGACATCACTAAAGTAGCAGCCCGCTGAACTCCTTCCACAGTGCTTCTCTGTCTCCTTGTGGATGAAAGATGCAACTGCATTTACTATATATTCCTTCTTGACCACAGATTCTTCATGAATTTGACGACTCCTGCCTCAATCTTCAGGCTGTTTTCAGGCTTTTGGTCATCAGATTAATTATGGTGCACATTAGTGCAGTTTTTCGCACTTTTTTTTTTTTTTTGCATTTTTAAAAGTTTTTTTACAGGTTATTACATTTTATTTATTAGACGATCAGTCTGTGTTAACAGCTCCTGTGGTTTATAGAAAGGAGAAATCGACTTGTCTGTGTTGTGCAGAGGTAAAAACAAATACCTTTCAAGTGGGACTTTTTTGGTTTGTAATGTGACTGAATACAATTTATTTTTAAATGAATCAGGTAATCATGTTGGACAGTAAAAACCCTCTGTATGGCTTATATATTTTGAATATGAGGACGGTATTGAATGAATTGATCAGCAAATACTGTCCTTCATTAAAAATTTTGAATACTGTGTATTCATTTCCCATTTTTGTCTTGAAACTATCAGACACCTAGTAATAACTTCAAATTGTGTATATGAGGACAAACAGCGATCAGGCTGGAGAAGTAACATGACTACGCATACAGACCCTTCTTCAACAGCTAAAATATTAACAAAAGTTATCACATTTAATTTATGAAATTTACTGTGTGTGGTAGTTACCTATATATTTGACTGAAGTGCCACACAGACTTGAGCCTGATGTAATTTTAATGTATTTACTGGTTCCAGCCACTAGGTGGCAGACTATTACTGCAGTTCTGTGGTTAGCGTGTTGCGTATTGATGGGAAAAGTGTATTTTTGTATCTGTAATTCCATGCAGTGTGAACATTATACCAGTCCCTGTGATACAAAAAACACACTTACAATAAATACTTTATTTCACCATGAAAAATAGACAACATTCTCCATTTAGAACAACAATTTCTGTCAATCATATTTTTATATTTTCATTACTTTTCAATTTAAACATCCTCTGGATTCTCCTTCTTTAATCTTTTTCATTTTCTTACAGAATAAAGAAGCTGTCCAGTTAAGTTGCCAAGCAAAACTATAGCATGAAAATAGACGACACGTTTCTCACATACTGGAACAAACTCTCAAACACATTAAAGCACAAAGTGCAAAGAGGCTTGATGGTTTGATGGCTGAGATAGTCCATGCAGATGTTGATTCAAAAGCTGCACTGCAGTAAATGAAAGTGTCCAAAAGCATTGCCTGCAGTAATTCATCACCTTCAGCTGTCATCAGCTGTTCTCATTTAGTCACACCAATAGCTTTGAAGCAACATCCAAGCATTGCTTTTACTTTACACTCAAATGTGTGCCAAGAAAGCTGAAAATATGCAGATGATGAGCCTTTTTTCTCTCTCGCTTCCTTGTTTTTTTTTTTTTCATTCTCTGTGAACCTCTTTAATCTTTTCGTTGAATGTAGCAAAAAGGAATCAGTAGTGAAAATGAAAAGACCGGTTTTCTGTAATATGGCGAGCGCAAACGTAGGCACAAAGAGCATCCTTTGATTCTGAGCATTATGACCACCTGTGCGTACTCGGTTGTACGCCTATTGTAAGACCTCTTTTTTTCCCTTTTTTTTTCAAAGACCGGTATGCTGTTTGTGCAGCCTTGCCTGTAGCTCGTTTGTTTTTTGTTTTTTTTTACATCAGCCACAGATACGGCACAGTTGCAGTATGGCACAGTAAAATCTGGGTTTTAATGCCCAACAAAGAAAGAAAGAAATGCCTTCTCCTGAGGCTTGTGCCCTCCTGATGTCTTTTCCAACAGCACACAATAGCAGCATTGATGAACATCGACTTGCAATCATACATAACTTGAGGTAATTCTTTTTTTTTTTTTAACTTTTTCCGGCCTCACACCTCGCTATGCCCAAAGGAACAGATGCAAATCAGCTTTGGCAAATGCTGATGCGTGACATGATGGATTTAATGGTGCACACGTTAATCACAGCTGGGTTCAAGTTGTGTGTGTTGCGGTGTGCACGTAGCAGTTCTGAACTGAGGCAGGTATGGCATGGCGAAGCCACACGTCGACGGTGACGGCAGGATCCCGGGCTCGCTCGGGTTATCTTGACCGAGCAAAGGATGCAACTCCACGGAACGGTGCCCTCTGTTCAAAGGGGTACTTTTAAGCAGCTCCACTTTGGCTTCTTCATCTTCACTCTGCCCATCCTCTTTCTCACTCTCCTCATCCTCTGCTGGGTAGTCCATTCCTAGATAATACAAGTCCTTCTCCCGTCTCACGTCATGCTCGTCTTCTTGATCTGATGTTTGAGAAAGCTCCTCCACAGAGTTGTACGAGCAGGAGCGCCTCGGGTCATCCATCTCCAAACCACGACAGCTTTCCAGCTCCCAGAGGCCACCAGGAAAAGATCCCGAAATGTCAGAGTTGTTGGCAGAGAAATTTCCCTCATCGCTTGAGCTGTTACCACTACCATCCTTGTAGGGCAGATGAATGGGGGGCTGCTGGTCCTGACTGGGATTGGAGACCAGAACAGCGGTGTACGTGACTGAAGACTGCCCAGAGTTGTCGGTGCTACCTGGATGTTGGTCCACTGAGGGATCAGCTGGCTGCAGATCATCTGCTCTAGTTAAGGTATCCAGATCAACAGCTGAAGAAGGACCCCCAATAGGGAGAGTCTCATTCTCCATGAACTGATCGACATTCAGGTCAAACTCAGGAGAATGGGAGTCAGCTAAGGCATCTGCAGGGTCTGGAAGTGGGTTTTGGATCAGGGCCGTAGTGAGGACTTTATCCACTATAATGACCTGGGAGATGTTCTCAGAGGGCATGAGCAGCGGCCAGACCGGCAGACCTTCCTGAGGTCGGAACAGATAGTCAAAGGTGTCCACCTGGAGAAAGTTTCAGAGCTGATGAATAATTAAGCATATGGCAACGAGAAAACACTGCAGAAAATCCACTTATGATGGAAAAGACCGTTAAGACGAGACTAAATGCATATTTTCTTGCTGTACTGATCCCTGAGGGTAGCAAACCGCTCACAAGTATTAATAGCCTACAGATGGCGACAAACATACATGACAAACATGTTGTCCACAGGTAGCTACAAACTCATCATGCTTCTGCCTCGTTACTTATCAAGATTGACAGAAACTACTGAAGAACTTGCATGGTAAGTGTTTTTAAATCGATTCATCTCAGTGCTCTTGCTCCTTTTCCTGGTATTTTATTGGTTTTAGTTTCTGCTTTCTCATCTTTTTTTATTTCCTTCATTTCCTTTCTCTCTATCTTTCTGTTATTATGATCGTTTTCAAGTTTTCCTGTCCACGTTATCAGTGTTTTGTGTCTTTTGACTACTGCCTGTTAACTTTGATGGTTTCCTGTCTCATGTTTCTCTTTTTGTATTTACTTCCTGTCTTTGTTTTTGTCTCCTTTGCGATTTTCTGCCACACCTTCATTAGTTCCGCTTGTATCTCGTCCCTGCCTGTGTCTAATCACAAATCACCTCTGCATGTCTGTGTACATATAGTCCTGTTTTCCCCTTTGTTGCCTCACTTTTGCCAGTTTTTGTCACTTTTGCCAACCTGAATTCCTTACCCCATCCTACTGTTCACCTGGCTGTTTCCTTGTGCCTCTGCAGAGTGATTTTCTCGATTAACCTCCAACCTCTGTGCGGCACTTTTTTGAATAATTCTTTTTCCGCTGAGATATCTCTGGTCTCTTTTTAATTGACACAAAATCTAAAGTTAAAAACAATCACTTGTAATTGTAATTGTAACACTTGTAAAACACTTGTAATTTAACAAAAGGTATATGTGAGGTTCCACTCGCTCTTTAAGAAAATAAGATCATGTTAATAAGCGACGGTGTCATTTTCCAGCATGCAGATAGAGAATTTTGATCAGTGTTTCAATTTTTATTTGAAAACAGTGCAAATTAGCTTCTTTCACATGATGTTGTTCTTCAGGGCTAGTATGACCTAGATGTTAATATTTTAGGGTTAGTAAACGGATGAGTCAACAATGACAATCACAGTGTACATTTCATACCTTTTTGAAGTCTATTCCTTTAGCCCAGGAACACTTCCTTGGGTTGGGAACATCCTTCCATACAAACTTTTTCATCCTGGAAATGTAGCAGATATTCACGTTAGACATTTGATGCCTAAACGCTCCTTTTCCCTTCCTCTCTCGGGTCTAATTTTTCCACCTTTTATCAGCCAACATCAAGCGTAATTACACCCTGGTGACCTGTTAAATGTCACACCACTAATTTTTCATGGTCAGTGTCTCTGTGCCCTTAATTAGACTGCACCATAGAAATTACTATCATATATCATTTCTTACAGGTGTCTGTTCGGATAAAAAAAACTCACCGTGTATATTCAGGGTTAGTTTTACAAGATCAAACGGTGAACCCTAGAATTATCATGTTCTGGCTGTGTACCTCTACAAACCAGGCAAGGTACAGTTTACAGTACATCCAGGCCTGTCCAGACAAATGTAATTTACTAATTGACGACTTTTGATTGGTGAGCGCTAAAGATTAGTGTCACAGTCTCTCCTGTTCCTGAGTCACAGCATTGAAAAATGGCCAGAGAGGTTTTTTTGCAAAAAGTCTGAATGTTTTATCGCTTTACCGTCTTACACATTTGTGTCAATTTGTAAATACATTTTTTCTGGAATAGCTCTTACTGGTTTTGGGAGAGAACCAGGGTGACAAACAGGATGATGAAAAGAAAGGAGATGATCATCAGCATCATGTAGGCCTCAGGATCTCCTCTGGTGGCTGTAACACACATCAGAGCTTTAACTGCTAGAACAACAAGAGGCATTTTGTCATCCTTTAGTGCTGCAGATGACACAACCCGTGCGCAGTGAGCATACCTAAAGTGTAAATCGGCTCCCCTTCTCCCTCAGCAAACACAGGGTACAAGAAAAAGCCGTACTCCTCTGAGGCAAAAAAATCACCTGATGGGATAAATGTAAATTGTTACAGCTTAGTTTAACTTAACATAACCAGACTCTGAAATAACAGTGTAACTAACAAAGAAGAGAATGTACTACCTCTCAGATAGACGGGGTATTCGGTGTAGCGCAGTCTGGCCCACGTCTCTGCTCTTGGCCCAGAGTCCTGCTGCTTGTGTGGCAACCACTCGACCACCATGAACAGAGGCACCGAGCTGTTCTCCAGCAGACTCCATGACAGTGACACACATGTGCTGTTGATAAGCAACACGTGGAATGAACGCACGCAGCGGCCTGCAGTGCAGAAAGAAACAACTGAATTCATCCAGGGTCAGATGACCTCGACATTCGCAGTGGCTTTTCTTTTCTTTTCTCTCATCTGTCAACATCAATGGCTGAATAACGCTCACTTCAGCTACCAGCTTAAGGAGCATTCAGGACAGTGATGCTAGCACGTGCATGACTATTTATTTAAAGTTGCTGCTGACAGGAGCATGAATGTGCACTAATCTCACTACACATTAAACATTAAAAAAAAAAAGACTTTTGCAAACAGCTGTAAAAAAAAACTGAGCCAAAGCAATTTTAGTTACCCCCAGAATCTGAATCTGAATATTTGAATTTGAATATTTACAGAGATTTTTTAATGATAGAGGAAAGTGAAACAGCATAACTGACAGAAAGGCGTCTCTTAATTTCAAAGTGGTCGATGTGTCATTTAATTGTTCCTACTGGGAAACGTATTTACAATGCTTTCAAAAATCAGCCACCAAAAATGTTCTTTCAGCAAAGACCAATTCAATTAAGCGCCTTTCCACCTTTTGGAAAAGTGTTTTGTGGACTAATCTCGGAGCTGAAATGTGGAACAGGAACCACCGATCTTCCTTTTTTGCTGTGTGCAAATTTAAGTCGTCCTAACCTACACGACTTGACTTTTTAATTGCTAGAGAGTTTTCGGCAGTTCTTCTTATTCAGTGCCAGCTTGATTATGCTGCTGTAACTCACTGCAACCAGAATAAAGTGAAAGCGTTTATAAATTTGAAGAGTTTTCCCAGTAAAACCTGTTTAATTCAAGTTTGTGGGCAGAAAAAAACTGGCGCGGAAATACAAATGCGTATCCACTTGATGCTTGTCAGTCCTTTTGCTCTGTGTGGAACTCCACCGAAGGAGATTTCTAGGTCAGGTGCTCAATGATTTACCACAAATTTGCTGTGTTCTTGTCTTCAGGTTGCTGCTAATAAAACTCTTCTCTAATAATCAAATCATGAAAACAGTCCAGCTATATGGACAATTAATTTATTCTGACAGTTATTCTCTGAATCATGATTAAAGGAAGAGAAAAATGTTACACACACACACACACGCATGCGCACACGCACGCGCGCGCACACACACACACACACACACACACACACACACACACACACACACATTAGACATCAGCCTTGTTTCCTATGTTCCGATTACTCTTAGCACTCACTGCACTAGAACTAATGGATGTCGGGCATCTATCATGGCTCTTATGAGCTCCCAGAGATAATTATTTTAGATGTAGTCTTAAACTAAATGGATGTTTTTGGCCTCTGCTTTAAGGCCAAATATTTCGAGCATGTGTTATGAGGCTGGGGCAGAAGCACACTGGCAAATAAACACATATAGAAACATGAGTTCATCTTGGGCTTGTCAAAATCTCAACATACAAGCCTTGATGATTATTAAAGCGCTGGCAAAAATGAGGTTTCCAGCAAGTATTTTGCCATGAATGGACACCACTGACCACCTTGTTCTTTTCTTTCCCGTAAATCTGCACCTGCGTCTGTGCACGTTTGAGTGGCCATAAATCTGTAAGAACTGATGAAAGGTTCATGGACTGTTTGCTAAGGATCTTGCCCTTGCTTTTGTGAGCCTGTACATTTTTCAGCGTTCAAGAACGCTTTTGATCTCAGCTAAGGTTTATATTTTCAGAGGAACGTGAAGCCTGAGATTGTTAAAACTGCCTGTCTCTTGATGAAATCCTGGATTGATTTAAAGATATTATATCAATATATGGCTTATATGGTTTATTTTATTCTTTATCTAAAACTTGACAGCCTCCAGCATGATCACACTGAGCTTCTTTTGGAATACTAATATAATAAGGATGATGAGGGATATTATTGATTGATTGATTAAGAACAGCCCCAGGCTAGAGTGACAAGAACATTGCCTGATAGAATAAATTCACTGAGTGTGTGACTGGTCACACTTCCTGTTATATTCCCACTCACTCACCTTTAGGCTGTCTCTCCAGTGTCATGTTTATGTTGTCTGTGGAGGTCCCCAAACTATTGTAGGTTTCCACAGTCACAGTCTGGAGCTCCTGGTTCCACTCGAAGCTGTAGGAGGACATCAGCTCGATCTTCTCCCTCAGCACAGATCCGCTTGAGGATCGACACTGGACTATAAATCCATCCACGCAATAGGAATTCCCAGAAGGTGGGAAATTCTACAAAACAAATTGAGAACATTTAAGCAATAAATGTCAAGTCAATGAACTGCATTGTAAACAAGGGTCAATATGGCCAAAGCTTAGTAGTTCCTACTGAACTTTATTTATAAGAAAATTCTAAATAGTGGCCTTGAATAGCTTTGCATCATACAAATCATGGTTAACACTGTGTAGTTATTTTACCAACACTCTGTAAATATCTGGGAACTTCTAGGAGACCAGCTGCTTGACTTTGGGAGAGGAATGTCCCAGTTCCTGTCTGATAGAGGATTCTAGCTGCTCGACAGTCTATAGCAGGGGTCTCAAATTTAAATGAGCTGTGGGCCTCTGCTGGCACTGTCATGTCATGTGAGGGCCACTTTAGTGTTCAAGCAGTACAAAAAAACCCAACAAGAAAACACCCACAAATATTTCTGAAAATGTAGTGGTTTGTTTGTTGTTGTTTTTTCATTTCAAATATTGTATAACACGACAAAACTGCAAAGGCGAACGCAGATTTGAACTGAAGCCTTTTATTAAATAACCAAATAAACGCATTGGTCCTCTCTTTGTACACGTGGCAGCACTTCTGCTATCATTTTGTTCGTATTTAACAAAATAAAAATGCAGACATAAGTGTTCACATTCGTTTTTGACTCTCTCACTGAACTAACAGAGCCAATCCCTCAGCACGTTTGTACTCTCTGCTCATATTGCCTTCATATGAAATCATTTTTGGCTTTTTAAAGAACTTATTTTAACATCGACCTCAACAGCAAACAAATCCTCCCTAACAGAAAAAGTAACTTCAAGCGCCAGATTGTATTATATTTGTTCACGTCAATATATATTAAATTTGACTTTTGTCTGACCGCAGAACAGTTTCCACTTTGCCTCAATGCAGACAGCAACATTTCTGGGTCATGTTCATATGGCTTCTTCCTCATTATTGGATACTGGATACCCAAAGACCAGAGGCATCCAATAAGTGATTATCACCCTTGTCAATCAGGCACAGAGATTTCTCCCGATACTCTGAATCTTTTGATGATATTATGTACTGTAGATGATGAGATATTCAAGTTCTCGCAATTTAAATATAGTCTTAATAAATAACCTAATAGGGAATAGTGTGGTTTATTGAAGTGTTTTCTTATAGCATTTGATCAAATAGTAAGCTTCACCCCACAGAGGAATAAAAAGTATCAGGTTTAGCCACAGAGAAAATACTTGTTTAGCGTCTTTTTGTGTTTTTAGAGGGACTTGCAGACAAGAAGAATATCACTGCACCTAACTGTTAATAAAAAAGCTGAATACTGTAATGTATGTACCTCAAACAGCAGCGTGATGTTAGACTGGTTTCCGTGTGGATCATCTTGACGGATTCTCCAGAAATCAGGGCCACGTTCAGGAGCTGAGGAGATCAATTAGCAAACATTACATCCACTCGCAGCCTTTACTTTTGTATTTCTCTGCTAGGAGATGGCATTTGTGTGCGCCATGTCCATTAGAGTAGAAATCACATGGTCAGACGCGACTGGAAACGAACATTCGTATCAGAAGTCAAGGCTGCCACCGCTGTTTTGATAACATGTTTTACCTCTGCTGTTTTGCGGAGCGGAGTAGACAGACTCGCTCCAGTCGCTCCAGTAGCCGGTGCCATTGGTGTGCTTGCAGCGCACTTGAACCACGTATACGCGGCACATATCTGGCACGGCGACCTCTGCCCACGGAACCCGCACAGGATCCTGAAGCTGCAAACATTTTTGGAGCTCATTAAAGAAACAACACGCATTCCTAATGGAAAATGTTCGCTCTGCGCAGTACACATCTGCTCACTCTGTCTAGCCTCCTTATTTTATGAAAAGACAGAAAATGGTTTCTTTATATTTTTGGTATTTTGAGCAAATTTTGAGATGAGAACACAAATGAGAGCGTTTGTCCAATTTCCAGGAGAATTTTTCAATCAGAGGACTGCAGTTTGATCTCATAAGAGACACACAAGCTGAGGTTATGTCAGAGCATCCTGTATCATTTAAAGAAATATTTCATTTGGCATATTTTATTCTGGGTGTTTCACAGGAAGCTAACAGTAGTAGAGTCGAAAGTTCTGACAATCATCCAGTATCATATCATTATAGAAATATCATTCATTCCAAACTTTAGAGGCTTTTTTGAATAATTGATTTGTGAACCCACCACACCAAGCATTCAGTCACAGCGTGTGGTTGCTAAACTGTGCGATAAGCTCACCTTCCACTTTGGCTGGGGGCTCACGGTGGATGGCGAGTAGTACTGAAACTGACACTGGAGACCATCGGCTGGCAAAGGCGGAGCCTGCCAAGTCACCTCCAGGACCCCACTGCTGTGGCTCACTGCCTTCACATTAGCGGGTGCGTGAGGCTTCACTGCAGGAAAGACAGAAGTTCGGTTTCTTTGTGGTAAACCTGGAGTAACGGTGCTGCTGAAGAACATCTAATAAGCCTGGAACTCTTTAATCCTTCTTTCTCACCGTGATCTACAGGTGACAGGTAGACCGGTTTGGACCTGATGGGACCCAGTTGCGATGGCAACTCCAGCCAGAGTTTATAGCAGTTCATCCTCAGAGGGTGGATGGTGCACTTTTTCCACCTGCCCTCCATGCAGGCAGGACCCATCTCCCCCAGATTCTCACCCGCTCTCTCCCTCTCCTCCATCTCGTCACACGGCAGGTCAGCCCACCTGACATTAAAAACAAAAAGAAACAGATGAAGTCGTGTTCTTTTTTTGTCTCCACATGAGCTGATTTGCCTGTGCTTGTACTGTTCTTGCACATCATAACGAATGTCGCTCCAGGACCAGTAATGGTCCTGTGATGTCATAGATTTGTTACTTCAAGGAAAAAAAAGATTAAAATATTAAACACAACTTTACCAAGACTAAAGAACTGGTGCCAACTAGAATAGTTGATCTGAAGTCTGAGCAAAACAATCTGATCTGAAATATGAAATAAGATGTTCTCGTCATCTTTAATACAACTTAGATCTGCAGTACATCAGTCAGTTAGAACAAGCTTGCAGAATCGTGTCAGGCCTCGCTGGTTTTAAAGAGAAGAGACTTACTATTGTAGTCTATTGTATTGTATAATACTAACGACACACACTTACAGTGCACTGTTGAAATAAACTTCCTGATATTGCTTCACAATCTCTAGTGCTAAACCCACAGGTCGAGGGTGTGTTCAGTGAACGTGGTGTCCTGGTACACTGTGTGTGTGTGTGTGTGTGTGTGTGTGTGTGTGTGTGTGTGTGTGTGTGTGTGTGTGTGTGTGTGTGTGTGTGTGTGTGTGTGTGTAGTAACTTCCAGCTTTTCATCACACAAAAGTTTTATGAACAATGCAGCATCTTTTAAGAAACATAAACACTCCGGAAATATCAACTGGATTGGAAAAGGTGCTTTACTTGGATTGAAATCTGAGCTTATCCGGCTGTTTGTGAGTCCAACTGCAGTCCATGGCGTCAATGTCCCCATTGGTTACACACTTTATATCAATGTCAGCTCCTGAAACACACAAAGAAAAAGAAATTTAATTTGGGTGACAGTCACAAACACATCACCTGAGCTAGCCCCTGCACACTGAGGTTATTCTGGTTCACGCTGTTGTGCTTTCACATGTCGCCGCTCTACTTCCTGTCTTTGTCAAATGAACACTGAAGGGACATGGATTTCAAGCAACTTTAAAACATCAGAAACTGACTTTCGCTATAAAAATAGGGAAGAGGAATACATTGGATAACACTTAGACTTGTTTTTACTGGTCCAACAAAGCTCACCTTCCACATAGATCTGGCTGTAAGGGATGCTCCACTCTTCGGTACACCTCAGGAGGTCATACATTTGATTCTCTGAAGGACGCACTGTGATCTTGCTGACCTGGTTTGGGTCAACAAAAATATTTACTGTACTGAAGGCTGTACTTCTTTAAAAATAGGCCCACAGAAATGTTCCGAGCATCACAAAAACCTCTGCAGGGAGAGGTTTTTTTGTACTTCTTACCCACTGGTTGACTGGGTGGTACAGGGTGGGTGGAAGCCACTGGTGGAAGTTGAGCATCCACATGGCCATGCTGGCATTCATTCTGTGGTCGTTGAATACACAGTATACTGTTACATTCTCCCCGGGTCTAGCCACCACTTTCTTGGGGATGTAGCTCACCGCTGCACGCAGGGAAAAAAAAACAACGTCATTTTATGTTATGTTTACTGCCTCAAAAAAGAAATCTCATTTTTAACTTTTTATACTTTGAAAAGCCTTTTACAAAAGACACAAAGCCAAATGGATGTCACTAAGATGACAAAAACAAAGACCCACAAACAAATCAAACACATGACTCATTCTCATTCACCCACAGTTGCCAAGTAGACCTTTACAAAAGAAAAAAAACAAACCTTTCTATGGTATTATGAAAACTTTGTCAAAGTTTGCCATTAAAAGAGCGAGAGGGGAGTTATCAGACTCCTGTCACACAGCCACCTGAAACTTCTGTGAGGAGCACTGACTCACTCAAAGTTTAACTTTTGTGAATGCTTCAGCAGGACGTCTGCGGCGTGTTCTTCTGTTCTGGCATCGTTTTAGCCAGAAGTTTCTGAGTCACCCTTCAAGGCGAGACACCTCACCTCATCTCAATTACTGCTGTTTTACAAGGACAACTGTATGGCTCGTTTTAGCGGGATTACTCAGAGCTGCTGAGTCTCACAAACTTTTAACCCCATGACACACACTACTGTACCACTGACACACAGTGCATGGGCAGTCTTTGGGTAACAGTATCTATTATCTAGGAAAAACATCACAAATATGTCTGCTGTGACAATACAACAAGACCCTGTCACTTGTGCAGTGTAAAGCTTTTGGAATCAATTAGCCCAAGCTTAGTATGACTCACTGATCAGCTGACATGAACATGGTTTCTGATTTTAGCTCATGCAAACAATTGTTATGTCTCAGTTCTTGCTCTTGTTTTTCAACTTTCAGTTTCATAATTCATATTACTGTAGAGTCTTTACCTACAATATAGAGCACCTTGATGCAACTGTTGTTGTGATTTGGGTTGAATAACTTAAAAAAAATGTTTTGAATGCACTAATACAGACATTGCTTGACAGATTTATTAGACCAACACTCAGTGTTTTTGCCAAAGCGATCCCATGTTAACAGCACTGGTATTTACCTAAATCAATATTTTTTATGTTAAAATATAATTATTGTTGCTGTCCAAAAACTGTAAAGTCCACTATTATTATTATTTGATTAGGATATCTGATATGTTCAGTTTTTATTTGCCTAATAAATTAAAACATAATTTTCAGTTTTTGACAGATTTATAAAATATTTGCATTTTCTTGTTTTTGTTACAGGTGATCAAATAAAAAGACCTTACAGTAAATAATCCCTTTTATGAGCTCTTAATGTCACATTTCTTTGTAACTGATCATTAACCTGGAGAATGACCTCTGATGAAATACTCATATGAGTTTTTCAGTGACTCAGTCTAATGAGCTTGGATTGGAAGTAACTGCGCTCAGTGCTTGACTCTATCTGCATGAGCCTCTCAGAGAAATGTGAGTTGACCCACAGCCACCAGGACAGGTTTAAAATGTTAGGCTCACTGCAAAAAAAGATAATTTTATACTTATATTATCCTTTACTTTCTGATAAATCTTACACTTCCTTCTTATATGTTCTTATATGAAATGGAGTACAGGATCACCTGATGAATACAGTAGCTATATATGATTTTCAAACAATTCTAGAGAGATAAGAAGCTGGCCCCATGAATAATCTCCTAAGGATCTGCTGTGAGGAAGCAGCTCTTACTATCCAGGAAGATGTGGTGAGGTTCACTCCATTCACTCCACAGTGGAGGCTCTTCCGGGCCGGAGCAGCGGACCTGAACGCTGTAGTTTAGTTTGGGCTTCAGATCCAAAGACACTCTGGGCTCTCCAGGCGCAGACACCACCTGGAGACAGATAAGGAATACTGAAGAACATGCACACATGTACCTACAGCCTGCTGGGTGTGGTCCACTTGGAGTGATGACTAAGTCAAATCTATCGTCACAGCATGGCTGCTGCTTTTGTTTAGAGTCCTTTTAACTGGAACTGCAACTGGAACTGGACTGTTTCTGCATGCAGCATCTGATTCTTATCGTTATGAAGCATGATGCATTTGATGGAGAATTAATTTTAATTGTGAAATGAAGCAGGAAAAAAAAACATGCCTAAGAGTACACAGATGTTACTCAAGCAGATTGTGAAATCTTAGCTTGGCAGAGTGCCCAAAGCAGAGAGGGAAAGTCGTTACATCCTCATTCATATGTGATTTATAACAATCACTATGAATCAAGAATTTTTTTAAAGCCGATATGATCCAAGCAAAAACACTCAGTAGATTAACCTGGGGGACTTGTGGTGAACAACCAGGCTTCAAATATTAGCTGACATTTTACATGCAAAGGTATGAAGAAAAAAACAGGAAATCCTGTTAATTGACGGCAAATTCTCCACCTCTTATATAGTCTTCTAAGTATAAATAGTTAGTATTTACCTGCCAGGCGTGAGTGGTGCCAGAGGAGTATCGGACTTCATATCTCAGTGGACCGGCGTTAAAGTCGGGCGGGTCATCCCAGAGCACGATCAGCTCTGCCTCGATGGTCTGAGTGTGTGACAGGTTGCCTGGAGGACTAGGTTTCTCTGTAGAAAAAGATTACAGCAACGTAAGCTTCACAACACCATCAATATACAGCACATCTGACAAATTACCCGCATTCATAAAACTACTCTGCAGTGCTGTCAGAGTGCATCATCAGGGGTTACAACCAGACAACCAGATTTAGCTCATGGCCCATAAAAAGACAAGGCCTACAGTCTCCTATTGGTACTGTTTGTTATTTACTGTCACTCTGAAACTATTCCACTAGAGCCATGCAAATCTAACGATGGCTCCAATTCTGATTTATTAAAATTAAATAAATGAAGCTGAATGCAATTTACTTTCTCAACCAGGCATAAAAGGCAAGTTCACTTTACACTTTAGTCTAACAGTAAAATGTCATCAAAGCATGCTGCTAATAATCTATAAATCACATGGACTGTGTACGCTACTGTACAAAAAGCTGCTTGTTTCAGGTGGGTTTTTCAGAGGCGTGGACCCAGACAAACATCAGACAGGTGGAGCAAGCCTGATAACAAAGCCCCGTTTCACATGTTCAACTATGACACAAACAACCCGAGATAATTAAGTCTCATAAAACCACAAAAATGCCCAAGGGGCGAGAAGAGATCAATAAACATTATGAGTAACAGCCAAATCGTTCTGCTCCCACACTACTCCGCCATTAGGAACATGAAGTGCTTCTACTCCTCATCACAAAGCCTAATTTGCACATTTACATGAATCAAGATCAGGAAACAGTTACGCCCTCCCTAATATGACAACAACTGCAGCACCATTACTTAATAACACAGTGCAGGTAACAGGAAATTGCCTCGAGTGCCAGTTCCTGGTGCTTCTTATAACTCAGTTGAGTTTGAATAGACTGAATCAACAAAGTGTTTTCTTTTTCCAAGAATACAGAGAAAATACAAAAAGGCAACAGCCACTTTAGCCATTTACATGATGCAAACAATATATAACACGTTTTAAACATATATATACGCCAAATGGAGAGCCTCAAACCTAGAGTTTTGGTTGAGAAAATGTAAAATCGACACCTCATTAAGGGGGCTCTATTTTTTACAAGACATGAATAATACAAGTTTGGTTTCAAGATCACTGAAGTTCAATTAAATGAACCAAAAGGATAAAACTGCAGCAGTGCAGTGAAAAGACAGCAAAGGCCCGACTGTTTCTTTTCTGCTCCGTGCTGTTTCATCTAAGCGGTCTGGTTGAACAAACTCAGCATGCAAAGTGCTTGTCTATTACTGCGGAGATCTCACAGCTCGGCAGCACACACACAGACACACAAGGCCGGGGGCTAGTTGCTTTTAGCTGTATTCCAGTCACGGTGCAGCTATAGAAAGGTCTTTCTCCTTATCTGTCCATCACGTTACTGTTGAACGTCACAATGGAGAATTAACCAATGAAAGGTTCAGTATTACCGTCATGCATAGACTAAATGTATTCTTAGGACCTTTCATGTGTGGGAAAAAAAAAGGAGAATGTTTGGGAACTTGGTTTTTTGATCTCTAACCGTAATACACTTAAAACAGTGTGGTCACACATATAAAACACCAGAAAAATGACCAAATACCTGAATGTCACTGTCTTACAAGGTAAACTTATTAGCTGAAATTATTACTTTAATTAGTGTGACTCCCCACTATGAATCATGCCTTTCTTACCAGGTCGGGCAGGAACTCTAAGCAGAACAGGTGGAGCCACGGCATCAGAGATGCTGGCAGTTACCATGGCGACAAAGCTTGTTGTTGGGTCAAGAGTGAGTGAGCACATGAAGGAATCCTGCGCCTCACAAACAACAGGATTTTCAGATGCGGGATAGTCACCATCTTGCTGAAATCTGTAAACAGACGGTAAAACAGTTCAGTCAGAAAGTTCTGGCATTTCTTGGTATGTTAGATTATCATGTTTCGGTGTGGTGCATTTAGTGACTATTCAATTCACTGTTGTGTTATATCTTTTGTTACATTTTCTTATCTCTTTGTTGACTTGGAGAAAAAAGTACTTTAAGTGCTCAAAAAAATGTCAAAACAGCGAATATTTTAGACTTGAGGAAACCACTGAGTAAAATTCTCAAGTGCTTGTTAGGTCAGTACTAACCTAATCGCATTAGCCTACCACAGTACAAGCCTGGAGCCAGTGAGATAAACACTTAACCCCCCAGTGAGCAGTTGAGACATCGCCAATCAGAGTAAAACACATAGGCACACACAATCAGTCATTCACACACTCTCAACAGGCAAAACGCACATGAAGCCATTAATGAGAGCCGCTTCACACTCACAACTGCCGCCGCAAGCTGACTGCCATAAGACTGTCGGACAGCTGACCACGAGACCGAAGATCACAGATTAAATTTCGCCAGTTTCCATCAATTCTGCAGAGGATGTCCAAACAGGTGCCTGAAAAGAAATTACATTTGCATGTTAGGAGACTGTTGGCAGACCTCCGAACGAAGGCTTCTAAGAAAACAGCGTGGTTTAATTTTCTTAGAAGAAGCCTGAGACTGAGTGGCAGTCTGGTGAGAGGCCTCCTCCAGCCTGGTAAAAAGGAACAAACCCTCTCTGACACTGAAATCCTTAGCTGCATGAACAACCTTGGTCTCTTTGCTCAAGTAAAAGTTCTGAAATACAGTTAGCTTTCATGTCACAATCAGAAACAGAACAGAACATCAAATCTACTATTTGCTGCACGTACACGCTTTACATATATAGGCAAATGGTCATAATCAGGTTTTATCAGGCTGCTGAAAGCAGTGGAAAAACATGAATGAAAGCGGCACGAGTGCGTGCTGTTTGTGTCTGTAAATAAAATGCACCTTCTTAATTTTCAACACCTACTTTGCACTTCATGCTACATTAATCCATTCACACAGCACGCTCTTCTTATCATACACAGTTGTTTTTCTGTTTTTTTACCAGTGTAAATAAGGGTTCGTTTTGGGAGTGTATATCCTGCCCAAGGACACTTTGACAGGTGCCAGGGATCAAACCACCTACCTGATCTCGTCTAGCTCCTGTGTTTTACAGAATGTGAATCACTCCTGATTGTTAGGCATCATAAAGCATCTGGAGACCTTTTAAAATTCACATAAAGCTGGAAGCACTTACGCAATACAGCACCTAATAGATCAGTGCAAATAAACAAATTCTCCTCACCATTCCCCGTGTACTTTCAGATCCATACAACACAGAGAGGGGATTTTATAATTATGACTCCTATGTGCCGACTGTTTTTTTCTCCTTGCAAAAAAAAAAAGAATAAAAACACATGAAATCCTAGTGAGATAAACCTTATGAACACTGACTCATCAGCCACACTGACAGGAAAGTGGGAGCAACATAAGTACACAATGGTTTTTCATCAGATGTTAATTTCTGCATCTACACAAAATTGAAAAATACATCTTTTGCAATTTTGTTTATTTTGTCAAGCGGTTTTAGAGGTTTTGCAAAAACCTGACAACCATAATTTAGATTTCAGTATGTCAACGTACAGAAATGAAATGATCTCATTTACTTTTTGAGCAGAGCCGTTTGGACCTGGACATAATAACGTGATCACACAGATGAGTATCTACACACAACACTGACAGACACTTTGTATTAAGGCCTAATATATGTGTTATGAAACATGTTGGCGCTAAACTCTTACCACCAGAGGATCGGGGATGATGTGAATCAATTCTCGAGCTCTTAAAGGTGCAGCCGGGACTGTGTGGGAGATTTGATTGGGAGAGGTTTGCTTCGGGTGAATTTGCGCTGCCTCCCTCCACACCAAGGTGGGCTGAAGGTGACTCACAGCACAGCTCATCTTGCCACGGGAGGTCCACGGCACCTGAACGCAGAGAGGCTCCATCCTCGAGCTTCAAACTCTGAGCACCTGCTTCAGAGAGGCAATGAAATTAAGCGGGGATGACACACGAGCAGATTTTAAACTAGAGCTTTACTGAGTATTACAATTTTTCCTTTTTTTTCCAAATGTAAAATACGTTTTATTTTATATCTCACTGAAGTGACAGCCTACTTAAGGTCAAAGCCATCTGGAACATTTGCTTCTTTTGACTGTTTCTGTTCCCTGAAAAGTTGTGCAATAGCAACGGCTCTTTCATAGACATCTTTCATGGAAGTTGGATGCTAAAGTAACATCTGAATGTGATGACAGTCTGTTTTTGTGTCTCAGTGACAAAGGCAAAAGGACAGAGAAACAAGAAGTCTTTCTTAGAAAGAAAGAGTAAGCGTAATGCAATAAATAGGGATTTACTCAAATCTTACATAAGCAGAAATTATGAGCAGTAATTGAAAAGATAACAATAATAGCGCCTTAGATAAGACTCAAGTAAGTCTGCTAAAGACATTTCTGTTTACTGATAAATATGAGCAGCAGATTTTATTTCTGCTTCATGTTATCTTTTGATTTGTGTGCTACTTGTACTTGTGTTTATGAAAAGCACTATATAAATAATTCTTCCACACTTCTAGCATGGCCATTCTTCACGCGTATTAATTGGATGCATGCAGTTCTTATGAAAACAGTTTTTCCTCTGTAGGTTAGCAATCTAAAGAAGATAACAATAAACTAGCATATATAAAACTGTTATCTAAACAAAAAAAGAGATAGTGCTTTGATTATCTTAAAATTTTCCTTGACCTAACAAGCCGCTAAAGCTAACATATCTAGCATGCTTAGCATGGTTTTTATGTTTTACTTTTTAGCATCTTGAAACGTATATAGCATTAATAAGGATGTCGGATGAAACGTTTCAATGTCTGTGTCTGAAACCACATAAAACCAATGGAGACATTGGTAACTGTGTGTATTAAGTAAGCACATTGTAGTCTTGTCTATAATTGGAATCATTACAGATTACATAAAGACAAAATTGGACCTGAGTGTAAGAGGCTACATAACCAACTCTGCCATTCATGTCAGCTTCCCACACATTATGTCCCTACAGAAAATTAATTACATCTAGATTTAAAAAGGACATGAAACGCTACATATATAAAGGCTAATTTACACCATTGAGCCCTAGTCTCAAAACCTGACATAGATGTAATCCAAACATTACGGCTAACAGGTGGATTTTCCCGTCTGAGTGTAGCTAGCCAAACAACTATGGAAGCCCGTTTCCGCCACTAAAGAAAACAAAAGGATCCATAACTCGAAATTTCGAGAAAATATCTCGAAATTTCGAGTTATTTTCTCAAAATTTTGACTTATTAACTCGGAATTTTGACTTATTAACTCAAAATTTTGAGAAAAGTAACTCGAAATTTCGAGTTAGCGCTGCCAATCAATAATCTACGTGAATGACCTCCAAAAGTTGATTCTGTTCATCTGGACGTAGCGTTTTGTGGGAGAAACGTTTCGTCACTCATCCAAGTGACTTCTTCAGTCTCAGCTGACTGCAGGTTTCCCCAAATCTTATAAACAGTACATTTGCATAATGACTGAAACCAGCCCACTGAAGGAACAATGGGCTGGGAGGTCAGTTCCTTAATCATAATTATGCAAATTCTCATGACCATTGATCAACAACCACTGACCAAAACCCACTGACCAAAACCCACTGATCAATGACCACTGATCAAAGACCACTGATCAATGACCATGAGTACCATCCACAGAGAGTTGGGGAATGGCTGCAATCACAGCATTGTAAGATGGTGACAGATGTACCCTTAGGCCCCCTCCTCGATTCAGAGATGGTCTTTCCCTTTTCACGTAAATGGCCTCCTTGACTCCGCGCTCAAACCAGCGTTCCTCCCTGTCCAGGATGTGTACATCCTCATCATAGAAAGAGTGTCCACTGGCCTGTAGGTGTAAATAGACTGCAGAGTCCTGGCCTGACGAGGTAGCTCTTCTGTGTTGTGCCATCCGCTTCGCCAAAGGTTGTTTGGTTTCCCCGATGTATAAATCCTGGCAATCCTCCTGGCACTTAACAGCGTACACTATGTTACTCTGTTTGTGTCGGGGGACCCGATCCTTGGGGTGGACCAATTTTTGGCGCAGCGTGTTTTGGGGTTTAAAAGCCACAGAGACCCGGTGTTTAGAAAAAATGCATCTCAATTGTTCAGATACTCCTGACACATATGGGATCACTACAGGTTTTCGCTTGGGCAGCGGTTGTCCTTCTCTCCTGGATCGGCTGGAGCTTTCTTTAGGTGTCTTTCCAGCTTTGACAAAAGTCCAGCTGGGATAACCACATTTACTCAGGGCCTTCTTGATGTGCTGTTCTTCTGCCTCTCTGGCCGATGTGTCAGTGGGGATGGTGTTCGCTCTGTGTTGTAGCGTCCTGATGACACCCGGTACATCTGTCACCATCTTACAATGCTGTGATTGCAGCCATTCCCCAACTCTCTGTGAATGGTACTCATGGCCATTGATCAGTGGTCTTTGATCAGTGGGTTTTGGTCAGTGGGATTTGATCAGTGGGATTTGGTCAGTGATTGTTGATCAATGGTCATGAGAATTTGCATAATTATGATTAAGGAACTGACCTCCCAGCCCATTGTTCCTTCAGTGGGCTGGTTTCAGTCATTATGCAAATGTACTGTTTATAAGATTGGGGAAGACTGCAGTCAGCTGAGACTGAAGAAGTCACTTGGATGAGTGACGAAACGTTTCTCCCACAAAACGCTACGTCCAGATGAACAGAATCAACTTTTGGAGATTTACTTTCCTGGATGATTGAGAATGCATCAATACGTGAATGACGTCATTTCCTTGTTATCCAGAAGCTGAAGCCCTCAGGTACAAATGCTACAGCTAAGCTACCGGTATTACATCCAGTCATGAATGCACAGATTGCTGAGTATTTTCAGTGTGGCTTCAAAAATGATGAAATCATTTCACGTAGATTACTGATTGGCAGAGCTAACTCGAAATTTCGAGTTATTAACTCGAAATTTTGAGGAAAGTAACTCAAAATTTTGAGTTATGTTTCTCCAAATTTTGAGTTATGTTTGAGTTATGGATACTTGGGGGTTTTTTTGTTTTTTTTAGTGGTGGAAACAGGCTTCCATAAACAACAGATAGCCACTTACTGCTAATGAGACAGACAGTGAAGTGGACAGTATATCCTCTGTTTCTTAACATAAAACTCATTGCTGCAGCCCAAATGTTTTCCTCTCAGACTGATTTTTAATTTTAGTGTCCTTATTTTCATATCACTAGTTAGCTAACATAAGCAAGCAACCACGTCGTCTCACGTTCGCAATGAGAGAAGATGGCGTTAAACAAGCTAAAACTTTAACTTTAAGCACTTATTTTTCTAAATCCAGCTTCACAGACAGTGTTACATCTATGTCAGTTTTTGAGAGCAGGGCTCAATGGTGTAAATTAGCCATTATATATGTAGCATTCATGTCCTCTTTAAAAGACCAAAATCTTTCTGCCAAAATCTCATAAAATCAATTGCACTCATTTTTACAGCCTCTTACTGATGTGGATGTGCAGTGTGTAGAAACACATCCACGGATGGTGTACAAATTTAGTGTGCAAGATTGATAAAAGACACATGGTGACGTGTGTGTCTTTGGAGTGTTTGGAGCATACCATTTCCCTAAAAAAACACTTTCTTAAATTAATCTTTCAAAAGTAAACTTTTTTTGTTCTACGCACACCACACGTGAGAAACACTGTTTATTTAAAGGAGAAAAACTCTTCGCAGGCTAGAAGAGGTTAAGCTTACAAGCTGGGAGGTCAAAGATGATGTGCTGGAGGTGGAACTCACCATAGGAGACCAGGAACACATATACAAGGCCTGCCAGCATTACAGACTGAACCCTGTAGAGAAACAAGGCAGGAATAAGAAATAGGTAGATGGAGCGATGGAGAGAAAAAAGAAGACTGAGGGAACATTGAACATACAAAAAGCAAAAATGCAAGCCATGAACAAAACAGGCACAGATGGATCCAAAACGCTAACAAGTTTCAATATTTAGTATTAATATTTTATATTAGAATTTTAATTAGCTATCAAGGGAAACAACAGATGAGATGTTCCTGGGAAAATACTCAAGCTGTTTTAATAGCATTTCTAGACATTCATATGTCAGTTGGTGTATTTGCATGTCTAAGCTGTCTTCAGTCTCATCTGAAAATGCTGAAGGATAGATTTTCATTTAGCAGGAAAACAAAGTAAGGTTGTGCAAAACTCAGTGTTTTATGAGTCACTGATTGATTACTATCACTCAATCTAAAAAGGTTTTTCAAAAACAGATATGGGAAAACAGTGGGAGTAGAAGGAATGCATTCCACTGTGATTAATCTAGTAACAGGGTACTTCGGTTTTCTGCAGGAAGGGCACTGGAAGAACTGGACTGACTTCTCTGCAGACGTAATCATCTGGCATAAAAACCTGTGCTGTTACGACACAAGACAATGACAGTTCACAACCGCTTAATACCGATGAAGTGCCAAGAGGTTGGTGCCTGAGGACAGGTCGAAGGTAGCTTGCATTTACTTTCACTTGCTCCAAGTTCAACATATGTAACCATGAGCTGCTCCAACAAGACACTTTCTCACTCTGACAAACTCAAATCGTTTCTAAAGTGTTCATCTCACAAAGCTTTCAGAATGCAAATAATGACAAAATTAAATAAAATAAGCAAATGTTCATGCCTGTCTGTCAGGTACAAAATTTTTACTCCAAAACAGTGCAAAAAAGGGATCTCGGACTCATTTTGAGTGCAATCTCCAAGTGAGTAGGACCAATGAAACTCCCATTTCTATCAGAGAAAAGACGTTTAACAGCACATTTAATCCTTGAAAGATCTTAGAAGTTTTTTTTAAAAAAATGCAATTTTAAGAGGATTTCTCTGTTTTTCTACATACTGTAGTTAATCTATCAGTATTATTCTTTGGACTTAAACTGTAAGAAATAAATGTGTAAAATTACAGAAATGTTCTGGTAGCTTTTTTCCCCCACTTTGGATCCACTGAATAAAGCTGAAATCTTCCACAGTAGAAGTTTTGTGTCATTTAATTGTTTTCTATTACTTAATTACTTTGGTGTAGTATGAATGTTAATGGGAGTCCTTTATTATTAATAGGAAAAGCAATACAAATGATAAAACTGTCCGAAATTCTTTCTCTTCTTCACATTTGCCAAAGCTGTCCAGTGGCCAAATTCTGGGCCCCGGGTCTTATGTTTGAGATCATCAGACTACAAGTTTGTGGATACAAAATCAAAAACTAGTGTTGCTACTTTTGCATCTGCAGCGAGCTCTTTTCAACACCCCACGAACAGAAAATTAGAGAACAGACAGTATTACTTACATTGTAGCGGTCATCGCGAGAGCATGGTCCACATGGGCTTTGGCTGTGGTGAATCTCACTGAGGACAGAAAAAAGAGACACAGCTGTTTAAGGATGCTTGGATCTCAAACGGGTCTGTGAGTAAGCTGATTTTGACTCGAGTAAGTCTGAGGACTTTGTCGTGACGTGAATAAAAAGTGACAATTAAAAGTCTTTGCAAAAGGCAGAGCCAAGGAGATTCTAAATGCAATTTTTCTATAAAGAAACAAAAAAGACACGACCTACTTGATGACAGGCAGGTCTCTCACTGATATGAGCACCTCCCTCTCTCCTCCCTCACTGATAAACTACTCCAGAACTGCTTTTCATTCATGAAACACACCAGGCAGGACGAATGAATATTGCAAGGAGATCTTTTCTGTATTTTGCCCATGTAACTGTTCACTAGACGTCATGAGTATAGATGTTAGCTAAAAATAGGCAATTTGCTTTGTTTTCTTTTCTCTCTAACAGAAATATAATCGAATTCAGATGTTTTCTGCAGTTATTTTTTCCCATCGTCCATCAACGTGAAGCTTTCCACTTCTGCTTGCTTCGGTGCCAAACAAGAGCAGCGAGGCAGTAAATGAATACAATCTTTTAATTCAGCGATACACTAACCCCAGACACACAGCGCCCTGGTGAAAAACAACACCACAGATGCACAGCAGGCACTGAGTGTAATACACCAATCATTAGCAAACCAATCTTCAAATCTGTGGCCAAATTTGTAAGGATCCACTGAAAGAGAGCAAACTAGCCAACAGGTTTGTTATCTGGTGGAAACAGACCATAAAGGATTCAATGAATCCATGTAAAGCAGAAACATCAGGAGAGGAAGCATCTCATCTATTTAAAGGCACGTATACACCTGCCATCACCTTCATGTGATTCTGGGAACAGCTTTGGGGAAAGTAAAGGTCTGTTATGCAAAGCACTGTTATCACTTCAGTATAATTACTGAAAGAATCATCACAAAGGTTTCAGTTTCACGTTAACCTAACAGAAACCCTTTATGACGATATTACTGTATTTAACTAAAATTTCCCCCCAAAAAACCCAAAATTTTTAATGTTAATCCAATCCAACTGTTATGCTGTGCATTTCCTTTTTTTAAACCAACTTACAGACTAAAAAGGTAACTCAGTTTACGAAACCTATGGTGGGAGTAAGATTGCATATAGTGTATCTCAGTTATTATAAAAACAGTGCTCATGGCAGGGTCAAGAAACTTGAAGGCTTAAATGTTGTTGTAGAGACAGATTTCTCACCCACAGCCATTTGCATGTGAGACGGACCAAATAGTGAAATAGGAATCTGCCTTGCATTTAATACCTGCATCACACTCCCTCACACAGAAGAATTCAACACTGATTTGCAACACCTCCTACAAAGACTTTAGTTTAGTTTAATCACAGATGTTAATAGGATCACAGTCACGGTGTAAACAGACTCACAAACTCCTCTACCATATCACAGTGTACTACCAAGAACCAATCAAAATCTCAAAACCACAAAAAGACTGTTCCAAAAGCATAAAGTAATGAATTCCATGTGATCAACTGTTGCACCATCTTAAAACAACAGAGCTCGCGCTTAAATACAGACCCATGGAAAAAGACGTGAATGTGTTCAAATAATCCTACCTCTGCCCAATGTGCAACCAAACATGTGCAGCTGTGCAGCAGAAAAAAAGCTCAGCTGTCAATAAAGTGATGCTTACTGATCATCATCATCTGCAGGTGCAACTGAGCAACTCAGGGCTGTTATTCATGCCCTTCTTCTTACTCTGAGCACTGTTGTCCCCCCCCCTTCTTTGGAAACAATTTAGATCAAGACGAGCATCTGAAACTATTTTCCACTTGCAGGAATCGTATCCGTGTCCTCCAGGGACTCCACCTCGCCAGCTATTCATCCAGGTCTGACTCACACCCTGACTGAAGCTGCCCTGCACAGAGGCGCGCAGGGGCTTGTTTCACCCCCCCCCCCCCCCCCCCCCCTTCCCATCAGCAGCCACAAAAGCAGGAACATAGTTTCTGCCAAGCTGCATCACAAGAAGTTTAAAAAGTTTGGCTATTCCATTCCTAATGACATTCTTAGACACTTTACAGTAAAATGTACTCTGTAACACGCATATCGTTTAAGTGAAAAAAAAAGCGAGAAATTAAGACAAACTCACAGAAGGATAGAGATGATGCCCAGAAATCACAATCCGAGAAAAGTCTCTTAGAGCTGGAAAAACTGGCATTTACTATAAGGCGGCAGGTACAGAAATGACGGAGGGGGAAACACATGCCACTGAAAAACGTTAAAGCTGTCAGTTTGTCAGAAGTGGGCGAGTTAATTCAGCAGTTATTCCTCACTTCTGTGTGGAAAAATAGAGGAGCGCACAGGAGCGTGAAAGGTCACAGGCAGAAACACGATCGGACGCGGCTTTAGTAATAACGAGAAAGGGTTCTTACGTCGCTGCCGAAGAACTTCATGTGCGCTTCATTCAGTTGAGTTTAATCCTTTCTGAAGATCTGCGCGCCTCTATCACAGCTCACTCCCCGCTAACTAAGACCGACGGTAGCGATCAGGATTTCCCAGTGACAGACGGGCTGTTTCCCCTCCCTCTCACAAAACGAGCGTCTGCCCAGAACAAGACTGAAGCCGGCTGAAGCTGAGCGAGGGAGCCGAGGGAGGAGGGAGAGCCTCCAGCGCCCGGCCCATCGCGATGCGTTCAGGACACCTGCGGGAATCCCACAAGAATCTACTACGCTGTTGCTCAAGGTCTGATAGAGTAGTTTTGAAATTATGTAAACATCCTCCATAGTTATATTGAATATAAAACATGCTTTGTAATAAGTAGGATTCAATTTATCTTGTCATACTTATTTATTTAAAGTTGAGACTGACTGAATCCATCTATCCATGGATTAGTCTAATTTATGCGTCTCTTTAGCCAACACGTTCTCACTCCCAAAGCGTAACATTCTACGCTAGGTGACAAATCGTCAACATATTACGTTTTCGGGCACCCAACACGTTCCTAAATGACGACATCGGAAAAATGAGGAAATATGAGAACTGTTTGGACTCAATCTACACATGTTTGCTCTTTCTCTTAAAATCGCTTGGGAAAACACTATTTCATGTCATTAAAGTGCTGCTTAACCTTAGGAATATGGTTATGGTTAGGGTTAGGGATAAGGTTAGGTTTAGGGCTGGAATACAGGCCTGGAATGTCTATTACCGCGGGACCGTCATTCCACTGGATTTCATCCATAACCCGGGGCGTACCATAAGAACGCGGACGGTCACCTTTCGCGTTCCTCAGGAACGCTGCGGGACGTGACAAAACGTCGGCATGTTACGCCTATAGATAGGGTAACTACTGTATCTGGGAAGTCTTTCACACCGATAACTGGAATACTGAAAAACAGAGCCAGACTTGCACTCTTGGGCCATGAAAATGTGCAAAACGTTAATGACTTGGTTTGCCCTCTCCTTCCAGGTTTTCATTCCATTAAAAGCCCATAAAGTGTGTGAGCCAAGTATTTTTCTGCATATCCAAACTATCTGAGTGGAGCAGTAACTTGCTTTCTCTAGTCACGGTTCCGAAGCAGCACTGTTATTAATTCTTCTGCTGTGAACGTGAATCTGGTCATTGCTAATTAACTGCTGCTAATTAAGGATCAGATCAAAATAAGCATCAGCTCCTCTAGCGAGTTTGAGATATGTTTACCTTACAGTAAGCACTTGTTATCCCCGAGGCACAACACAAACTAAGCAAGGAAAGCATCACACAGAATAAGAGCTTGTCTGATCCCTGCGCTCAGAGGGTCTCGCTGCCCTGAATAATTAAAGACAGAGAATAAGAAATGTTGCACCTGGGAGAAATTAACAGCTTTACAAGAGCACCATCATGAGAAATATCTTCAATTTTTTTCTGGAACCATTTTCAATTTCTCGTCATTTTGTTTTTTGACAGTAAGTTTGTCATTGGCCTTATATGCTGATAAGCAATTTTTTACTCCCTTCTTCTTGAGTAAAAAAAGAAAAAGAAAACTGTCACTAAAGCACAAGTGAAACTGAGTCTGCTGATTGTATTGGTGCAAACAGTCCAGTATTCAGGGTTATTGGGATATGCAGCTTTTTCCTTTAATTTTGAATTACCTTAACAATTTTTCTAGTCGTGGAAAAAAGAAAAACGTTCCCCTGTCCACACCACGAAGTCAGCCTACTTTTCCAAATGCAAACAGGCAGTCTGTTATTTGAATGGAAGGTATGTCTGTATTATGATTAACTAAAGGGCTTTCACAGCAGTGAATGAATTTGTTGTTCTGAGTGATGTGGCACACAAGTGAAAATACAGAAGTTACTTTATATGTAATACCTGCTGTTCATTCATTGCCCCAAATGTGCCCCAAACGGCACACGTGGTAAACACACAGGCATGCTTTATTTTTTTGACTTGGCACTGTTTAAAACTTTTTGCAATACAACAGGTTTCCAGGACATCAGGACACTTTACCAATAATCTTAATTCTGGCTATATCCTGTCTGTCACGTGCATTGCAAATGATATTAAATGTAATGTAATAGCATTCATTAATCAGTGGCTGCCAAACTGACCAAAGCATTGTAGCTACATTTGTGGCAGCGCATGAAGTGCCACATAATGCTACTAATTAGTATTGCAGTTGGAATATGTGTTTATTGAGTTGACTAGTCTGTCTATAGGTGTGAATTCTAATTAGTTTAATTTAGAATGTGAGACATACGATTACTTTCACTGTGACATTTCTTAAGGGGCACAGTGCCTGGGTGTGTGTGACAATAAAACACATGTCCACATGTGACTGTTAAGTCATTTTTCGGGTTCCAGTTTGTTTCTTAGATTTGATTTTTCTAAACTCTGACTAGGCTTAAGTAAGCCCAAGAGCATCTCGGTTTCAAGGTGAAACTGCTAACACATTAAAGTTGATTGTGCAAGCAAATAATTGAGAAATATAGTTATGGTTCCTTGTGACAGTGACCTTTAGTTATCATAATAACTGTGACAGGAACAAAGAAGTAAGTGACAATAAAGTTACAGAGTCGCAGTGTGCATGAGAACCTGGTCGGGGTGGATGGACTGGCTGAGACACGGATGAGAGACGGCTTTTCATTTCCAAATGATTGTGTTACTTTCAGCTGCAATGTTAACTGATTAAAGGCTTTTGGTTTAGTTTCACGTCCTTCAGAGCTGCATGGAGAACTATGACGTTAATTAGATCTTTATTATTGTTATAGCGATGACAAGAAAGGTTTTCTGGTTTTACCCAAACCCTGACATTTAGGTGAAGACAAAATATAGGCAGTAATACACTCCTTTGAATCTTGTTCAGGAAGTAGGGACAACAATCATATGTGAAAGACTCACTGAGTAAGGCTGGAGATGCTTTTCAAAGATATCAATCCATCCATTTTCGCGTAAACACTGCAGAGGAACTTTAGAACAGAGAGGACACTGAAAAGCTAAAATAGGCTAACAAAGACATTCACACTTACATTCTCATATGCCAGATCATCTGACTCGCATGCCTTTGGATTTTCACAGGGAAATGGAGCATGTGGAGGATATCCAGAGCGACATGGGGAACAGATTAAATCTTGTCAGAGACTGCAGCTGGCCCAGCAGCTCCTTGCTGAGTGGCAGGAAGGACGAATGTGTCAACATGTGCGTAGTAGCGTTTGCATCTGGGGACTAAATGACAGATAATCCCCTCACAAATATAGTAGTGCTAGTGTGCATGTGTATGTGTATGCCATAGTGAGATAGTGCCTGCAGTCTCTATAAACCATTATGACGTAAAAAGGATGCGTCACTGCATAAAACCGCCTTTGCAAAAAAAGAGGAGATTAATTTGCAAGAGGAGTTCCTTCATCTGCGTCATGATAGAAGTGCATCACCTCACTTTCACAGCCCACCGGCTTTATGGAGATTGATTTGGCTCATTGTTTTCAGCAGCCCGCGCTGCTCTGTCGCTATACTATACTGCAGGGATGCTTGGAAGCATCTGGTTTCACAAATTCAAAATCCACCCACATGAGCGTCAAACAGGAGTAAGGACGAGAGATGACAAATATGTTTGGTTTTCCTGCTGCTGCATTTGTCTTTAGTTACTTTTTGTCAAGTTAGATTTTAGGAAGTAAGATGAGTTATATGAGAAAACATGTGATTTAGCTGCTTGATGGAAAATAAGCGTAAAATGCTTCTTTTTTTTTTTAGTTTTGGAACATTTTTAAATGTTCGAACAGTGTTATTCACACTTACAGACGACATTACTCATAAAGACAACATGCTTTGGATTCTGGAAAAACAACAAACTCCTGCCAAAGTTAATGGCTGTTCCTGTAAACCCAGATCTCTTCAGCGCTTCAGCTGCAGTTGGGGATATTTGGGGATATTTGACATTTTTCATGGCGGTTTCAAAGAGAGTTAGTGAAAAATGAGATGTGTAGTGTCTGACAATGTACATAAAACTGGGTTAAAATCTAAGGTTCAGTGATTAACAGACCAGTGGAAAGGCAGCCTCACCAACAGCATGACATCATCCTCTGGAATGACATCATGCTAACCTGTGTGCAGAGGTGACAACATCAACTGGTATGCTGGTATAAATAAAAATAATCTAATTGCAAATGTAATTTTTAAAATTATACACAAGCCCAACGTTTGATTAGTGACAGAAGAAGTTTCTTTCTTCTTCTTCTTTTTTACCACAAGGATCCGGTCTGCATGTGCTTTCTGTGCTGGTGTTCAGTCTTTGAGGTGGTTGCTCTTTGTTGTGGAGATTAGACAAACCCTGATGTTCAGTAACAAGAAGAAGAAGATAACTGCTCCTACATGCGTCTTATTACCGTGTGAGTAATCGTTCCTTATACAAACTGAAAGGACCACTATTTCTATTAAACTAATGCACATCACATCATGGAACACATTTTTTTTAATATAATAGAAACCTCAACTAAAATCCACCAAAAAAAAATTCTCTCCGTTGATCTAATTGATCAATATCTTTTAATAGTAAAAAGTTGTTAAAAAACATAACAGAAATGTCACAAATAGTTTGAAGTGACGCCACGCACACTCTCACCAACAAGCCAAATGCTGTCAGAGAAGGGGGGGATCAATCCATGTCAGTGCTGCTTATGTGCACATGAATTTTTAGTTGTACAATATTTTGTATAAGCCTCTAAAAAGTAGGGGGATGACCTGACAAGCGATCTACAGTATCATTGCTGCAGCAGATGAGTCACACACAGTCTCATCATTATGAGTGGATGCTGTCTAACAAACACCCCCCAGTGGCTTGAAGCATAAAGATGCCTCTGCGCCTCACACATGGGGAAGCCATTCATGAATAATTAAACACATGCGCATGCTGAAAAAACCTTTGGGGAGGGGATTACATAGCGAGAGGATGAGGTCATCGTTAAGTCTGGTAAGGATGATGTCACTTGAGGGGAATGATATCATCTCTTCATTTTAAATGCATGATGTACATGTTTTCATCCCCTTCTATGTGAATTCAAATCACATTCAAAGAGTGACTTTAAGTTTATGCTTGCTTTGTACCCTAGCTTTCCATATTAAGCTGTGACCCTTGCATCTATAACTTCAGCATGAAAGAGAGGAAATAAGGCAGGAAATAGGAACAGATAAATCACTATTGTTAGAGAGAGTGTTCCACAGAAATTACTCATCTGTCATGTTTTTTTTTTTTTTTTACAGCTATTCTCTGGAAGGAACCCGTTTGCAGTTGGCAGGAAGGCTGATCTTTCTATAGAAATTTTACACTTCTTCAGTATTCTTAACTGTGAATTTTAAAGGAGTAAAGAGAAGACGTGCAACAAAACACAACTCACAAACATGTGTTGTCTTCCTGGAGCAGCTTTTCCTTGGAAAGAGAGAGCGATAGGGCAAGAGGCCAAATTATGCAGAGCAAGAGGAGCAACAGTAAACTGTGTAGATATGTGCGTTAATTCATTATTTATTTGCTACACTTCTTGTGTACCATAATTGATCTCATGACATAATATAATATATATATACATTATGTAGTTTGCATTGTTGTGTCTATTAGACCCCATTCCCACAAGACTGCTCAAAGAAGTCCTACCATTAGTTAATACTTCAATTTTAAATATGATCATCTATCTCTATTAATGGGCTACGTACTGCAGGCCTTTAAGATGGCAATAATTAAACCATTACTTAAAAAGGCATCACTTTACCCAGATATCTTAGCTAATTACAGGTAGTTGTAAAACAGCTGGCTGGTCATCTGTAGAGGAATGGTTTATTTGAAGAGTTTCAGTCAGGCTTCAGGGCTCATCAAAGTACAGAAACTGATTTAGTGAGGGTTACATGTGGTCTTCTTATGGCCTGTGACAGTAGCAATAAGAAGGATCAAATCTGTGCTTCTCCCGCTAGACCTCAGTGGAGCGTTAGATACTGTTACTGTTGACCACAGTATTTTATTACAGAGCATGCTGTATGAATTAAAGGTACTGTGCTGCAGTGGTTTGAATCATATCATAGACTCTAATTTGTTAACGTTAATGAGGAGTCCTCTTCACACACTTAGGTTAATTATGGAGTTCCACAGGATTCTGTGCTAGGACCAATTGTGTTTACATTACACATGAGGTTTCTTCCTGTTAAAAGGGTTTTTTTTCCTTCCCACTATTGCCAAGCACTTGCTCAAAGGGGTCATTCGATTGTTTGGGTTTTCTCTGTATTATTGTATGGTCTTTTACTTACAATATAAAGCACTTTGAGACGAGTGCTGTTGTGTTTGGTGCTATATAAATAAAATTGAACTGCATTGAATTGTTGCCTTTTAACAAGAAGATCCTGGACTCTAATCCACTATCTGGTCTGTGTGCAGTTTGCATGTTGTCCCCGCATTTCTGTGAGTTGTCCGGCTTCTTCCAACGGTCAAAAGACATACAGTTAGAGGGGTTCGGTTAACTTATGGTTTAAATTGGTCATAGGTGTGAGTGTGATTGGTTATCTAGGCCTGTCCAGGGTGTACCCTGCCTCTCACTCCATTGCAGCTGGGATAGGCGCCAGCCCCTCCTGGAACCCTAAACTGGGTAAGTGGGGAAAAATGGATGGATGTAATATAACTAATTGATTTATTATATGGTATTTTCCACTGGGGAAATTTTTGGCCCATGCTTACTGGAATAAACTTTCCCTTCCAACTCCCATCTTGAATTTTCTAATTCTAAAGATGTGAATGAGTATCTGTGCAGTTCAACACAGAATATCAGATGTTTTTAGTGTGTTTGTGCTCAGTGTGCCGAATATACTGTTGAGCTCTCTGTTTTCATGTTTGTGGAAGGTCCTTGGACTGGACATCCTTGTTTCCACTGGCATTTTGCCCAGGCCACACTATGAATGTCCCTGTTAGAAACGCAGTCACGCCTAGCAGGCAGCAGCCTCGCTACTGAGCAGAAGAAGTCCTGAAAGTTTGCCAAACAAACACCTTTGCCCTCATGGGTTTTTTTTTTCTGAAAAGACACGATCACTCAGTAGCTGAGAGCACATGCTTGTTATATCATGAATTTGATTCCTCATCATATGTGCAGCAGTGTGTACTGACAAAAAAGGAGCGTGCTTTCCCAGTTAACAGCTGTAACACGTGTTTCCTTACGGGATGTGCTGGCAGAAATACAAGCTGACACTGCTTCTGTCATTAGCTCTTGTTTGTACAGCCAAAATATCAAATAAAAACAGGCCAATCTTTGGAAGCCACATCAGCTTAAAAAAGCACCAGGAGTATCTACTGTTTTCTGCTAATTAGTGAACTGAGGTAAAACATCGGTCTCAGAAAACATCAGCATATACGCTAATTAGCACAACACAAAAACTATTGACAAAGTAAAACAAATAACACTGACTTTATAGGTACAATGCAGTGTTCTCCTGGGAAACCTTGAGGAATGGCATTCATGTGAATATTACTAAGACACATGCCACCCACCTGAACATTGTTGAGACAAGCACACACCACGCTGCAAAGGCACTCCCTGATGGCACTAGCCTATCCCAGTGTAGGTAATCTGGAATATTTTGACATTGTTATTTTTTCACTTGCGCTTTATTTTCTTATCAGAAATGTGCAAGTGTGTTGCACAGCTGCACATTAGATGCAGTGTCTGCCACTTCTAAAAGAGAAGAGACGGGCAAAGAAAATAGCCGAGAGGCAGAAAGAAAGTGTGAGTCAGGCAATCCAGCTCAGCCAGTCGAGTATGTGCACAAAGCCCCAGAAACAGCTCTGGGTGCCAATATACTTTCACTGAATTTGCAACAGGTGACGAACCTTTCAACACTAAGGCCCCCCGGCCCACTCATAACACTGTTGAACCATTAAAAAAATAGATTTAGCAAAAAAACAAAACAAAATAAAGATGTACCTTGGGCTCAATGATGTTATTGCAATGTGTTTCTGCTCTTTGCGTTCTTTGATTGGTCGATAAATTGACTAACATTGGAAACAGTCATTTGTTTCTAGCTTTCTGTTCATATTTTCTTACTCTGGTGACCCTCCTGTGTTTTTGTTGAACAGATTTGCCTTTGTGCTGCTACACAGATGGAGCTCGATGATATCATGTGCACAGTTATGACATAATAACCCCACCCGATCCAAACAGGTCGTGTTGTGCGTGTGTGACAGAGAGAGAGAGAGAGAGAGCAAGAGAGAGTATTAGTGTGCAGCCCTCAGGTCTCACAGGAGTCATTGAGAGAGCTGCAGCGAATACATTTAATTCGATTTGTAAAGAACTGTGCTCATCAGCTGGCACAAACACCGCCTGGAAAACAAAAAGAACTGAGTTATTTTGTGTGTGTGTGTGTGTGTGTGTGTGTGTGTGTGTGTGTGTGTGTGTGTGTGTGTGTGTGTGTGTGTTGGGGTGGGGGGTGGAGCGGGCATGATGAAAAACCAGTGACTGCCAGATGTGAGTGGATCCATCTGGCTGTGACACCAGCAAGCGTGGGGTGGAGCTGTTTAGCATCAGAGGCCATAGCAAAGGCCTTGGGGGGCTCAGTTGAGATGAGTATTGCCTACTCATCTTGTGGTCATGTCTTTCCTTTTTTCTATCACCCTCTCTCTCCTTTTCCCTCTCTCTCCTACACATCAGCACATAGTCCGCAGCAGCAGGCATGACAATGTGCTGACATGAGAGCACTGTACTGACTCCCACTTTGTTGTCCATTCTGCCAGAACCACATCATCAGCGCCTGATAGAGTGACTTATAAAACCACAGCCTTTCTCTGGTGCACAGTTTCACTCTTATTTCTGCACACACACACACACACACACACGCACACACACACACACTGTGTTTTCATGTCTTGTGGGGACATCTAATTGACATAAAGCTTTCCCTAGCCACTTACCCTAACCATCAAAAGTCAATGCCTAACCTTAACCCTTACCCTAAGCCTAACCTTAACCCAAATGTAGCCCTGACATTAAAACCACATTTTGAGTCTCAAAAATGCTTTCAAACTCGTGGGGACCAGGATTTTGTCTCCATAAGGGCTGTTGGTCCCCACAAGTATAGTAAACTTCGAATTTTTGGTCCCCACAAAGACATGAATACACGCTCACACACACACGCTGATATACTGAGCTGGTGTGTCGCTGATTCTGTCCAAAGTAAATTATGTTTTTAGACACTCACACAGCTTCTCGCTTACTTTTTCCTTTGAGAGACGAGAAACTCTTTAAAGGAGCATTTCTCTTCTTTCCACCTTCCAGGGCAGAACACAAATATGGAAAGAATTAGTGAGAAAAGGAGAAAAGAGGATTCCCAGAGCAAAACTTGTGCGTCATCAGATTTGATTATCTCGAACCTGGTGCGCTGGCCCTCACGGCAAAAGTGATAAAACAGTAAAGAAGTGAAGTGGAGTCAGGCAACAAGACCAGTAGTTGACTATCATCTGACGTCTAACATCATGACAATGAGTCTTTTGTTTCCTGCAGTGATTTAGTATTTTAAATCTTTAAGTAGACTTTCAGGCTGAATAAACTGAAACAAATTGCCTGTTATTCCCAAGTCATGTTTGATCACATAAGATAATTTATCTGTACTGTTTAAGCACATACAGAACTCCTTGAGATCAAATCAGATTGTCTCTAGCGTCGGTTTTGGCACCTTTAACTCATACACACACGGGGAAAAAATACTCCAGCTCCAAGGGAACATTTATAAAACAGGTGTGTGGCACTGGTAAAAATTCAGTTTGTGCAGCATGAACATTTTGTGAAGCAAGTTCACATAACTCCTCTACTTCCTTCTAACTTAAGGAAGCCTACAGATAGCTGCAAAAGAAATAAGAAAGCGGAAACCGAGCCCATGCAGCATTGTTTCCCTTGGCCTGGTATGTGCCCAGCCAATTTTTACATATTGAGAACACATTATTGTGGACAGAAGGGCTATAACAGAAACATTAGTGGTTGTAGTTGTTTACTGATTAACTAAGACTATCGATCAAACATATCTAGGTGGAAAAAGTGGCAATATGCCAGTGAGGAGTCTTCACAAACAGCCCAAGCAGGCAACAAAACTGGGTCAGAGTGTTTCGTAAAAGAAGCTAAATGTAATTCAGTCACTGCTCTTTTTGTAACACCAGCTCTGTTGTCTGTCTAGTCACTCCCACACTCGTTGGCAGCTTCATTTTCTATGTTTAACTCTAGAACTCTGCTGTCCTACTGCTGGCCTGTTAAACTACCTGCTTTGAAATATTTGCCTGTTTTTGCTCAGCAGCAAATCTTCAGTAAAGCACAGACTGATTCCCTATTTCTCCTTAATGTATTTGAGCATGTGCAGTTTTACTAAGATGGCTCAGATTAACAACAATAGCTCCTCCTTTTTGGAGGATGGGTTCTGAGTGACCAGGCCTCTTTTTTTTACTTTGTTTCAGAAAACACAGATGTTGACGTCTCTATGACGGGTTGTAAATATTCGACCTGAATAATGTGAAACACGTCAAGATGACCTTACACAGTGCGTAGCTGAAAGGTTACATTTGTTAACAAATGGCTCTTTGAGGAAGTTCTGTGAGAAGTAAAGCAGCAACAAACACACAGACATTAATCCAACAAAATCTAATACCAAAGTCTCTGCACATAAATAAATAATATAATCAGATCAACAGAGGAGCCTTCATCCCGGTCATCTATGCTGCTCTGCATCCTGCACCCCTGACTGGATACTAATAGGTAGCTAAGCAACTGCTGAATGCTAATGTCAAACCTAATGTCAATAAACATATCCTGGGCCATTTTTACTGAATACATGACATTAAAGTCTTTATCAACTCAAATTAAACTGGAAAGCCAGGCTATCAGTAAGTGTAAATGATACTCACTCACTCTGTGCTGCTGATTTTGTGTGTGGCAAGCCTCCCATAAAACAGCAGCTTTAGATTGGATATAAAACTGGAATAGACTATTGAAACAGTAAAAGCCAATAAAAAAAAAAATAAAGAAAACCACTCTCTTCCTTTTGCACTTCACATAAGCACCGGAATCTGCACCACAGTTATCATAAAACTATAAGTACTTATAGGAAATTAAAGTTTGAAACAGTTAAACCAGGGGGGGCGAGGAGCTCAGATAAATGCAGAAGTGCTGGAGTTTGTTTTATATGAATCAGAATCTTGTGTTTACCAACAGTTTGGCTTAATGTCCACAATTCCCCCAGTTTTTCACAGTTGCCTGTATGTGAGTTGCTTTTTCATGCTTAAGGTACTCGTGTTAAATTAGTCAGCTGCATGCTGTCAAGCGGCAGGCAATAACATCCATGTGGGTTTCTGTTTGAGTAATGCCTTAATGTCTCACTGCATCCGTTGAGCAGCACTGAGAGCATCACTTTGGTCGTTATAACGCCTCGCAGGGACGTATCATTTGAGATGCAAACTTTCTTCCAGTGCTGTCCTGAATGAATGCTCTGTTCTTTCAAATCAAATTCTCCTGGCGCAGGTCATAGAATCACCTTTTTTATTCCAGTGTTTTCCAAGCAAAATGGCTTATTGAACCTCAAGTTATATTTGCAGTCTGAAGCTGTAAACCATTGAGGCTATCGGTTCAGTTTCAAACTCATTGTCATTATAATCAAGCTTTCTTCCAGGCTTAGAGTGACATTTAAAACATAAAAACTGTGTAAATAATCATTTTTAATAAGAGTAAAACACTTACTGCAACTTACTGGAACTGGAACACTCAATGGAAGGAACAGAACTTCTAACCAACGTATTTTTTCACCTTTTTGAGTATAGCTTGACCTTTCCTATGGCGTTCAGCAGTGACTAAGCAGAGTTTGTTAGAAATCGGTATGTGCACGTGTAACTGCACATGGGTTTGTGTGTGTTATCAGAAAACAGATTATCAGAAAAATAAACAAACCACGTCACATAACAGCCTTAATAGAAAATGTGGGTGAATTAGTGTTGGAGAAAGAGGAACAGTGTATGGGTGCCTGTAAATGGCATATAAATGAACGAGCAAACAAAACGAGGACTGCGATAATGGCAGAAAATGGAAAAAGTGAAGCCGAAGCAACACAGAGAATGAAGCAAAGCACAGAAACTCATTTCATTATATTTATCTACTTGGAAAATATATATATATTTTCCAATAAGTGAATACTGGGTCATGCCTTCCTTCCTAGAATATTTGCACCTCTACATAGCTAAAAGCATTAGCATCATATCACACTGACATAAACCGATATGAACTCATAAACAGGTGGGATGAAGTATTTTGTTGTGGGACGCGCAGCACTGGAACATTTGGTGATCATATACTTCAAGCTGGCGATTCACAGGAGAGAAGGAAGACAAGCAGACACACTGAGGCATGGGAACATCAGAATGGTACGCTTCAAATTAGCATCCTGATGAATGCCAGGACCAAAGATTTCCCAGCAGAGCAATGCACTGTAACAAGATGATCAAAGGTATTCACATCATCCATCGGGGGTTTATCTGATCGGGGTGCTCCAAAAGAAGTAAAAGTTTCTTTCTTTTGTTTTTTTTTTTAATTCAACTTAAATTTGCTGCATATATGTCAAATTTTATCTTCCCGTATCCTTTTTAGACAGGAAGGATTTGTATTTCAAATAATGCTTCCTAAGTTTCTTTCTTTTTTTTCCCATCTAATCTCTTGCTCATCCTTTGCATCTGTCAGCTTTCAGACTAAACAGAGCTGTGTGTATCCACACAGAACTCCCACACACACACACACACACACACACACACACACACACACACACACACACACACACACACACACAGAGAGAGAGAGAGAGAGAGAGAGAGAGAGAGAGAGAGAGAGAGAGAGAGTTAGAGTTTATCTTAATGTCTTGATGCATTCTCAATCATCCAGGAAAGTAAATCTCCAAAAGTTGATTCTGTTCATCTGGACGTAGCGTTTTGTGGGAGAAACGTTTCGTCACTCATCCAAGTGACTTCTTCAGTCTCAGCTGACTGCAGGTTTCCTCAATCTTATAAACAGTACATTTGCATAATGACTGAAACCAGCCCACTGAAGGAACAATGGGCTGTGAGGTCAGTTCCTTAATCTTAATTATGCAAATTCTCATGACCATTGATCAACAATCACTGACCAAAGCCCACTGATCAAAGCCCACTGATCAATGGCCATGAGTACCATTCACAGAGAGTTGGGGAATGGCTGCAATCACAGCATTGTAAGATTACAGCATCGACCAAGTGTGTTTGCTTTTGGAACTGTGTCTTCATTCCACCTACTTCACATACAAGGGTCAGTTCTACAGGCAGAAACATGGGTGTGCCATGGGTTCCCCAGTTTCACCCATTGTGGCCAATTTGTACATGGAAGAAGTGGAAAAGAGGGCTTTGCTATCCTACCCTGGAACACCACCAAGCCATTGGTTCAGATATGTGGATGACACCTGGGTGAAAATCAAATCTCAGGACGTACCACAATTCATGGATCACATTAACTCGGTGGATCAACACATCAAATTCACCAGGGAGGATATGAAAAGTGGCAGGTTAGCCTTCTTAGACTGTGAGGTTTCCATCAGTAATTGGGGACATCTAAAAGCTGACATGTACCGTAAACCTACACATACGGATCAGTATTTAAGGTTTGACTCTCATCATCCACTGGAGCACAAACTGGGTGTCATCAGGACGCTACAACATAGAGCCAACACCATCCCCACAGACACAGCGGCCAGAGAGGCAGAAGAACAGCACATCAAGAAGGCCCTGAGTAAATGTGGTTATCCCAGCTGGACTTTTGTCAAAGCTGGAAAGACACCTAAAGAAAGCTCCAGCCGATCCAGGAGAGAAGGACAACCGCTGCCCAAGCGAAAACCTGTAGTGATCCCATATGTGTCAGGAGTATCTAAGCAGTTGAGACGCATTTTTTCTAAACACCGGGTCTCTGTGGCTTTTAAACCCCAAAATACGCTGCGCCAAAAACTGGTCCACCCCAAGGATCGGGTCTCCCGACACAAACAGAGTAACATAGTGTACGCTGTTAAGTGCCAGGAGGATTGCCAGGATTTATACATCGGGGAAACCAAACAACCTTTGGCGAAGCGGATGGCACAACACAGAAGAGCTACCTCGTCAGGCCAGGACTCTGCAGTCTATTTACACCTACAGGCCAGTGGACAAAATGTGGATTTACACATCTTGGACAGGGAGGAACGCTGGTTTGAGCGCGGAGTCAAGGAGGCCATTTACGTGAAAAGGGAAAGACCATCTCTGAATTGAGGAGGGGGCCTAAGGGTACATCTTTCGCCATCTTACAATGCTGTGATAGATAGATAGATAGATAGATAGATAGATAGATAGATAGATAGATAGATAGATAGATAGATAGATAGAAGCAATACAGTAACACAGTGCATTGTGTGTCTAGACTAGTGTATTGTGTAGTATACTGTGAATGCAAGATCATTGCATTGAGAAATTATTTAGACGACTGAGTTTCAAGTGAGCAAACAGCATCACCATGGAGATGTCCGTAACCATTACCTCACCTTTTGCACTCAAAGTTTAAATAACAGAGTTTGTCCAGCTGGCTTCATTCTGCATCCAGCAGAATAGCCACAGCTCTTATTGCTAACTCAGACTGAAAAACTAGTGGCTCCTTCTCCAAACGCTAGCTACTAAAGTGTCGATCGAAGCCAGACCGGGCAGTTTTTTGCCTCAGGCTTGTCTGAAATGGTTGTGTGACATGGGCACCTGATCACAGCCTGAAAAGCACAAGTATAAACATGTTAGTGTTTTCACTGCTGAAGACACAATGCTCCTCTTTTGAATAATCTGCAGAACTGTGGCAAGTATTAGAAAAGATATCAATAACAATATCAGTGTCCTTAGAAAGCACAGAAAAGCACAGTCAAAGCATGTGGCTCAGCCACAACCCAGCAGATCAGCTGATTTTCAATAATATCAGCTGATAGCTTAGCTGATGTGGATCTCCACGCACATTGTTTTACATAAATGAAATGTGTTTGCCATCCAACTAGCAACAGAGCCATGCTGCCAAATTTAATACACTCCAGGTGGAAATAAGTCTCCTTTCCAAACTAGTAGCCTGACCGAAATATATTATTTGCTTTTTTGACAGCAATATCTGCACAATATAGTATTGTGAAAATGTCCTGAATCACCCCTCATCACTTTATATTTTTCTAGGAAAATGGGAAATAGGTGCAGTGAATTACTGACACGTGCAAACATACATGCACATAGAGTATATCAGGGAAATTTTTATAAAAAATTCAACTTTCCACTCATCGCTCCATAAGACCTGTGTCCACTGTGGCAAGTAACAAAGTGTCTAAAGATACAATTTCAGATTTAGTTTTTTCTAAATTTTCTGTTATATGTAAACCAAACTGTGTTTTTATACTTGAATGACTCATATTAAGTGACTTAACAAAAAACATTCCTCTGAAAATGGCCAGGTGCAAGCCAGTAATATTCTTATTTATTATTCAAGACCACTTTTTAAAAAATGTCAATCTCCTTGGAGATATAAAGAAATAAAGGATGGTTCAAGACTTTTGCATAGTGAAAATTTAGTTTGGTTTAGGTTTGGTTAGAAAAAAGCCAACAAAAAAAACGAAAAATGTTGCTGCTGATCCTAATTTCGAAACATAACTGCACGAAATCATCATCAACAATGGACAATAGTCTTAATCTAGAAAGCATGTTTTGCATTTTGTTTTGGATTCCTTTTATGACTGATATCCCATCATTTCCTGTTTTATTTTGTAATCCTTGGTTCTCATGCATCCTAGCTAGTTTAACTTCGGTACTTTGCTCTTTTACCAACAGGTTTATCCCCCATCTTTCCCCTGTTCCTAATTACTCCTCCTAGTGCAGCTCCCAGATGGTCATTGCCCTCTGCAGTCTACTTTTCCCAGTCTCTTTTTGTTTGGTTTTCTTGGGTTTTTGCAATTGACCTATTCAAATATTTTTCTTTTCATTCAAATACCAACTCACTCGCCTCCTAAAGCGAACAGTTATGCACTTTTGCTTGTGTCAACGCACAGATTGAAAACCGTTCAATCCCACTTGATTTCTGGCCACAGGTGTAACTGTGTCACTAACATTTGGAGAGAAAATAAGTAAGAACACAGCGGAGGTCTGACATTTTACCAAGACAGAAAGTTTGTAGTGATTAATTAAATTAAAGTGAGGCAGAATGAAAGAAAGTGAGAAACTGTGCATATAAAGACCGAGGCAGGGGAATTTACTGTTTCAGCATAACAAAAGGAGCGCAGAGTGATGAGAAACACAAGGGCGATCAACCATGTATGACAGTTACTTCTCCAAACAACCAACCAACGAACCGTCAACACAAAATCAACTTCAGTGACACGGGCGGCCTTTGCAGTCCGTGAGGCTTCATACAAGATTATGTTCAGTCTTATGAAATGTTGCAGTGTTTACAGTTACTCACCAGCAGCCCCACACCACCAGATATCCAGAAGTGAAAGATAAAAAAGTTTGTCCTCCAGCTGATATGGCCAACATTTGAAGTTGGACACGAGGAAGGGACATTTTAAAGTCCCACACGGAGAGAGAGCTTTATGCAGAGCAACATGTCTCTAGGCATCAGGTGCTATTTCTGATACAGGCTATCAGAATACACACCAATCCCTCACAACACCACACACAGGACAGGGTGTAAATACACGAGACAATCATCCATGTATCTGTTGGAGTGGGTGCCACTCAAGTGTAGATGGCATGGGGGAATCGAATGCTTCTGGATAAAAGCCATCTCTATTTTTGTGTACATGTAAGTGGACTGGACGTGTAAGCCTCTAGCTGTGGGCACAAAGAGATCTCAGTGACAAGCCTACCTTCTGTGAAGGGCCTCCTCAAATTTTCCCCTCTGCCTAAGCTACTGTGGGCTTTGTGTCTGTGTGTGTGTGCATGCAGTTCAATGAGTGATATTTGATCCCATAAATCTTCTGACGCACAGCCAAGAGCTGGCTTTGGGTTGTGAGCCATTTGCAGCAGCCCTCCCCTCACTGACCCATACTGATCCTGACCAGGCCAAACAAGCCTTAGGATATGACCCTGCTTTATTTACTTGTAAGATAGGGGGAAAAACCTCTTACATGATATTCTTGTAAGTCTAAAAATACATCCTGTTTGTGTGAAAGGGAATGTTCACTAAGCTGCTGCACTACATTCTTACATTATACTATATTCTTACATATCATTCATACGTGATGAACAATGCTGTCTAATGCAGAAGTTCCTTAAATCTATATGTTTTCTACTGGCCAGATTAGGTCATCTCCACTGGTTACTGGAAGAAGTCTGAGTGTGTTGAATCCTAAGCTAAACTGGCTCTACTTTTTTGTGAGCTCAGTAAGCATTTGTTAAATGAGTTTATTAGTTTTGAGTCTTTTTCAGTTCAACAACGAGAGAGAAACTGAAAATTATCTGCCCTTTTGCAGTAAAACAGAAAGAAATGAGGGCATGTGGACCCTGTGGTTGACTGGTCGCTCACACAGAATAATGCATCCAGTATCCTTGAGTTTCTTACAGTCCCAGTTTGGTAAGATCCCAGAGTTTGGTAAGATTCAAAGATACTTTTAGGAGTTGGCCATTTATATACTTCTCCATTATGTTTTGTTTTCAGTCTGCTTTTCATTTCATCACATGAAAATCAAATAGATGATCCTTCCTGACCAAGCTGGCTAGCTAGTTCTAGCATCGCCAACTATCTCTACCGTCATATTCAAACATGGTCACAACTCCAACACGCCAAACGTATAAATGGAATTCCAAAAACAAATGGACGACATCATCATAGCTGGGTTTACTGTTTATCTACACTGTAGATCAAAGGTGGGCAGTTCATTGTCCCAAGGAACCACATAAGAAACTGGGAGTGTTGTGAAGGACCACATCTGTAAATTGATAAAGAGATAAAATCAACCCTGTAAAGCCTGAACCATGAAATATTTGCCAGAATTGTTTATTATTATTAAATACTGGAAATATTTAATATTTATTGAACCTTCTATATATAGAACTGGGTTCAGCTCATTTACATGACCCACCACACCAGTCGCGTTTTCTCATGATGCTCCATGGGAAAATTGTCTATCCCTGCTGTATATCAACATATATGTAGTTATCACCCTAATTTGCTTTCCAGATTGGATTTGTTTGTTGTGCTCCAGTGACTGCCAAGCACAGAAGAAATATTGATGAAAAAAGGTATACTGGACTACAGGTTGGCACCATCCACAACAAATTTATAAAGCACCAGCCTTTTGTTGCCCCACTTCCAAGTGCCAGGATCTAATAATCTAACAATAAAACAAAGGAAACTACACATTTAAACTTAAAGTTAAACATACATAAGACTTTCCAGAAACTCTTTGTACACCTGCTACAAAACCTTAAGAAGTGGGAAAGCAAAAGTCAGGGTTAAGTGGCAACAAACCCCAACAACAGCTGTACTATTTTAAAGGAGATTTTAAATGCCTGTAAAAGTTATTATTATAGTTCAATTGATTTCCATCACAGCTGCAGCTGGCAGCAGAGCCAAAGAGGGGAGAGAAGTGTTATTTTTAAACTGCCAGTAAGACAACAAAACTCTGCTGAGCCCAGCAGCATTATGGGGTCGACCTCTATGACACCTGGAGTGTTTAAAACAGCCTAAAATCTTGACAACTGTTGCGCTACAATGGCTTGGCTTCCTGTAACCAGGTGTGATCAGTAAAAAAAAATGCACACAAGACTTATCTCTGAGTTTTCTGCTGATATGTTTTCAGAGATAAAGCTGACGTTTGGCACAGTATGTGTAAAGTTGATCAGTCTCCAGATGTCATACATAAAGATGGCGTTCGTAATCAGTCAGTAATAATAGAGGAGAAAAGACATTAAAAAAACGAAGATATTCTGTTTCTTGTTGATGTATGAAATTAACACCCAGGCAGCAATATCTCAATGTTTTGGTATGCAAACCAGACATTCCTATTCATCTGTCACGCACGTGCACATTGTTTGTGTGGGAGAGAGACTAATAGACCCACACTCACACACGCACACACACACACACACACACACACATGCACACACACACACACATGCGCACGCACACATCCACACACTCCCTCTCTTTCTACAGTCTTATTGCATCAGACAGGATGTGTTGCAAAATGTTCCTTTCATTCAAGTCGATGCTTGTAGCACGGGGATTTCAGATAACCATTTATGAAAGGAAAATATGAGGGAAGAGTGATAACGAACTTCAGGGTTTAAGAGAAACATAAAAAACAGCTTTTATCTGTCAGAACCGTCACCTAATGTAACAAGTGAAGAATAACTCGCCAAATCATTCCACACATGCCTCTTGGCTACACACTTGCTCCACTAACAAAGAAACTTGAGGACAGTTCATTAAGGACATGGAACAAAGGGTCAAAGTTCACAGAAGTCAAAGAACTCTCAAAAACATGGACGAGCTGAACTTTCTCACCTCCTTGATGAAAATTATTTTTGGCTACAAGAAACAGAAACACTGGGGTTTACATTAGACTGACGTAGATTGATCGGACACTCATGGCATCTTGAGGTTGTTATTTTTGCTTTTGATTGACTTGAAAACTTGGAATTTAGTCTCACTATAATGACTCTGGTGATTCATTAATTATCAACCGAATAAATCTGGCAGCGGAGAACAAGCTAAAAATCTATATTCTGGTGCCATCTGTACTCATACAGCTGTGGTCACATTTACAGACATTTAATTTGGGGCTTTTAATTTTTTCTTTGAATTGTTCTTTTTCGTGGGTGAAATATTTGTAAAGCATACACCTTTAATAACTTAAAAAACAACAACTGGTTGGACAAGTTTGACTTTATTTTGTATTTTTATCAAATCCACATACGATCAAAAGTATACATAGAGCCCCAAGTATATACACATACTCACTTGAATGTGTCTCTTTGCCAGTATAAAAAGGATGCTGTTGATCTGATGTGAAGTTAAAGATTTTGGAGGTAGTGTAAGAATTAAGGAGCAGGAATTCAAAAGCCGCAGCCTACCATTAACTTGAAACAACTACAACACCAACATCACTGTCCACAGTGATGTGAATTTTATACCGCCTTGAAATGAGAGGGTGCTGACCAAGTAAGAAGTCCCTGTTCCAAGTTCGGCATCTTTAAGCTTGACTGAAATTTGACGCTGTCCAGATGAACAAGGCAAATACCATATGGAGAAAAGTGTCTTGATGCATGCTCAATCATCCAGGTAAGTAAATCTTCAAAAGTTTATCTGTTTATCTGGACGTAGCGTTTTGTGGGAGAAACGTTTCGTCACTCATCCAAGTGACTTCTTCAGTCTCAGCTGACTGCAGGTTTCCCCAATCTTATAAACAGTACATTTGCACAATGACTGAAACCAGCACCACTGAATAGACAATGGGCCGTGAGGTCAGTTAATTGATCATTAATATGCAAATTGTTGTGACCATTGATCAACAACCACTGATCAAAGACCATTGGTCATTGATCAAAGACTGTTCTGGAGAAAGGTTTTAAAGTCAGATGAGATAAAAGTTTATCTATTTGACCACATTGACAAGGTATGTTTGGAGGAGTAAAGCTGAAGCTTTGAGACCTGAGAGCTCTGTACGAGCTGTTAAGCACGGCAGTGGCAGCATCGTGCTCTGGGGCTGTTTTGCTGCCAGTGTTATTGGTACAATGTACAAAGTGGATAAAATAATGAAGAAATTCTTCGGCATCACCTCAGATCAGATGGTTAAAACTTGAACACAACTTGGTTTTCCAACAAGACAGTGATCTCAAACACGCATCAAAACTGTTTGGGGTTGTTTTTTTTTTACTTAACCAGGCTAATATAAGCTGCTGGAAACCAGTACATTTAAATGAACTCTGCCAATTCTGCCAAGAAGCACATCAAAGAAGTGGTCAAATATTCAGCCAGAATTGACTATGTGCATGATAGCATATGCTAGTTCCGGTGCGGAAAATCCTGTGTGGAGCTTTGTTTCCGGTGTCCTATTCGCGCCCTGTTTAATGTCCAAAAGAAGTTAACCAAATGAATGAATTAAGCGTCGATTTACATTTCTATAGATGTCTTGGTCATTTACCCAATATAACTGTAAATGATGTTCATGGACTTGTCGATATTTTGCCCCCACGCCTCGGAGCAAAAGAGAAAAGGGATTCAAATGTTATATTTCTCAGCTGTCCCTCGTTTATTGCGGGTGTTATGTTCTAAAAATAACCAGCGATAGGTGAAATCAAGTAGCCAATTTTATTTTTTTGATGCGTGGACATCGTGGACATCCAGTACTGCACTTTTTAATTTAGAAGGTAAGTCACAACATACCCTTCATACATACTAATGTATAGAAACCCTCACCAGCAATCGTTCATTTTTTGTGTGGCTTTTTTCACGGTTTGTTAACATGCTGTGTAGGTGTGTACTTGACTCGCTGATATCGACATAACGGGAAACATCTGACTGTTGTTCACCTGTAGTTTGAATGCTGAACATTTGCCTGTTTAAAGAATAAGACCAGTCACTATACAGAGATGTGCTTCTGAATGTGGACGATGTGTCTTATGCTGCAGTGATGCAGTTCTGCTTGTGTTGAGTGATGCAAACAACCGATCGATCTAAACTCTTTAAACGTCAATCACGTGGTTACCGGCTACCGGCGAAAATAATCGGGACGGTAAGCCAATTTCTGTCTTAGCGCATTTGCGCCGCTGTGTGTTTTTGTGGTCTTCTTTTGCGGCTAATTCAGTGAATTTTGGTCTGATCGTGGTGAAACTTGGTGTGTGGAGTCAGTGATGGCTCTGGGAGCTAACCAGCCTATCTTTAACCGGTTACTTTTATGAAGTCTGAAGAATTTCTGGTTCGGTTTTGTTTGTTTAGCGGACTTCTGCGCATTTACGTAACTGCTCGTTTACTCGCGGCTTATTTTCGGTGTGTTTGGTGGTTGTAGAAATGGTTTATATGACATTTTAGCTGAGATTATGAGGTTTCTGTGGATACCACACATGTCTGGACTTATATTTCTCAACCCGCGTTATAACCGATTAAACGTGATCTCCTCCTTTTTGCCCCCGGTACCGGAGACGTGGGGCTTAAGTGGTTAAACATCAAAATCTATCATTAGATTTTTTGTGACACAACAGTGGTGAGTGTTCCCACCTTCTGCTCTTTGGAACTTAACGCAATCTTTCCGTTTTCAAGTTTTGGACGTGATTTTGGAGTATATCTTAGCAGTAGCGATTTACCGCAAAGTAAAGCTACCGGAAATGTGCAACCCCACATCCGGCCTCAAACCAGGAAGTTAGCATTTTCTCGTGCACATAGTCAATTATGTCGCTTGTCGATGGCTTGCTGAGGGACATTTAGCCAAATATTAGTGGGCATGTATTCATATATTTGATCATGTATGTATACTTTTGACTCCGTTTAAATTCGAGAAAATCCTAAATAAATTCAAACTCTTGCACCCATTCCTTTGTTTTTTTTAAAGTCATTAAAGATGTAGGCTGTACAATTGTGCCTTTTGATGCCCGTGATGTGTACGTAAGCTGCTGTTCACAACCGTATTTAAAAATATGTCTACATTAACATGAAAATCATATTTACAGCAATTTATCTCAAGACTTAAATATAAACCATTCACATTTTATTCATATTTTTTCCGTAATGAATGATTTTATGATCCTTTTCCACTATATTTTTTAATAGAATCAACTTTAGTAAATGACAATACTTATTGCATGTTGTCTTGAATATAATATTGCTAAATATAATAAATAAATATGAGGTTATTGTACTCGGCCCTGAAAATCTTAGAAATATGGTATCTAACCAGATTCTTACTCTGGATGGCATTACCATGGCCTCCAGTAATGCTGTCAGGAACCTTGGAGTCATTTTTGACCAAGACATGTCCTTCAATGCACATATTAAACAAATATGTAAGACCGCTTTCTTCCATTTGCGCAACATCTCTAAAATTAGAAATATCCTGTCTCGTAGTGACGCTGAAAAACTAGTTCATGCATTTATTACTTCCAGGCTGGACTACTGTAATTCATTATTATCAGGATGTCCAAAAAACTCGCTGAAAAGCCTTCAGCTGATCCAAAATGCTGCAGCAAGAGTACTGACAGGGACTAGGAAGAGAGAGCAGATTTCTCCTGTTTTGGCTTCCCTTCATTGGCTTCCTGTTAAATCCAGAATTGAATTCAAAATCCTGCTCCTCACATACAAGGTCTTAAATAATCAGGCCCCATCTTATCTTAATGACCTTGTAGTACCATATCACCCTATTAGAGCACTTCGCTCTCACACTGCAGGCCTACTTGTTGTCCCTAGAGTATTTTAAAGTAGAATGGGAGGCAGAGCCTTCAGTTTTCAGGCCCCTCTTCTGTGGAACCAGCTTCCAGTTTGGATTCGGGAGACAGACACTATCTCTACTTTCAAGATTAGGCTTAAAACTTTGCTTTTTGCTAAAGCGTATAGTTAGGGCTGGACCAGGTGACCCTGAATCCTCCCTTAGTTATGCTGCAATAGACGTAGGCTGCCGGGGATTCCCATGATGCACTGAGTTTTTCCTTTCCAGTCACCTTTCTCACTCAGTATGTGTTAATAGACAGTGTTGGGAAGGTTACTTTTAAAATGTATTCCATTACAGAATACCGAATACATGCCCCAAAATGTATTCTGTAACGTATTCCGTTACGTTACTCAATGAGGGTAACGTATTCTGAATACTTTGGATTACTTACTTAATATATTATCATGCTGTTTACAACTACGTGAATGTACTATTGCTGTGATTTATTACTGTTACTGAAGGTCCGCGGCTCCGAACCGTAGTAAAGGGACATCTGGCTAATACGTCGGGTTCGTGTCGGGCTCCTAGCTTAAAAATAGCTTTACTTTGTTGTCTGGGTCAACTTTGCTAGAGACAGAGAGAGGCGCTGAAAGGCTGCTCCAACGGAACTTATTTTTTCCGGAGGAAAACACGAACACAGTGTACAGTTGAGTCTTAATATCTTACTTACAAATGGGCTCGTCAGGCACTCTTCTTGGCTGCAGTGGTTATTATTATATTTACATGCTTCCAGCTCCCGTTTTTGCTCCGTGACAGCTCGGACTTTTCCTTTCTCTCCCTCCCTCGCTCACAGACACATAACGTGTATGACAGTCCATTCTCGCTGCAGCACGGACTACACTGCCCATGAGGCTACATTCTTTAGGGCCATGCCTGTAGCATTCTGCCTTTTAGCTTAGCACAACAACAACAACAAAAAAGCGCTCTCTCACCCAGGAAACACGCAGAGAGAGAGAGAGAGCGTCACCCTGTAACCATGGCAACCGTAACGCTGCCGCCTGGAACAACAGAACATAGCTGTCAAACAAACCCAAACAGTCCTGACCCGCGACAATATGAAACAGGAAAGTACCGCCGTGTAATCCATTTATTTCACCAAAGTAACTGTATTCTGAATACCACCTTTTTAAACGGTAACTGTAACGGAATACAGTTACTCATATTTTGTATTCTAAATACGTAACGGCGGTACATGTATTCCGTTACTCCCCAACACTGTTAATAGACCTCTCTGCATTGAATCATATCTGTTATTAATCTCTGTCTCTCTTCCACAGCATGTCTTTATCCTGTCTTCCTTCTCTCACCCCAACCGGTCGCAGCAGATGGCCGCCCCTCCCTGAGCCTGGTTCTGCTGGAGGTTTCTTCCTGTTAAAAGGGAGTTTTTCCTTCCCACTGTCGCCAAAGTGCTTGCTCATAGGGGGTCATATGGTTGTTGGGTTTTTCTCTGTACCTATGAAGCGCCTTGAGGCGACTTTTGTTGTGATTTGGCGCTATATAAATAAAATTGAATTGAATTGAATTGAATAGTACTAATTGTTAAATCTAATATTGTCTTAAATATGATATAATATTGTTAACAGTAAATCCACGAATCAGCTCAATAAAAAAAGGACTCTACCAGTTCTAAGCTCCTAGTATTTTTGTTTGTTGACCACTGAATGGAAAGGCCATGTGAAAAGATATTTTTATGTACTTCTAATGTTCCCACGCTGAAGGAATAGCATCTCTAGAGACATTTTCCCAGGAAGCGGCAGTCGGATCACTGTAAGATAACAACAGTTCGTACTGTACTCGTGCAATTCCGAAGTTGTCTTAAATACATTTAAGACAATATTTAGTTACACAAAGCAGCACACGACCTGTTTTTCCAGGCATTCCTGACATCACAGGAGTTTCCAGCATAAATAAGTTTTAGCCTTTAAACTGACGACAGTGCTCAGCACAGACCAATCTACTTTTTTTTTCATCGTTGATGCAGAAAAACAATGTTCCCTTGTTACCATCAGTCTCTTTGTGAGAGCAATTTGTGGCCAGTCCAGGTTTATGTTGGTTATATTAGAAAGATGATTAAGACCCCCTTTTTGGGAACTGCACGTCAGTGTTTACCTGGGCCTTATATTTCATTTCATTTCTAAAATCTAGATAATCTGATTGTGTGAGTCAGGCTCGCAGCAAACAGCGGCTCTTTTGGCCTCTTTATATATAGAGTGAATTACACGGTGCATTAAACACTGAACGTGGAAATGTTCACATTGTTCACAAAAAGATGAGTGAATAATGAACTCCAATAAAACAAAAAACAAAGAGCAGCAGGTGAGCTGTGATGAAACCAAGCTGGCTTTTCTGTGGGAAGAAAAATTGGATTTACGTTAATTTAACTGTAATAAAAGACAACACTTTTATTAAAACCCAGAACGAGACTGTCTTCTTACTCTGGGGGCTACTTTATTTTCCATACATAATGGGAAACCTCTCTCAGAGCTCCATTCATTAAATTTATATTAATTTTAAGCAGAGGGCTAACAAACAAAACAAAACTATTTTGGTGGTGCCCAGGCTCAGTGACAGGATTGGCACCTCTTTCCACAGACTGGTGCAAACAGTCCAACCATATTATAGAAAAAGGGCAAATGGATTACATTTCAAAACAGCTTCAAGTAAGATTATGAAGCGACTCATACAGTCAATTTGCTTGCAATAATGACTTCCTGTAAATTAAATACATTTCTTCTCAGTGATCATTTTGTGGTGCAAACATGCTTACTCATTTCTAATTTCATCCATGTCCCCTCTGCTCATAGCTTTTTTTCTTTCTTTTTTTCAAACTCTGTGTGTGTCTAACAGCTTGACACCCAAATGCGGCTGGTGTTTAATGGTGTAGGATATCATGAAAATAAAACATCGGCCTGTGCTGATGGTAAACATCCATCAGCACTGGAGTCTCTCGAGAAGTGCGTCAGCACTGTCAGCAGAGCGAGTTGGAAGAAGGAAAAACTGAAGTGTCCAGCAGTAACTTTGTTTTACAATGAATCACTGATTGGGGGGGATTATATTCAATTACCCTAAATTTCCTTCTGGATAATCTAACGCTGGCACCGCAGCCATGTTTTCCCGAAACTGGGCCCCAAGGGGAGAACTATCAGCCCCAGATGGTAACAAAGCCGGAGAGGCTGGAACACGAGTAGCAAATAGCAGCGTTGTGCCACAGCTTATACTGTGATGGCTCATTAGCATCAGAGCAATCATGTACTGCCACAAGTTGACATTGATGATCTGATTAACGTGATTTTTCCAATAAACAGAAACAAAAATGTTGCTGCCATTGTGAGTCTGTATGTTAAGGGCCTTTCAAGAAACCCAAGAAGGTCGCTTTCTGGTCAAAAGTCAAAGCCCAAAAGCCTGTGTGAACAGGTGACACCTCAGAGGACGGGGGATGGGGGCATGAAAGGCTCTGTCCTTGAAAGATTGGAGTTTGGTGTAGAGAGATGCAGAGTATCTGTATCTTTATCTGTGGAAAGCAGAATCCAGGCTGGGGTGCAGGGGAGGAGAAGATCAGATAAACACTGGGGAACAAGATCACCTAGGGATTTAGAGGTGAGGAGAAGGATTTTACTGGAGATTCGGGACCTGACTGTGAGCCAGTGCATGATGGTGATAACCTGGTGAGGAGAAAAGCCTTTTTAAAGTGGCAGTACACCATCATATTAATTAATATTCTTATAAATGCTTATAGGGTGGAGATGGTAGCACAGTTAACTTAGTTTATGTCTGTGAAGGTTCTCAGTCATCCAGGTCATCGTAGTCTAAGGAACTTGGAAAGAAAAGCGTCTGGACTTTTCTTTCCAAGCTCCTTGGATTAACTTGGGTTCCTTTGTTTACACTTTTTACTCTGACAGGTTTTCTTTCAGATTAAAAAAGAATAAATATCAAAATAAATTCAAGGTCTTTTTTAGATGTTTACAACTTGCTGCACCTGCAGCCTGTGACAGCTGCACAGGTAGTTCAGCTGTCAAAAGAAGGTTTGCCGGGTCTCGAGGCACAGTATCAAGAGTGTGGAGGGAAAACCAGAAGATACGCAGTTATAAGAGACTCGACTGCAGCAAGACTGGTATCTGCTCCTTTGTGCGAGGAATATGAGGAGCACATCACCACCAGCAGGGTCCTCATGTGCATGTTTCTGGCCAAACTCTCAGAAACAGACCCCATGAGGTGGCACCACGTCCTTTAACTGGGACTCTCAGCTCAACTGCTCATGACATATAGCTCATGTGCTGTACAATGCAGCCCTCTAGTGGTTACAAAGACAAAGGCCAAGCGAGAAGTAAAAACTGAGGAATGCCGCTCACCCTGCTCCGGTTTCTGTTTACTGTTTATTTCTGTGCGCTGCACTTGATCATTATGTACATCCTGTAACCGTAAACAGAACTGAAAAGAACAACATGAACAGAATTTTTACACAGCTTAAGTAATATTTGAACAGGAGACAGGCAAACACATAACTTACAGTACTCTGTATCCAACTCTGAGCTCCTCCATACATACCACAAGTTCAAACAACACACATCCACTGACTACAATATAGAGGTTAGCTTTTTAACATAGCTGTAAGATCGCAGATTCAGTCAGCGAGGGAGCCTATGAGGGTTATTTCACATGTAGGTCCTCAGTGTAAATAAAGCATAGACACATACTACACACTTCTCATATCTTGTAAAACGACAAAGAAAGCAGTCCAGATTAAAGTTCAGTATTTTCAGCCTGAGACCCGGAGTCTTGTTCGACGACGCAGTCAACGCTTGTTTTGGGATCCTTTCGGGGTCCTCAGCCAGCTAATGAAACCACACCTCACATAATTCTCTTACACTGGTCAGAAGTCAGTCAGCATCCTTAATGCAGATGAACAAACTGGACGAATGAAATCCAGTGTAGGGAAAAGACAGTATGATGCCAACAGAAAATCACCTTTGACCTTACTATACAAATCAGAGAGCATGAAGACAGTTAACAGTGTCAGGATCTTCAACTGGTCATGAGCATGAGAAGGTAAACACTTGGCTCAATTTGTGTGTGAAGAATAAACAACAGGGTGAAGCGGTTTAGGCTGTTTCACCCTGAAACAGCTTAAACTATTTCTGGGGATCGTGTAGGAACATATTAGTGTTTTGGGAAAACCTCATGTGCTTGAAAGAAATTGATCATTGCCTCTCTAGTTATTGCATATTTTATCGTTTTCTCCACTTTGCTCTAAAATGATGAAATGCTTTTAGCACTAAGAACTGATTTTGTGAATAATTGCACGTAAAAAGGGGCCAAATGCATCCAAAATCAGCAAATGTTTGTGTTAGGTTAGTACACATCAGCTGCAGCATCTACTGCTGTTCACTACTTCTAATGCATACCCCATTCTTTTATGCTGATTATGAATAAACGTGTAGCAAATGAAGTAAAAAGTAAACAAAACAAATCAATAAAAAGTAAATTGTTGTAAATCAGTGTTTTGATGAAACACAGTATGATCTGCCTGACATGAAACAGTGATATACAGTAAACAGAACTCTTATTGCGGTCTTGATGGTTTGCGTTTAAGCACATTAGTGTCACTTCTGTGGTTCAGAGATTACCCCACCCAGTCTCAACCTTACAACTACCTCCCTAATTTAATGCAGGCTCCCCTCTAGAACAGCTCTGACTCATCAGAGCATCAAGATGGGATGTTTTGGGGTGTCTTACAAACTCTGGCACTGGGACAGAGGCAAATTTTTTGAGTCCTCTGGTTGTGTGGAGGCGTCTGTTAGAGTGCGTCCCATGGATCCTTGATCAGACGTGGGGGATCTGGGGAGTCTGAAGAATAGGTGTGATGTTAAGGGCGTCACATTCTCATGAACTGCCTGATGTTTCCCAGCAGAGAGCTGCACTGTGATCAGATTTACTTTAACTGCCAGTGGTTTTTACTGTTTTGGCTGACGACTGTGTTTGACAGACGTTAAAAGTCTTTAAGACAACAGCCTCAAAGTCCTGAACTCTTTCTCACGAGCAGATTGAAATTGAACCAATATTTTTAAGACAAACAAAGCGATTTAATAAATTAATTCAGGGATTGCCTTCCTTGAGAGCTGCACCGATTCGATTCATCAGTTTGTGCTTTCACAGAGATGTAAAGCAAAAATATATTATTATATGAGTGAGTGTGTGCGAGGCCTCAAGGTGCTTCATGTAAGGAACTGTACATGTGCTAATGCTAAAACATACAATTCCCAGTTCCCCACAAGGCTTCAGGATATCAGACACACCAATTCTTATTAACTCTCTTCATAACAAAACCATTCCACATGATATCATATATGTCACATACCAAGTCAAGTTATTGTGTTACTGTTTTTTTTTAATCTATTTTTGTTTCCTCAGCTACACTCAGCAAACAACATCTTCAAGGTGAAACTCGACCTGTGATCAAGATTTTCTAATCCAATCACCTCCAAACAGCCTATTTTAACTTGACGCTGCTGTTTGTGTTTGTTATTTATAGGGACATTAAATAGTGTGAAAACTGGATTTGATATGACGGAACTGATCTTGAATTCAGTGTTCGCTCACAGTACAAAAAAAATGGCTTGAATGCTGTTAAATGCTTGTTGTGCCTCACAGACTTCTTCATGCTCCAAAGCTCTCGCGAAGAGCAGTCTGACAAATGCTTGCTCAGTTTATTCTCTGGCGTTTCTTTTTCCAGATCAACAGCTCTCACCTTGTTTTGATCCATCTCTTTGACGTCCCAGTGATTTTTAATTTTTTTGAATGGGATGGTTCATACATACAGTATGGATATTAGAGCTACAGAGAGTCAGCTGTTCGTCTGAGCTTCTAGTCCGGGCACGGGAGGCTGTTCTATAGCCTGTCATCACTCAAGTTCTGCGTTTTTGTTGCAAGAAGAGAGACACGAGTTAAAGCATGGGTATAAAGGCAGATGTTGCAGGGTGTGGCTGCAGTATGCGGACAAGAGGTGGTAACACTGTAAGGGTTAGATGATGGAATCAGCAGGGACATCATCTCCTCCTCCTTAAGTCCCCTTACGCTTTATTCAGTAGAGAGGCTTTTGTCCTTGGGTCTCAAATTCTGACCAGGCATCATTTAGTTCCATGAAAATCATCTTGGCATATTGTTCGTATGGTTGTCCCGTCGCCTGCGAAGTAGGAGAGAAAAACACAACAGTTATGAACCCATAAGTAAAGCATATTTGAGACATGTTGGACTTTTGGGATTCCCACTTCATTTGTCTCTCATTTATAGCTTGCTTTACTCGAGCATTATGTCAACATTATATTATTCACTGTTACAGAAAATTCAGGTAAGACACTAACTTGTCTTTCAGTGCTGAGAGTCAGGAAGTACACGGTACCCCACTCTTTCTATAATACACACACATCCCTGCATGGATGGATGTTTACAGGTATAACTTGAATCACATGTTTAATTCTGATAAGAGTCCATGTCAGCACGGTGGCACGGTGGTTAGCACTGTTGACGCACAGAAAGAAGGTCCTGAGTTCAATTCCACCATCAGGCCAGGGTCTTTCTGCGTGGGTACACCGGGTACTCCGGCTTCCTCACACCATCCAAAGACATGCAGTTTGTGGGGATAGGTTAATTGATTAGTCCAAATTGCCCTTAGGTGTGAATGTGAGCACGAATGGTTGTCTGTCTCTGTGTGTTAGCCCTGCGATAGACTGGCGACCTGTCCAGGGTGTACCCCGCCTCTCGCCCTATGACAGCTGGGATAGGTTACAGCCCCCCCTGTGATCCTGAAAAGGATAAGCGGAAGCGGATGGATGGATTAATTGAATTGAATTCACCAACTGCTAACTAAACGTGTCTTTCTGCAGTGTGGTATAGGCAGATAAACCAGCGTTGGTTTATTAGGGATTACTTTGACCCAGGACTACAACTGGCTGTTCAGCAAACTGAAGCCAGTGCTAGAAGTGAATGAAAGAATAGAAAAACTGAGTAAAATGCTGAAACTGTTTCCTAAAGAGGAAAATGGTGATGTGATGATCATACAGTCATAAAAAACCCTTGATACTTCTCTTTTTCAGCTATTCTGTTGTAGATTTGCTGCTGTGCTTGGGATCATCATTGTGTTGCATGACTCAGTACTTGGCCAAACTTTAGCTGTTAGATAGATGTCCTCAAATTTGACCCTAGAATATTTTTCGTATAAAGGTTCGTAGGTCGTCTTGCGGCAAAACAACCCAAAGCATCATCCGTGCTTACCAGTTGCTATGAGTATGAGCTGTTTGTGGTGATACACTGTGTTTGATTTTGCCAGATATTGTGTTGTACTTTATATATCTTTTTTCTGATACAGAATTTCTCTGACCACTGCATGGTCTGAGTTTGGGATGAATTTGATTGGGTGTCCCCTTCTGTGGCATTGTGTTAACACACATGGATGACTCAGACCAGCAAACGGGCAGAACGTCTTGTTACACACAGGTGCTCAAACTTGTTGATGACCACTTACTCAAGCAAATGATTATCAGCATCTGGCTGCTACTTACCCCTTTAATTCTTATAGAAGCAATAGGGGTGTACTTAGTTTTTTACAGAACGGCACAAAGTGCTGTCAAATCTTTCCTTTTCCATCCCTGTATATGCATGCTTGCGAGGAATTATGTTTTTTTTAAAGCTAGTTTTTATTTTCATTATCATTTTCATGTCACGATATGGCCACATCATATCCAGAATTACTTTTAATCAGGGGTGCACATAAGTGGTCCGCAGGTGCGCATGCGCTGTCAAAATAAAAGACGCGCACCAGATAAGAAGTTGCAACGCACGTTTGCGTACATAAGATTTTCTGGAGGAGGACAGACATTTGTTTAGAACTCTTAAAGATGTCGAAGAAGCAAGTTCCTTTAAGCAATTACTTTGGTGTTTCTCCACCTCCAAAGAAATGTCAGAAGGAGTCCAAACCGCAAAAGAAGCGCGTATTCTCGGAAAAGTGGTTGCAGGAGGTGAGCTGGCTTCAAACAAATAATGAAAGCACAGAGATGTGGTGCAGAATATGCCGTGAAAATCCCACTCTAGAGGACAAAAACAGTGCCTTTTATATGTACGCAAACACGCGTTGCAACTTCTTGTCTGGTGCGCGTCTTTTATTTTGACAGCGAATGCGCACCTGCGGACCACTTCTGTGCACCGCTGCTTATAAGCCTGATATAAGGAGAAGAAAGTGAAAATAAAGACAGTCACTATTTTTTCATCTGACTTTACCTTCAGTTGCTTTTAAGTAAAGAATGTCTCGTTATTGCAGCTGATTTATTCTGTACATATGGATTAGATGTAAAGTCAGCCAAGCCTGTCTCCTATTACTGCATCCATACAGAAAGCATAAAGATCCCATTCATCACAAATTCTGTCTCACCTTATCTGGGTGAACAACAAGGACTGCTTTGCGATAGACCTTCTTGACCTGCTCTGGAGTAACCAGGTCAGCCATGCCCACAGGCTTCCAGCGTGTCTCTCCTTCCCAAAGCACGGTGTGCATGGTGGAGAGCAGAGCACGGATGTTACGCTCCTTCCCCTCTATCCAGTCCAGAATCTAGGGCACAGAAGAGGGAGGCAGAGGAGGGGAGCCAATAACCAGTGAGGACCTGATTTGAAACAATTATTAGCATAACTGCTTTCAGTAGTTCTGGCTCTGGTTTTATCTAAAAAAAAAGCTTTTAAAGGAGCAATTAGCTGAACCAAAATTTGGTCATGGGAGACCTACATTGGACGCTTCATTAACTCTGAAATAAACAGAAAAGGTTTAACAGCCAAAGGTTTTCGAGTACACTATCCTACTTTTGGGAATCACTGAACTGCTTCTGTTGAGCTACACTGGATAAACAGGCGACCACCACCAAGCGAAATGTCATCAAAAACTAATTGTAATCAGACACAATGAACCAAAACTCAATAGTTCAACTTCATTAGTTTCAAACAAACGGCCCATGCCTTTAGTTTCTCAGGGTCCATTTCTTTGGCCATCTCCTCCTTCCTCATCTCTGCTATAGTCCTGGGCCCTTTCTTCTCTTTGGTCCCCGCAAAGCCCTGAGCAGACAGCAGGTCGTCAAAGTTGGCATCCGAGGGTTTGGGCTTCGAACCTGACAAAGAGGCAGACAAACACAAAGACAGAATACATACTTGTTAAGCAACAAATGCACTAATTACTATACGGTGAGCTGAAGAACAATGTATGTGTGCACAGCATGAAAATTTTAATGGATTAAAAATGCGGCGCTGTCTCTAAATGTTTGCAGATATTTTGTTAAACGTTTAACTTCAAAAATCAAACAAAAAAACCTTAAAACCTTCAAAATCCTCACAATTCTTAGTAAAATTTTTAGACCTTATATTTTGAAATATGATTTCAAGGTAATAAAATATTTGTTGAAAATGTTTTCTGCTCCAAGAGTGCTATGCAAAAGTGAAATATCTTTTTCTGAATCACTTCAGAGTTAAGTGTAATCTCTATTTTGTTTTAAAAGAAAAATGTCCTTTTATGTGAAATATACCCCAACTGACCAGCCACAACATTTGGAGCGTAACAATGAGCCTGTCGAGCTTACCCATCCCAGCCTGTGCTTTTCCCCCTGCGCTGGGTGAGCCTCCTCCCATTGCGGAGAAGCTAACATTGTAGTTGGGTCGATTCTGGGGCGATGTGTGCGGCATGGAAGTGTGGCTGGGGCTGGGCTTTGGCTGCGGAGCAGGACCCTGTCCTTGCGGTTGCCACCCTCCACCACTTCCACCAGCCTGCCACGAGGGGAAAGTGCCTCCTGCGTGGGGCTGCCAGGCTCCTGTGTGCTGGGGAGATGGTGGAGGCCTCGATGGGGAGCCCATTGGAGGGAAGGAAGGGGCCGTTCCAGTAGGGGTGGTGGGCTTGCTCGAGAAGCCAGAGCCTCCTGATCAAAAGGACAGAGATTATGGCATGCGAGGTAGTAGCAAAAATACTAAGAACTTAGGAACATTTCCAGCGTCTCACCTCCAAGGCTTCCCCCCAGGTTGCCAATATCAGCGAATGGGTCCAGAGTGTTTGGCTTGGTTTGGTGGGTGGGGGTGCTGTGGACTGAGCCAGTGGGACTGGTAGTGGCTGACCGACTGCCCATACCAAAACCTCCTGAATGAATCGGCCAACAGCAAAGCAGGAAAAATAAACGACACTGATGCCAACGTGTTTTACAAACAGTGTGGTATCTGCTTGTATGTATGTGTGGCTGTGTGCTTAGGAGAACCTGTGCTTGTGGTAGCAGGTCTGTTCCAGTCCCATCCTCCCATGGCGTTTTGCTGCTGAATGTTGACAGTAGGGGTGGTGGGTGGGACGGGGGAACTCCGACCTGTTGAAGCACATAACCATCGGTCACGGGCGGAGCACACGGAAAATGGGAATTGAGGGACACGAAAACATTAAGCCAAATAAAATAACAACAGAACTGAGCTTCAGAGAGCTGCTGTTTCGTGGATGTGGAAACAAAATTTATAGTTGCTAACTAAAAATTGTCCACAGAAGCCTGAAGCCAGAAGGCTCTTCTTCATGCACACATCATGCCCTAAATCCTCAAAAGTATAAAAAAGTGTAAACCTGAAGTTAAGAAAAACTGTTTTGCCATGTTTAAATTAGAAAATACTGACTGTGAGCTGAGGAAAAAATTACTAGTAGGAGCTTGTGCTGGAGTTGAAAAATCAAGCTGCACAATCTCTATGGAGTGGCAATGAGATGACCTGCAAACACTTCACATACAGCATGCAAACTCGTGAATTACAAAGCATACATTACATGAGCAATACAACAAAAATGTGTGAGTAAGCACAGAGAAAAGCTAAAAATGGATATATACTCAGCAGTCAGGTTTGGGTGTCAGTTTAAATAGAAGCACAGATGAAGGGAAATTATCGTAGTGGCATCTTGCAAATATCTGAAAACATGCCTTATCCTAATTTGGTTCAGGCTCTTGAAATGCTTTAAGTGCACCCAAAACGATGGTTTGGGGAAATGTTCAGCAGAGCAGCAAGGAGCATGCCTTACCGAGGCTTGTAGGCTGCAGGGTGGGTGATGGTGAGCGAGCAGCATGCAGGAAAGGGTCTGGCTGCCCCACTTTACCTGGTCCGAGGAATGAACCCATCACGTCCTGAGGCTTAGGCATCGGGCCGGTCCCGAAAGGATCAAATGCTGAGGAGAACCATCCACTAGTGTTATTGTCTTATGCTAAATTGCAACAGTAATTGTGCCTATTTGAAGTCTAGTTTTAGGTTGGACCTAAAAGGAAATCCTTTTTCAAACTTCTCACCTGGTGGGGCAGGTGAGGGGCATGGTGAGGCAGTGTTGGGGGCGACTTTGTGTGGAGTGGACTGGGCAGATGGAGGCCCGCTGGTTGACTGAGGTGGGCCCCCGAACAAGTCCCCTAGGAGGTCAGTGGTTGCAGCTGCTGTAGATGGGGGCTTAGATGATGGGCGGTTGACCTCGTTGCCATCGAGGCCGAGAAGATCGACTTCCTCGGCGGGAGCAGGGGCAGCAGAAGTGGGAGCCGGGAGGTCAGGTTTCTGATGGGCTGCACTGGCATTGCTTTGCTGGCTGGAGAGAGAAAGCATTTCATCATCCGACGGCTCGCTCTCTTCGCCACGTACCCGACCGTCTGGACCTCCGTGGGACCGACTTGGCTCTGAAAATGATGAGATGGGAAAAACAGAAAAGAGAGTCATGAGAAAGACACATCAATCACGAACAAAGCAATGACTGAAGAGATAACAAAGCAGACAAAGGGAATTAATTTGAGGTTCAGATATAAAGGGACAAGAGTGAAGCAGAGGATGATGGTAAACTACGCAGGTCATTGCTTCTACAGCCAGTACAGCTATTTGTGCTACGAGGTTGCAAACATACACACAGTCTGCAAATAAATTCTAGCTAGTAGTTGCTAGTTGGAGAAAACGTCTTAAATGTGATAAATTTCAACATAAAAGAATATGATGAAAAAAAATAAGAAGCTTGTACAGCATGGGATTAAACAGCTGTATAAATCAAAAGCAATATTTCACTTTGGTAGAACATTTTAACGTTGGATTTATTTACTCCCCAGACACGTTTTCCCTTTATTTCCTTTTGGGACTATGAGTTTTTCCCCCTAGTTCTCCATATGCATAAAAAAAAACCCTTAAAAACATGTCTCTGTATGCCCAGGAAAAAAAATGCTGGTATACATGTTATGGAAATTGTGTTAAAAGACTGGTGTTTATACAAAAGACAGGACAAAATATTTCTACCAAAATGATACATCATGGGCTACAAGAATGGGCTTAATTTCAATTCAATCAATGCAAATCACAGTTGGAAACCACCAAATGGATTTTCCAATAACCAAAATCCTTCCTGGGTAGAGCATGATTGAATTGAAGCAAAACCCTGGGTAACTACGCTCACTGTATAGTTCCTCTAGCAGGTCTGTGATCTCCTCTACCGTCTTACCCTCAAGATCCAAGCCCTCCATCTCATCTTGCAGGGACAAAAATGAGTCACATTAGTTTTTATGACTATGTGTTAATGTAAATTGATTAGCCACAACAATAAAACCACTAACATTGATACTGGAAATATTTCCAAACATCCGTATGATGAGGTGAGGGAGATCTTCACAATATTAGGCAAATGGCTTTAATGTCGTACTGGCTGGTTCATAAATATTAAAATAAGTCGTAAAAAAATTTGTAGCAAGTTCTTTTTGCCTAATCTTTATTTTGGTACCAGGTACACTTACGTAAAGTCAATCCAGGTTTGGGGTTAGAGTTTGTTATTAAGGTTAATGTAGCATTATGATTGGTTTTAGGTAAAGGTATGATTACAAATTGTAAAGGCTAACAAAACAAGCAAGCAAAAATGCTAACTAAAAACATTTTCAATACAAAATTCCACATTGCTTGTTAGTCAAGCTAACTGCTAATTTGCTAGCAGCTAACCCATTTTGCTTTAGCATTTTCAGTTCTTAGCTAAAGATTTTTAGTTTAGATAAGATAAGATAAGATAAGACTTTATTGATCCCACAACAGGGAAATTTTTTGCGTTAATTTAATTATGTTGGTAGTAAAATCTGACAACAGATTAAACAAAGCAGTAAATGTTTGATTCTAAACTTAACATCTGATTTGAGTTTTTAAAAAAGGAAAACTTAATGTGTCGTATTTTATAGACTGAACACCAGTTGTTGCCCCAGTGAAACCCTCTCATTTTTACCAGCAATCGCCAGTGCATCCTGATGTTCCTGGTGGCCAGAGAAGAGCACATTTGGGCTCAAGTCTTTACAAGGAAACTGCTCCCATGGTGGTGTTAGGTCTTTCTGTTTGTCCACCCCTTCCACCTCCACGTCCAATATCACATGGAAGAGCTGGGGATATTTCTCTGGAGAGTCACAGGCATCGAGCTCTGGTCTGAGAGGAAAATCAATATGTGTGAGAAAGAAAATTGAGAAGATAAAACAGTCAACAGAGTGGAAGTCTAGCAATATTATTTTTTATAGTGAGAAACCAGAAATCCCCGATTTTTGTAAGAGATTTTCCTTACTTGTTAAACTTTAACATAGTGGTTCCAGGAGCGATGAAGCCAGTGTGGAACTGAATCTGGAAGATCTGTGTGTTGGATACCTAACACAAGCAGGAACAAAGATAAATGTTGGTTACATTATATTTTATCAGCACTCTCCTGCAGTCAGTTACCCCTTACCTGTTGTTCTGCAATGTTTTTAGGTGTTATGCTCAAGTTTTGCATGTGATAAATCTTTGTCATGTAATAAAATAAAAGCAGCTGAGATAAGAAAATCCAGAAAAAGATACAAAATAAAAGAAAAAATGTTCAAGATAAAAAAGACAAGCCCACTTTAACCATTTTAACTGAATGGATTTTTAATTATTTTGTACTATTCATCTAGGTTTTAGTACTAATGTGCTATATAGCAAAATAATGAAGTCATTAAGCTACATATGCACATATTATTATAATGCAACGCATGGTGATGTACACCTATGTGCCAATAATCTGTCATAAGATTATTGAAAGACAGTAATACCCAGATGAAACACCTGGACCAAACTAAACCAAAAATAGCATAAATAGTGCATAAATGCTTCTTGCAGTAGTCATGAGTGAGTAAATCTGCATATTTCTATAAATGAAGTAAATCATTAAGTCAAAAAAACCTTCATCCAGCTTCTTCTTGTCTTAAACAATGCAACAATGAGACACAACGAGCTGTTGAAGCTACCTGAAACTCTACAGTGGCTTATACTTTAGCATGATCTTATCACCACAATCGTTCCAATACTGTCACTGTGACTTAGTTGGAGTTTGCTGCTTGCTGGTTTGATTGAGATGTTGAATTTATCGACATTTTATCTTATAAAGCAGACTAAGCAGAAGTGTACCTTGGCCTGCAGTCGTCCTCCAATGGTTGACCTCATGTGGTAGACTGAAACCACAACATCTCCTTGCACGCTTACACCCAGAGGGAAAACTACCTTGCCGTCCTGGACCCTGTGCTCTCTAGGCGTGCAGAGAAGGTGCAGCAAAGTGTAATTGAGGGAAAGTGTTACAGAGTGAGAAAAAGGAAGGGGGTATAATGACGCTTTGATTATACTTTCATTCATATCATACTCAGCATAAAATCTCTGAGACATTTGTAGTTATTCTATTCCAATACAGAACTGCAACGCTACCATGCTCTGCTGTTAGATGATGTCAAATTTTTTATTAATCTCGCTAATGTTACTTACCTCATCCTTTCATACTCCTGTGCAGTGGTGAAGATCTTCGTCTCTCCAATGAGAACGTCACAGAAAGGTCGACAGCCACTACGCTGCTTGTTGAAACAGGGGATGGGACTCATAGTGAGGGCCTTGATCACCAAGGGCTTGCAGTGGGGTAGGCTAGGCTTCTCTGATACCATGCTACATACATAACCTATGTACCTGCAGGCAGAGAAAACAAAAACAGCAGTTTTCAATTTTCAGCGCTCTGAATGATGCAATAAATGTAATTTGTGAGGAGACGCTTGCACAACCATCAACTGTTAACTTCTACAAGTATGGCAGGCGGACTCGTGGTTCTTCTTGCCCAGCAATCAAGTGTTTATGTTTAAGCTGAGACAACTAATAACTGTTGGCTTCAGTGATGGCTGTATGTGTATTTCAACATGTTATGCCTGTAACAGCATATGATCTGAAACTGTGCTCTTCTTCTTAAGTGTGAATGTGTTTTGACCTCATTTAATATGTGATTCTTTATTAGAAGTGGTAAATGTTCATTATCTATGAAAAATAGACTGCAGATTTATTAGACATTGAAGAATGTAACATCAGCAGAACCAAAGGACGACAACTGAGCACAAGGCTCCCACTTTTCTTCTTCTCTTTCTGTCAGATTCACACCCCCATGTTCACTGATGCAAACCTGCGGTGTGAAGGCCAGAGGCCAGAACCTGGTCTTTTGGCGCTGAGCAGCTGCATGGCAGGAACTGGATTATTGAAGAGGTGGCAGAAGCAGAACATGGCACAGACCAAAACACCTGAAGGAGCGCGACCATCCTGAAAACCCAAAACAAAGATAAAATTACATGTACATCTTATCATAACCGCAATTTGAGCCACTGGGGATTTTTTTCTTTTAAATAAACACACGTATTATTTTTCAATGAGTCTATTCATACATATGAACTGACTCTGAGTTCATTTCAGGTTACATGGATACTGTAACACTGTTGTTGACTGAGGTGAAAACAGCTTTTTTAAAAAGGAAGTGTTTCGTGAAGATTATGCAAGAAGAAGCAGTTTGCCAAGGCAAAGCCAAACCCACAATGACTTGGTAATAACATGCCCCAGCACATGCCAGTCTATAGTAGTCATGGCACTGAATTCCAATAAACAGAAACTCAGTTTCTATTGAAAAAGTCAGAGATGGTTGAATTCCCAAATGTGTCTAATGCAAGTGGCTGATATTGCTAAAGTGTCATGATCCACGCACTAAAAGTGCCTTTCATCCAATAAGCCTAAATAGGACACCAAAGAATACACCATTCTACAATAAGCATAATAAAATGACTTGTATCTATCATTTTTACTGAACATCACAGACCAAGATGCAAAAATGAAATATTCCTATCCTTTGCTTTTCATTTTCTTTTCAGTACCACCTGCTAAGTAACAGCAGTGAAGAAGCTCACACGGCTGATTAATAGAGACCACAAGAGCAGTCTGAAGAGCTCCAAGCGGGAATTTATTTGGAGAAAAAAAAAACTGTTACTCCAGCGTCAAGGATTGGCAACAGCCGTTGAAGAGGAAGAGAAGATTTCTGATCTGGGTGGTAACATAACCTGTATCTGGAAGAATGATCCCTTTTGCAAAACTGTTTTGATTTATGTAGATGTGGAAAAAGAAGGTGAGTCATGTTTGGAAAGCTGTTGAGCAGTTGTTGTAGCATTTAACAACTTCAGACTTTAGAGATCCGTGTCTTGGAAGCACTTCATTTGATGTGAAAGCAAAGTTGACATGTAATCAATGATGCCAATATCATTGTTGAGCAAAATGTTTTGGAAGGGGAACAAAAAGATTCTGACACTAAATATGCTTCAGTCTATTTCAGACTCTCTGCTTCGATTCAAAAGTGGGTCACAGGACATCAAACAGCTCAAAAATTAACGGATGTGTTGTGGGACCAACAAAAACAAGTCCCTTCACATAAAAATCGAAAGTACCTCACTATGTACTTGTTTTTCATGGGAGAATGACTAGTAATAATTTCATATGAATCCTTAATAAATTCAACTATACAAAGGAGGATGAAGAATTTAATATAGGGCTAATGTATGTGCATCTCCTTACCGAGCATGTGATTACACAGACGTTCTTGGGATTCTGTTTCAGCCAGTTGTACATGTTTTTGCACACAGCAAACAGGTTGTGGAGGCTGGGTGCTTGGCGTGAAGGCCAATTACACTCTGAAACCTGTATTGAAGTAGATGCCAGGAATAAAAGGAGGGAGAAGGAAAGGGATTCCAGTAAAAAGAAAGAAAGGAGGCAGATCAGAGAGATAAAAGGGCAGGAAAGGGTTGGGGAAAAAAGGAATAGAGGAGAGGAAACGGGAGTGGGTGAAGTTAGTAACAGCACTGCAGCAGCAGAGCAACACAACAGACCAGTTGCCATGATGAGTCATCTGCTAAAGATACAGTGACTTCACAATGCAGACAGTAATAATCCATAAAACTTCACCATGTTAACAACAAGGCATGACTCCTAACAAGCCTGACTCCTTAGCTCCCACATGTGCCTTCTATGCAGTAATAGGAAACCTAGCTGCGGAAATGTCCCAATGCTGAAAGATATGCATAACCATAAAAGCAAAATAAGATACAATAAACTGAGTGTTTGGAGTTTTATATTTCCAAATGTGGTAATTTAGTGGTAACACTGGGATTGGAAGCCCACAAATTAAATTCTGAATAATGAAATGAGTGCTGGAATACCAAAAACTGCAGTTTCAGGAACGGCCAGATGAGGTTGATCGCTGCTAGCTGCTTATTAGGCCTTGCATCAGCTAATTTGCATCATTACACTGGATTTCTCAAAGCTGTCTGGATTTCTCAAAGGTGTTTGAAGTTTTGTTGTGTTTTGTGAGATTTTGAGTAATTATTCAACTTGCTGCAGGGTTAATTGTATATTTAAAAAAAACTATCCAAGAAGTCTTTGGTCCTGTTTTTTTTTTTTTTTTTTTTTTTTTTTGGTAAGAGTAAAATTCTACCATTTATTTATGTGTTAGCACAAATTAGCAAGTACTGATGTCATGTGTGATGCAGCCATGCTCTGGTTTTGTTAGCCATCTAGCTTGTAGAAACTTTCCACCTTCTTGTCGAAATGTAGTCAGTTCTGGCTTCTAAAAAACCAAATGGTGACTGCCAAATTGACGGGTTATACACAAACCAGCTGATGACACTGGATACTTCATATACTGTTTGAACAAGAATTTTATGGTTTGAAACTCAAAAAATTATTCTCAAGTTTAAAAAAAGAAAGAAAAAATGTACTTTTTTAGCATTAAGCTAATGACTAGGAATAGGACTCAAGTACCGGCTGTTGTAGAGAGCTGGTTCACAGTAGTTCAATGAAATTGTTTATCTACTTATGCCTATTGATTCTGCTTATCGGTTCCTCTTGCACTTGTGCTGATATCAGTTTTTGTGCTGGAGGAGAAAAACTGCGGTGCAGTCTAAAGCGTTGATATGGACATTAATTTTATTTTTATCACACAAAAGGACGAGAGCTCGATGGTAATGGCAAACTGCATTCAGGACAGAAACATCTGGATTATGGTGCTAAAACAACTTCAGCTCTTTTTAAGTACCTGCACAGAAAGCATGTTAACACTAAGGCAGCTAAGAATCCAGGCTGATGTTAAAAGTGAGCAACTGCTGACCCCAGCCCAGTAGCCAGACCCTGAACTTCCACAGGTAACAAACTGATGGCCTGTCATGCTGCAGTCTTCATTTCTACCTGTTCATGATTCTAAAGTAGACTCATGAGACAATGCATTTTAGGTCATTTTACTGAAAACCTTGAAATATTTAAGTAACGTACTGCATTACCTTTATGCTAAATATTTTATGTAATATTGTGTGATAATTACCACAAAATTAACACTGATTACAACAAAGAGAGAAAATACCTGCAATGCGCACAAACATTTCACCACACAGCATGCAATTAATTTGCCTGAATGTAATGTGTTTGATATTCTGCTTAGTGATGGTGGTAAGAACCCAATGAGAACCTATAAGAGATTCAATAAGGAATCGAATGAATAATCCATAAAATTAGTGATCCGGTAATGAAATCGGAATCCTTAGCAATTACAGACCTGATAAAAAAAGCAAAACGAAACTTTACTCTGGGTCGTCTGAGTCTTTTAAGGAACAATCACGCCTAAAACTGTAATTAAGCCCTCCTATTCCTCTTCTATGTTTATAAAATGAAGAGTGCGAAAAAGGTGGAGCAACCACTACATGAGTAACAGCTTCATCGAGATCCATGGGCTACAGTCACACTCACCCTGTTGGAGAATTTGGCCCCACGGTAGTTACGCTGTGATAGGTTGAAAACAGTGTAGTGGTCCGCATGCCGGCTGTCAAGAAAAGAGCGGATGTCTTCGACGTGGTTCTGGTAGCCAATCTGCACCGACTCAGCTGGATAGGTCATCACTGAAAAAAAACAAACAAAGTTTGACATGTTCACATGTACAGTGCAATTAAGACAAACGCAGTCATGACAGAGAACGTTTTAACAGAACTCCAAACAGTCTCGTTCAAAACTAAGCACAGCCTATAATTCAGCAGCTTGTAGAACCTCCTTTAGCAGCAATAACATTTCAGCCATAATTTTGTGGATTTGCTTGTGTACGTAGGAACATTGCTGTTTCTGTTGTATGACCCAATTTCAACCAAGCATTAAATGTCAGAGATGGCCTCACGCTTGACTCTAGAATACTTTTACCAAATTCACCACCATTCTTTAAGGTTTCTATGGTTGATGTAATTAAATCCTGTACAACCTGCATGAAATTCTTCTTGAGATGACATGATGCGATCAAGTAAGAGTGGTTAGTTGCCTGGATTCGTGATATCACGAGATCACGCGAGATTTCAATCCACAGGAAAATCACTGGGGTTAGAAGAAAAGCACACACCATGTGTATGCCATTGCTATTTATTGTGGTTTTACCTGTCAAGGACAAAAACGTAAAGAAAATTCTGTATCAAACCTTGTAATCATACCTTTCCTACTTTTTCTTGACTCCTTGAATTTAAAATAATCATGAAAAGGATTTCCACATTAATAAATATCTTTCTATTAGCATTAAGTACTTTTGTTGGACTAACATAATTTGCATGGATTGGATCAGCTCAATGAAATTATGATGGACTCAACTCCAGTAAATAAGTTGATTCATCATTAATTAATTAAGTTGGTCCAACTCTAGTACGTTACACATTGGAATAACAGAATTGCATAACGCTAAAATAAAGAAATTTAATCACGTGGAAATCCTTTCGATGATTTTTTTTAATGTTCATTCAAAGAGTTTTTTTCATTGAGTGTCAGTCGCCTTATAATTGTCATGAGCTTTAACATGCTAACCGAGACCTGTAGAATCCAAAATATAACTCTGAGAATTGTACAGTCTGAGCCTGGAGTGAATTTTCTGTGACCCCCACTCCTGGGAAGACTGTGGTATTGTGTTAAAGCACACCAGACCAAACTGATCAAACTGATCACAAATTCCACTGCTCACACTTGCTGATGTTCAGTTAATTAAGTACATGGCTGCTACTTACTGTCTTAATTCCTATGGAAGCGGTAAGAGTGTGCTTAGTTTTTCACAGGACTACAGAGGGGTTCTGTGAAAACTTTTCATTTCTACATAACTGTATTTTTACCCACTGTGGAGTACAGGATTGCAAAAAGGTTAGCTCAGTAGCTCTACACTCCAGCATGACTACCATGGGATATAAAGCCCTCGAGTGACAAATGTCTGACTGACTTTGCCTTTTAAAGGGCACATTGCTGCTCAGTCAAAAAACTGGAAAACAGTCCAAGTAACATTGTTAAAGTTCATCTATCTACACACATGCGTATATACAATGCCCATTCGCTAGAAATACATTTACCTATGATCCGTGATGTTATGTAGGCAATGTCCAGCTCCCCTTTGGTATAACTGTAATGAAAAAAGAAATCTTTGAAAACACGTTTTATTACAGTAATATATGTAAAACCAATGTCCACTGTCCACAAGCATCTCAATAAATGTTTAAAATATAAGTTGTGGTATGCTTTACAAAATCACCTTGCTTTTGTATTTCTGTGATTTAGATATGAAATGTTAGAGATTCATAATGACTGTTTCTGTGCATTTAGCTACCAAGACAAAATGATGCATATATAAAAAGTTAGTATAAGAATATCCGGCATCCAAAAAGGTTGATCCACCTTTCTGTCATTCACAGGTTGAACTGCATTACAGGCATATCCAAGTGATTAACTTCAGCAGGCTTTAGAGCTGAAGCATCCATGTGTCAGGAACTGGGGAAGTTATCTTGTTCAGGCTCACCACTCTAGGCTGAACTGCCTGGGATCAAAGAAATACCATATGTGAATTCTTAAATTGAGCAGCACTGCCTTTCATTGCCAAATGTAGCTCTGCCATATGGACCTTTTTTTTTTCGACTGTGGGGGCAGCTGCGGTGCACTCACATACAAGCAGTCCACTAGTGCTCCAGCACAGCAGTGGTGGAAACACGTACTAATGAAACACTGCCAAAAAGGCTCAGGGTGGGGTTAGAGTGAGAGCCGAAATTTGTTTTTGGACAAATGACTCACAAAAAGAAAATCTCACAACTGACAGCAGCAGAGGAAGGCTCAGCTCACTGTAGTTGCATTTATCTTTCAAGACAGGTTTGTAGGCTAATGCGAATCAAATTGAGTTGGCTTGTTGCCTACTGTGTAAATCCTGCAAGCTAGGCCTAGCTGGGACCGTCATCTCCGTGTGATCATGGAGGAGTGCCATATGGGCCTGCTGCAGTCCTAGACCTGGTTATGTAATGCAGTCCTTCTCAGCTAGACTGCTAAATGAGTCTTGGGTTTTTCTGTAAACATACCAAGTGTACCATATCACGTCAATGTGTGCTTTGATTTAGGGCGTTTGTGTAGTTTAGCCTTAAAAAATAATGTAACTGCTAATATACTACAATATAACAGACAAACAACCTTAATTAAATCCAACAGTGAGGGCAGTGCATGTAAGTCCTCTATAATGAGGTAATTGGGCCACAATTGAAGCTTCTATTTTGATCTCAGAGTGTTTGTTGTTCCCAGAGTGGAAAAGCAGAGTCAACGTTTGACCGATTTAACGTGGAAAAAAAGATCAGTTTTATCTTTACATTATACTTTTATTAGTAAATGGGGTCTGAGAGAGCAGAAAGGTGACATTTCTGCTGGATATTAACACTTCTGTGTGTACATATGTGTGGTTTTACCTATTTCTATGCTGAATAATACATCTATTACCATGGAAACAGGTACACAATTATGAGCCAACTAAACTGTGTGTAATAGAGAAACCCATCTCCAGTATGAAAAATGAAAAATATTGTATTAATGTGCAATCTGAACACCCACCAACTAACTAATAACAATAACACCACTATCAACACGTGACCTGACAAGACCAATTTAAAAACGGTAACGACCAGCTGATCCCAGCTGTGGTGGAGCGTTGATCTAATTACTGTGGAGATGCTAAATGCCAGCAGATGTTTTTTCAGACTGCTATAAAAAGTTTCTTGTCAGTCCTTTGTGTTACACAAAGACATTTGATAAAAGCTGTTGATATGCAGTCGATATCAGAGCGCACAATCAAAAACAAGCCCACGTCTAACAGACAGGAAGCTATGACGAGACTGGTGCAATTTCCTCCTGCTGGAAAATGATTAGATACATTTTGTAAATTGCACATAAATAGTCAGAAGGTTTGATTTTGGACTCAGTCTTTGTTTAATCTGCCACTGAATCCCTTTTTTTTCCCACCAAGTGGGCAATTTATCTAAAGGTAGTCAGTCTAGCAACTGTGTGACTAATAATTTGAAGGACTCACTTCTAAAATTGTGGTTTACCAAGATACCAATCATGCTAGCTCATTAAGATAACATAATGCTTATTCATTATTAACTTATCATCCCTGTACGGATGTTAGTATTTCATACCATTAATATATCATTCCACATCTTAGTTTTCTCTCATATGTATACTGTTACAATGGGGGGATGTTCCAATTAAACATAGTCAGAGTTTCAAATAAAGAGGTCATTTATGTAGTGTCCAAATAAGCCCTGTGAGCCACATTTGAGACTACTTGGTTTCAGACATAGACAGTGTTAAACATGGAGGTAGCCTTGGTGACGTCACCCACTGGTTTTGGACTCTACATTCTGAGCTTCAGGTTTGGCTAAAGCTCAGACATTTTGCTTCAGCTATGGACATTGCCCCTTAAGGCAGCGATCCCCAACCTTTTTTGCACCATGGACCGGTTTATGTCCGACAATATTTTCACAGCCTTTAAGGTATCGTGGATAAGTACAACAAATAAAACCAGTCCCAGAACCAAAAAAAAAGAAGATTTATTGTGAGAGTTTAGGCACCCAAGCCTCAACTCTCACGGCCCAGTACCAAATGACTCACAGACCGGGCCCGGGGTTGAGGACCGCTGCCTTAAGGCACACGGTGCTGGCTATAAGCACAGAAGCCCCACCCACCTTCTGTTCAAACCTTCTATTTGTGAGTATCACCCAATTAGAAGAAAGATGTCTACAAAAGTGTGGCGAAAGAGAACTAAAACACTTTGTACTATTGTACTGTACTGATGGCAGCAACAGATCTCTAAAACGTTGGGACAGGGGGACAGAAGACTGGAATGGTAAGTGGTACTAATAAGAAACAGTTGGAGAAACATTTTGCAACTAATTAGGTTATTTGGTAACAGGCTCGTAATAAGACTGGGTATAAAAAGATCATATTACCAAGGCAGAGTTTCTGAGAAGTAAAGATAGACAGATGTTTACCAATCTGCAAAAAATGTCTCTAATTGTAAAGCATTTTCAGAAACATATCAGAATATTGTTCCTTGATGTAAAAGTACTTTATCTGATCTTTTTTAGAACACAGTAGCTGAACATCCGAATCAAAAAGATTCAGAGAATCCCGACAAATCTCTTTAAATGACAAGGCTGAAAATCAATTCTTGGGGCCGATGATTTTTCTCTGGGTTAGAGGTTGTTTGAAATGGACTGAAAGTGGAAAACTGTTTTGTGAATATGAAATACACTGTTGATACATCTTTCAGACTAAAAAGGAGAGAGACTATCTGGCTTGCTATCAGCTGTCAGTTCAAAAGTCTGCATCTCTGATGGGATGTTGGTGCATTAGTGCCTATGGAAATGACTGCTTGAACAGTCACCTTCAATGCTGAAAGGTATATAAAGGCTTTAGAGCAACATACTCTCCCATTCAGACAACATCTTTTTCAGCAATACAATGCTAAACCACATACTGCATCTACCAGATTACAACGCACAGCTTCATAGTAGAAGACTCCAGGTGCTAAAGTGGCACGCCTGCTGTCCAGACCTTTCACCAAAAACACAAAAGAGAAGACACAACGGTAAACGCAGTTCTGTCCCAACTTTCTTTAGACGAGTTACTGCCGTCAAATTCCAAATGAGCTAATAGTTTCTTTAAAGTGGTACATTTTCTCATTCCAAAACATTTTATCTATGTTTTCTACATTCTATTGGTCTATGACATTTCCAAATGATTGCATTCTGTTTATATTTACAGTTTACACAGCGTCCAAACTTGGTTACTGTAGTGGGCTTGTAACAGGTCACCCGTACATTTGCATCTTTCTGTGGATTACATGATCACTAATGGTCACCACTGATCTTTTCTCTCTTCTATCTGACCTGAGAGACAAAACAACAATTTTTAGCAGTTAGTAATTTTTATGTGACTTTCTTATTGCTGCACTACTTTATTCAACTTGATATTGGCATTAACTCTGATGTAATAACTCACATTTTGTGATAAAAAAAAACCAGTAAAAAACCCCCAAAAGGTAAACTTGCTTGGGTTGGTGTATAGATGTACCGATATGTTATTAAACCCATTCTGAGCAGTACAGCACTTCATGTTCATGTTTTCCTCCGAGAAAGTAAACACCCTGAGTTTATAAGACATTTTAGGCTGAATACATGAGAAGTGAGATGCTCTATTAGAACCTCTCAAGACTACACAAACATAGTCTCAACCAAATCAATGTAAGTGGGTTAGATCCCGATGGATATTAGAGTCGGGCTCTCTACATTTCCCCTATGGTCTTCTCTAAAATTCACTTGTCTTCATTTTGTTTAAGCAGGATTTTTATAGCATGTCTGCTTAAACCAATTTAAGTGGCTACATAGTGTTTGCACTGCAATCATCTATCCTCAGGGCCTGATTTAGCTTCATTCACTCTTCAAAATCACAGTGGGATTTTTTTTTTAATTCACCAGAGTTTCTTATTTTTGTAGATAAGATGTGCTGTAAGTTTGTGTTCTGTATGTTTTGGTATCTGAAAAATGACATGGATAATAAAATTGGGAAAACTGGAGTTTTAGATGCAGATCAAAGTTTGAAAACTTGAGGGAAAAAGGCAAATTAATGTGTGTCTGATAGGGAGGTCGGTGGAGGGGGGGTTACAGCCTGGGTGCAGACCAAGCACACCGTGTTATTCACAAAACCAGCACAGCCATCAAGGCTCCATATTCATTGCGCTTCTCACAGACACAAACACATTGTTGCCTCAATTCGCCTGCCCTGCAAATTTTTCTTCTTCAGCTACGTAAAGAAACACAGGTTGGTTTTAATAATTCAGAAGCAGCTCTTTCCCTCGACTACGCATGAGAACAGAAGCAGAGAGGGACGGATCAAGACCTGTCGGGGCATTCAAAGAAGGCCCGTTTAACAGCAGGGGTGTCATGTTATACCGAGGAAGCTCAAGGGAATTTTTTTTTCCTTGGTTGACATTCTTGTATCTCATTTAAACCTGCTTTAACACTTTGTCCATGTCAGCAGGCACGGTTGAATATTGGCAGTCACATTTGAGATAAAGTCCAAAATTTACTCAAAATCTATTTACTCAAATCTTCTGTTAACCAACAACTTAACCAAAGGACTACATAACAAGAAAATATGGAATGTTTTGCTGGAATAATGATATATTAATCGAAACAGAATTGTTTGGAAGTGGTCTGAATGCATACTGTTTAAGAAAGCAAGAGGTATGAGCTAGCCTACTTCTCCCTCCATTATCCCTTCCATTTATTCACACATGCATATACAGTCCCCACAAACACACTTCACATCGCATCACACAGGTTCCTAATGAAATGAATCCTTCTGTATCAGCAGTGCTCTGGCCATTTGGCACAATGAACCGCCATGAATAATGCAGCCAGAAGTGGGGCAATAGACACCAAAGAGAGAGGGAGAGAAGAGAGGAGAGGAGAGGAAGAAAGGTGGAGCCGAGCGGGCAGTCGATCAACTGAAAAACACAAGGGGAACGAGAGGACAGGAGAGTGGGGGTTTGCCAAGATGTGAGCGACAGAAAGGGAGAGACCCTGGAGAGGAAATTTCACAATCAGACTTGCTGAGTCAATAGTGAGGGGAGCAACGTAGGGGTGTGTGTTTGTGTGTGTTTGTGTGTTTGATAATACAGAGGCCTCTTTGTGCCGCCCTGTGCAGATGCCTGTGCACAAACACACTGGGACGACCGAGCCGTGCCAGACTCTGAAACCTCACTCTTTCCTCCCTCCATCCCAACTGCTCTGCTGCTTCACTTCTAAAGCTAGTCGGAGACGCTTGTGATCAACATCTGAAACAGCATTTGGTTAACCAGCTCGCTCGCTACTGAACGAGCGCTAAGCACAGATTTAAGCTGGACTTGTGTGCAGTATTCATCTTTGGCTGTACAACACTCCTAATTGTTGTTAGAAAAATATCTACAGCGGGGATGTCAAACATGTTTTAAATTGTTTGCCAAATACAGCCCACTTTGATCTGAAGAGGGCCGAACCAGTGATGGTTCCTTTTTTATCAGGGTAAAGAAGTTTAATTACACATTTAATTTCATTTAATATAAGCAAAAAAGTGCAATTTCAGCATTTCTCTACATGGTAAAGAAATGCTGCAGCAGTAAATGTGAGACATCTGTTAGCATTTCTAAAATTATAGAAAAATTATAGATTATTGTTTATTACTTTGGTGTGGTTTGAATGACAATAGGGTCCCTGGTTAGTAGAAAAACTGTAAAATTTAGGAAAATACAGTTAAAAGTCCAAAATCTATGCCCTCCTTCACATTTTCCAAAGCCAATCAGTGGACCTGATTGGAGTTTCTGGTGGGCCAATTCTGACCCCTGGCCCTTATGTTTGACTGCACAGTGTATTTAATTCAGTGTCACATGGTAATAAACTCAAGATAAGCTAGATGTGATCACAATGACTAAAAATCATATCTGTAAAAATCAAAAGCACTGACTGAGCTTATATTCAAGGTCATCATCTTGAGCACTTCTGGGCCATTTTTGTCTTTTTTTCTTTTCTTTTTGTCTCTCGGTCAGACTTTGTCTCTGCGATCCTTTAACTTGTTTTCATTTTTGGGATGTGAACAAAGTTGCAGAGAGCTGATCACTCTTGTGAGTAATCCAGGTATTGGGCAAGGTCTGGGTTAGTGTGGCCAAAAAATGCTCTGATGAATGAGACATGCTGGTAGCACCAGGTCCATCAGAATGTTCCAGCAGAGGTCTGTATTGACCATCTGACCCAGTGAAGTACGCTCCTGGTTTTGTTCCTCACAGGATGTGCTCCCTTCAGGTTTGTAAACCTCAAACTCTTCACCTGACAACTGCTGGAAAGCATCAACAGTGATGATCCTTGATGATATTCAGGTCATTTTGAAATAGACGTTAATGTGAGGCTAAAAATCGCTGTCTGGACATAAACAACACGACAACCTTGAACATAAGATCAGCCAAATTTTAATCAAATAAGAGTTTTTTATTTTTAATCATCACCTCTATACAGTTGCAGTAGCCAACCAAGTCTCCATTGCTTCTGTTGCTCAAGTCTCTCGAAAAATAATCTTTGCTTATTAGTATAAGATTTGAGCAAAACTGTATTCATTCCTGTAAAATGAAACCATATGAATGCAGTGGTCACTTACGTAGCAACTTGATGCATGACTTTGGTGGAGGTGTCCTTCAGCGTGTCTTTCAGGTTGTCTTTAAAGTTGCTGAAGAACTTGCCAGCTCCTCCCTTGACCATATCCAGCAGTCCTCCGCCATAGCCTGCATCCATATCTGAGAACAAAGGAGCAAGAAGCTTTTCAAGCTCTGATGTCACTGATGTCCAACAAATTCCTACTTCATTTTGATTTAGGGCAGTCACTGTAGCTGATCCCACCTTTGTGGCACAGGGAAAGCGACCAAAATTACACGTGAGAGGAGGGCAACCTTCCGCTGAAACGTCCCATCATACGTTTTTGCGCAAATGAATTATACACGCAGTGCTCGAAGACCCGCGATCCTTCGAGCACTAATTCAGAGGTTTTTTATTTTGGTGATGAACATGAGTCACTGCTCTACACACTGAGTAAACATCCATTGAGACTGTGTCAGCTCCCAAACAGACAAAAAACAAACCAAAAACCAGCAATAAAAAACTTAAACATAAAAAATCAAAAAGAAAGAACAATACAGAATCCACATCTGAACCAAAGAGTAAAACAGTGAAATGTGGATTATTAAATATTAGGTCTCTCTCCTCCAAGTCTCTGTTAGTACATGACTTAATAATTGACCAACAAATCGATTTACTCTGCCTTACAGAAACCTGGTTGCAGCAGGATGATTATGTTAGTTTAAATGAATCAACACCCCCGAGTCATTCTAACTACCAGAAACCTCGAAGCACAGGCCGAGGGGGCGGTGTGGCAGCAATTTTTCACACCAGTCTATTAATTAACGAAAGACCAAGACAGACTTTTAATTCATTTGAAAGCCTGATGCTTAGCCTTGTCCACCCCAGCTGTAAAACTCAGAAACCAGTCTTACTTGTTATCATCTATCGTCCACCTGGGCCTTACACAGAGTTTCTCTCTGATTTCTCAGACTTTTTATCTGATTTAGTGCTCAGCTCAGATAAAATAATTATTGTGGGTGATTTTAACATCCATGTAGATGCTAAAAATGACAGCCTCAAAATTGCATTTAATCTGTTATTAGACTCAATTGGCTTCTCTCAAAATGTAAAAGAACCCACCCACCACTTTAATCACACTCTAGATCTTGTTTTAACATATGGCTTAGAAACTGAACATTTAACAGTGTTTCCTGAAAACCCTCTGCTGTCTGATCATTTCCTGATAACATTTACATTTACAATAATTGATTACACAGCAGTGGAGAGTAGACTTTATCAAAGTAGATGTCTTTCTGAAAGTGCTGTAACTAAGTTTAAGAATATAATCCACCCACTGTTATCATCTTCAATGCCCTGTACCAACATAGAGCAGGACAGCTACCTGAACGCTACTCCAACAGAGGTCGATTATCTTGTTAATAATTTTACCTCCTCACTACGTACGACTCTGGATACTGTAGCTCCAGTGAAAACTAAAGTCTCAAATCAGAAGTACCTGACTCCGTGGTATAATTCTCAAACACGTAGCCTAAAGCAGATAACTCGTAAGCTGGAGAGGAAATGGCGTGTCACAAATTTAGAGGATCATCATTTAGCCTGGAGAAATAGTTTGTTGCTTTATAAGAAAGCCCTCCGCAAAGCCAGAACATCTTACTATTCGTCACTGATTGAAGAAAATAAGAACAACCCCAGGTTTCTCTTCAGCACTGTAGCCAGGCTGACAAAAAGTCAGAGCTCTACTGAGCCAACAATCCCTTTAACGTTAACTAGTAATGACTTCATGAACTTCTTCAGAAATAAAATTTTTATCATTAGAGAAAAAATTACCAATAATCATCCCACAGATGTAATATCGTCTACAGCTACTTTTAGTACCATTGATGTTAAGTTAGACTCTTTTTCTCCAATTGATCTTTCTGAGTTAACTTCAATAATTACTTCCTCTAAACCATCAACGTGTCTTTTAGACCCCATTCCTACAAAACTGCTCAAAGAAGTCCTGCCATTAATTAATTCTTCAATCTTAAATATGATCAATCTATCTCTAATAATCGGCTATGTACCACAGGCCTTCAAGGTGGCTGTAGTTAAACCTTTACTCAAAAAGCCATCTCTAGACCCAGCTGTCTTAGCTAATTATAGGCCAATATCCAACCTTCCTTTCATATCAAAAATCCTTGAAAGAGTAGTTGTCAAACAGCTAACAGATCATCTGCAGAGGAATGGCTTATTTGAAGAGTTTCAGTCAGGTTTCAGAGCTCATCACAGCACAGAAACAGCTTTAGTGAAGGTTACAAATGATCTTCTTATGGCCTCTGACAGTGGACTCATCTCTGTGCTTGTCCTGCTAGACCTTAGTGCTGCGTTCGATACTGTTGACCATAATATCTTATTAGAGCGATTAGAACATGCTGTAGGTATTACAGGTACTGCACTGCAGTGGTTTGTATCATATCTATCTAATAGACTCCAATTTGTTCAAGTAAATGGAGAGTCCTCTTCACCCACTAAGGTCAATTATGGAGTTCCACAGGGTTCAGTGCTAGGACCAATTCTATTTACATTATACATGCTTCCCCTAGGCAGCATCATTAGAAGACATAGCATAAATTTCCACTGCTATGCAGATGATACGCAGCTCTATCTATCCATGAAGCCAGGTAACACACACCAATTAGTTAAACTGCAGGAATGTCTTAAAGACATAAAGACCTGGATGGCCGCTAACTTCCTGCTTCTTAATTCAGATAAAACTGAGGTTATTGTACTTGGTCCTGAAAATCTTAGAAATATGGCATCTAAGCAGATCCTTACTATGGATGGCATTACCTTGGCCTCCAGTAATGCTGTGAGGAACCTTGGAGTCATTTTTGACCAGGACATGTCCTTCAAGGCACATATTAAACAAATATGTAAGACCGCTTTCTTCCATTTGCGCAACATCTCTAAAATTAGAAATATCCTGTCTCAGAGTGACGCTGAAAAACTAGTTCATCCCTTCATTACTTCCAGGCTGGACTACTGTAATTCGTTATTATCAGGATGTCCTAAAAACTCGCTGAAAAGTCTTCAGTTAATCCAAAATGCTGCAGCAAGAGTACTGACAGGGACTAGAAAGAGAGAGCATATTTCTCCTGTCTTGGCTTCCCTTCATTGGCTTCCTGTTAAATCCAGAATTGAATTCAAAATTCTGCTCCTCACTTACAAGGTCTTAAATAATCAGGCCCCATCTTATCTTAATGACCTTGTAGTACCATATCACCCTATTAGAGCACTTCGCTCTCGCTCTGCAGGCTTACTTGCTGTTCCTAGAGTATTTAAAAGTAGAATGGGAGGGAGAGCCTTCAGTTTTCAGGCCCCTCTTCTGTGGAACCAGCTTCCAGTTTGGATTCGGGAGACAGACACTATCTCTACTTTTAAGATTAGGCTTAAAACTTTCCTTTTTGCTAAAGCATATAGTTAGGGCTGGACCAGGTGACCCTGAATCCTCCCTTAGTTATGCTGCAATAGACATAGGCTGCCGGGGATTCCCATGATGCATTGAGTTTTTCCTTTCCAGTCACCTTCTCACTCACTATGTGTTAATAGACCTCTCTGCATCGAATCATATCTGTTATTAATCTCTGTCTCTCGTCCACAGCATGTCTTTCATCCTGTTTTCCTTCTTTCACCCCAACCGGTCGCAGCAGATGGCCGCCCCTCCCTGAGCCTGGTTCTGCCGGAGGTTTCTTCCTGTTAAAAGGGAGTTTTTCCTTCCCACTGTCGCCAAAGTGCTTGCTCATAGGGGGTCATATGATATGATTGTTGGGTTTTTCTCTGTATTTATTATTGTGCGATCTACTGTACAATATAAAGCGCCTTGAGGCGACTTTTGTTGTGATTTGGCGCTGTATAAATAAAATTGAAAATTGAAATTGATGTGTGTAGGTGTGAAGGAATGATGGAGAAGGACATAAGAGACAAGACACACATTAAAATTCACACCAGCTCATGCGCATCTGTGTGTGTTTGCATATATTCTTAACATTGGATGAGGCCCATGTGTTTAATCTGAGTCACGCAGACCCTCCCTCCTCTGTCTGCCCTCTTCACCTACTGTGCATAGAAACCACCATGTCATTACTTTATATCATCTGGCAGTGCTGACTAATCTACCGACATTAAACATGATGCCGCAGACAAACACCCACAACCGGATTTTAGGCAAACTCTCCTCTTAGCATCATGCTTCATGCACAACCTGTCTTGTCTGCAGAAATGTGCACTTGCCGACAGAGAAGCATTCAGTCAGTGCTTGAGTTTATGATCTGTGAGGAGTGAAAAGAGCTTCTCCCAACCAAACCGGTCAGTGGGGATCATTAAGCTAGCTAAGCATCAAATTTTAGATCGGGCCCAGAGTAGGGTTGTTTTTCGGGTTTGGTGATCCTCATCTATAATTCATCTTCACGTATGTGCAAGTAGGTTTTTCCCCATTATTAAAAACAAAGAAAGCTTAGTTTATGTGTTGCACTGGCCTGGATAAACTAATGGAAGTAATGCAAAATATTTTTAACAGGCAACTTCTTCATCTATTCCAAAAAGAAAATTCCCAGTGATGCAGGAGAAGGAACACTGCGCACTTATGCAAAAACAGACTGAGTCTGTACAAAGTTTTTCTTTGGTTTTAATAGTTGGAAATGTCAGATTCACACTCTTAAAGATGTTATGGGTTTATCGATGACTTTCATCTGGACAGCACTGGGGAAAAGGGTTATTGAGGTTACACAGATGGTTCATTATGATGAGAAACTACTGTACCACTAGTTAGTAGTTTGTGGGATGTTTCTAACTCTGAAAATGGAATATGACAGGAATAGCTCATAGGAATAGCTAATGGGCTATGCAAGGACATATTTGTTTTCATGCTGGTTGGCTGCCGTGCCTGTCATGTCAGCCAACCAGCATGTCAGACTGTCAGGCCAAGTTCAGAGGTTGTCAAAATCAGAAGCCAAACAAAAACTTTCACTTTTATCTGAAACAACTACCCACATACTTTTGCTATGTTATCAAAATGTCAAAACTTGACATTTTGCTAAATGTTTTCTTTGCAATTGGATGAGAAGCTTGAAAGCATCAACTCCATCCTTATTTTAGGAGCTTGGAAAGACGCAAAGACATTACAAACAACGTCTAGGAGAAAAGCTGCGTGGAAAGTTTGATATACAACCACAGACAGCAGCTGCTTCAAACTCCTTCGACAGAGACTCCTTCACCACATGCATGATGTATTTGCAGCGATTCTTCACTAAGTTCCAAAATTAGACTTTTGGTCTCTGACTGCTGAGGCATGATGTGCATGACGGGGATTTATTTTTACTGAGAAATAAAACTCTTGCAGCCTGTGACACACCAAAATTCCCCCATGCTAAAAAAAATTGAATTGAACTTTGCAAACAGCAAAGATTACCAGTGTTAAGTCGAGTTTTTATACAATGTAACTGCATAAACATGTCTTTAAGATAGATAGATAGATAGATAGATAGATAGATAGATAGATAGATAGATAGATAGATAGATAGATAGATAGATAGATAGATAGATAGATAGATAGATAGATAGATAGATAGATAGATAGATAGATAGATTTTTTTTCTCTCTAATGTGTCAACATTTTTAAAGACAACAAAGACCCCAGAAAACATTTTTTAAAAGCAAAGCGATAGACAGGTTTGTAGTTGGCTAGTTTGTTTGATTAGTTTTGATTTGTGTGTCTTTTTTGTATTTAAGGTTTGTGTCGACTACTCTTTGCAATCCAAAAAGCATCTCAAGGATAATAAAGATTAAACAATCCAGTCACCTATCTCAGAAATATAGTTGCATCATTGGGTGTGTCTACACTGAACAATAAAAGCTAAAACAGTCCCCTTTCCTTTTTTTAGGCAAGGCTGTGATTTCAGTAGTACGTTTTGACCCATTTTAAGCTCCTTGGCATACACATCTGCCAGTCAGTGACCTTGACAGGATTAAGAAAACCAGGATCCTACACTCTACCCTGACATCAAGAACTAAGTGATGTTTGATACCTGTACAGATGGAGAAGCAGCAGTGATGCTAAATGAGCAAACATTCATAAAGAAATGTCACATCCAAAAGAGCTTTTCCACTTAAAGAAGGCTGGTCCGATAGCCCACATCGCCCCTCCTCAGCTGCCTAGTATCACATTCACTAAGCTGACCAATAGAAACAGGAGGGGAAGACAGAGGTGACTGAAGTGAGAGGAAAAAAGACAAGGCAGTTCTATTCATGTCCAGAGGGATCTGTTGGCTGTCAGCATATGTCTCCCTCCTTCTATAGCCTCAAACCTTACTCCCTCAATATCCAGCCTAGTGTTAACGACACAGATAGATGCACAGGGACAACAGTAAAGCTCAAAAGGCAAAAACCCTGCACTTAACCTCAGGGGTACCATAATCATGGGCCTTGTTTCTTCCTGAATTTCAACAACTGCAGTGTCAACCCGACGCTAATCTGCTTAATTATAGATGCTGCTGATAAGACAAGGAGTCTATGATTAATCATCTACTACACAGCTTAACCAGAAGTGTATTCCGCTCCTTTGAATGACAAGCAAGCCTTTACATGCTGCTGACACGCTGGTATTACAGCTCTGACTAAGTGTAGGAGGAAGCTGACAGAGAATTAGGCAAACTGATTCTTTTACAAAAGTTTTGAAATTCATAATTTTAAAAAACATTGTCACGACTTCTGAACCTTCAGATCCTTAAAGCTGCTTGGGATAGTTAAAAACAAGCCCAACTAATCTGTGTCATCTGTGTTTTAAACTTCATCATTACGTACAGTCTTGTGAAAAGCTTTTTACAGGACCTAAAGAAAACCAGAAGCTTTGGTCAGTTCGCTGAAATGGAGCATTCAAGTGTGTGTTAACACACGTGCCACGATATTCAGCACAAGGTTGGACTGTGCAACGCTCAGGAAAACTGCAAAAACCACAAGAGCTACATCTCGGATACTACAGGCCACAGTTAGCATGCTAAATGTTAGTTTATAACAGTACAATTAGAAAAAGACTGAATAAGTGCAGGTTGTTTGGATGGATTTCCCTTCTCTCTAAAAAGACTGTGGCAGCACAGCACATGCTGGCAAAGTTGCATCTGAGCAAACCACAAAACTTCTGGAACAATGTCCTTAAAACAGACGAGACAACGTTTGGTGAAAACCAATCACAGCATATCAGCACAAACACCTCATACCAACTGTCAAGCATGGAGGTGGAGGGGTGATAATCTGGGCTTGTTTTGAAACCACACAACCTGAGCACCTTGCAGGCACTGAGTCAAACCTTAAGTCGTCTGTATTCCAAACTCTTCTAGCATCAAATGTTAGCTTTAGCTAACATTTAGCTAACCCTCTTAGGGACACTAAAGGGGTGTCCAAATTCATAGGCTGCATCCTCCTGAGGACCCGTCCTTCGCAGTCTACGTGGGCCGGGTTCTCAGAAGATTGGGTAGGCCGGAAGTAAACGGCTGTGAAATTGGATGGTGTAGCCTTCAGATTTGCGTCACCGCTGTCTCGGTGGAGTTTAATAAACTCGGCCGTCTGCTCCTTGCTATCTAAAATATAACATGACACTGGTGTAAATTCTCTACCATCTCACACTTCTGTTTAATCAGTTTTCTGTTTGACATTTATTCAGCTGTGTGAAAACCAAGGAGGAACCCACCTGAGGGATTAATAAAGTTTTATTTTATCTAATCTAATCAATAAACTTTAATCTCAGCCAAACCAATTTACTCACGAACAAATAAAACACTGAAAAAAGCCAAACAGCAACATTTTTAGTTTATCTAAGTGACTTATATATCACATTTAATCTGAGTAGCGAAAGACCGCGGTGATCTGAAAATGATGTGCGGGGAGTTTGCCGTTCTCGCCGGCTCTAGTGACCCTCGAGCTCCCAGCTAGCTATCGAGCTGTTGGGTAACAGACGTCTCCGAAAACGTCGGAGCACTTTTGCAAATATGTGATATCTTGATAAACCGAGCAGATATTTGAAGTTTACACAGCTACATTCTCGCCTGAAAATATGTTAAAAGTTTATTTTGTGACCCAGAAAGAGTAATAACAGTAATATTTAAACTTAGTAGCGGCCGCCATTGTTGAAAACTGGAATTGGCTGGGCCGCGCTATGAATTCTGGGATATGGTGGACCACAAAGGATACACCCGACCCATCCTTCAAATTCAGGAGAAAGGAGGATGCATTTGTCAGCTGCATTCAGAGGAGTCCACGAATTTGGACAGCCTTTGTCGCGTCGCTATGACGTAATCGGTCTACAAATGTGGCCTCAGGAGGATGCAGCCCATTAATTTGGACACCATTTAGGGACACTCCCAATAGGGCTTAAAAAATCTGGGACTCTCCACCAGTTGCTCTTAGAACTGAAAAAGCTCCTCGGATGAGAGGTTAAACGTCTTCAAGAAACTTCAAGAAGTCCAGGCACTTTTCTTTTTACCCTCCTTAGCTTTAGCTAATGCTTGTCCAAACTGGATCATGCATTAAGACAACAATCCCAAACATATCAGCAAATCTACAACCGAATGGTTGAAAAAGAAAAGAGTCAAGGTGTTGCGATGGGTCAGTCCAAGTCCAGACCTCAACCTGACTGAAATGCTGCAGCAAGACCTTAACAGAGCTGTGTATACACAAATGCCCACAAACCTCAATGAGCTGAAGCAACGCTATAATGAAGAGTGGAAGAGTTTCTATGGGCACTGCAGTGTCCACAGAAACTATTTATCGTCACATGTAACACGTTTGATAAACATACAATGACAATATCAAACAGCTGAGTTATTTAAACAGATGTAAAACTGTGGTGGGGTTATGCCATGCTCTGTATAAATTAACCCCAGTAAATGGCAGAAAGTGTTGTAGTAAGATCTAACAGGATGATGTTGGTGATGTTGAAACCAAACTGGAAAGTGAACTTGGACCAATGATCTACCATTTATCTGTTCACTCATCTATATTTTTTCCATATTCTAATTATCCTAAGTGGTTCCCTTTTTGGACAGTTTAATTGCACAGTGTCAGCTGTATCGGCTACTTTACACCAAATGACTTTTTATAAAGCTGATGCAGTGATTCTCAAACTTACTGGCTGTTAAACTGAAGCAGCATCTGCTTACAACAACAAATTGTTTCATAGGCCTGAAGATATGACCATTTCAGACAGACTGTGAAATGCCAAACTCCACAGGACTCACAAAAAAATAGGCAATGAAATCTATATTTAAGAAGAAAAATTATATTTAACATGATTTCAATGGCCCATTAATCATCCCGTGTGACCGCAGAGTTTAGAAACCCCGATCTAGATTAAATTAGACAATAAAAATCTAAGCTAGCTACACGATAACTTAGAAAGTATTTAGCGGTGGTGAAAGAAAAGTACAGATTGGTGTATTCAGCAAGATCATTAGGGCCTTTAGTTTTATTGTGTTGCTGAAATATTACAATCGAAATGATACCAGTCCTTAATTAAGCAAGTTACATTTTTTTTTTTATTGTGCAGGCTTACTTTATTTTCTATATATTTCCTAAGTTGTTTTTATCTATATTTATTATAGAGTGTGGTTACCTTGTAGTCATACACCCTCAATGTGACCCTCACCTTTGCTTCAGCACATTTTGCCTATCTCTGTTTTTTTCAGTCATTATGCCCCTGCAGATCTGTTAGAATCTGCCTGTTTGCTTTCCTGTTGGTCTGGTAGCTTGCCCATGTGCCTCTGTGTCCATGACACAGATGGATGTGGGAGTCTGCTGGCTAGTGAGCCAGCTACAGTGACAAACCCTGCTAATGGAGACACCAGAGGAGGCTCTGATACAGGCTCTATCAGGTAATAGAGCAGCGGTTAGCCTGGCCATTTAGAGGAAGAGAGCACAGGAAATCAGCAGCACAGAGGGCCCTTGGCTTTGTGAGAAAGATCAATAGCTTGTTTGAATGTGGTTCCCTCCTCCTAGAGTGCCAACCTTTACCCCTCCGCATCCAGCATTGTGGGGAAAAAACAGATGGATGCATAGACACACACATGCACACACAAGCAGATCAAAAAGGTTGTCTGTACACACTGGCCAGGCAGACATCTGACACAGGAGTGCCCCCCCCCCCCCCCCCCACCCACCCACCCACCCCACCCCATTCCCCACCCACAATCCCCTTTCCTCATTGACCCTCCCACCCTCCTCATCCAGCTTCTTTTGTTTCACACAAATGTTCATCTCTGGAGACTGGCTGACTCCACAGAGTACTGCAGTGTGGTGAACACACACTCTACAAACAGGCCTCACAATCTAGATACGCCTATCAGCCTTATGTTATTTATTTATTTTGCATATGTTTTAATTGTTGTTATTATTCTGTAATATAGGTATTAATAACTGTAGTGCTAATATTTTTGGACAACTGTGCCATCATTTCAATTTTTTAAAACTGGAAATTATTTTTAAGTTTGAGTTGGTTGTTCACATTTGACATGTTCAAATTATTACTTTTATACATTTATAAGAGAAGGAAGCCTATTCACATTCATCACATGACTCTATATAGAGGTGCATAGGATGTTATGCTAATGAGAGCCTTTGCTATTATTAAAAGTGGCAGAGTCCATGGAAAGAGCCAAATGTCTGGCATGTGACAAAAATTTATATTTGTATCATGAGCCAGGTATTTGGCTCTTATCATGGAGTCTGCTATTTTAGGAATAGTAAGTATGGAAGGAGCGCAGGCAACAGAAACTATCCCAAAACTATACCACCCTATAGGATTTATTTTTAAACAAAAAACTGAATCTGTCAAAACCAATGAATTCAAACAGCTGGATTAAATTACAGCACTTTGGTGGATTGGAGTACTAACATCCACAGGGTTTTTGTTTTTCTTATATATCAGATATGTGGGGCTAATAATCTGTCATCAACAACTACCAGATTAAAACCTAAACAGAGAGGATTTGTGCTTCTACCGCCCCAAACTAAACAAGATTTATCCTCTTAACTGTTGACATATGATATTTCTGCTACAGTTGCGGTAGAATTTTGGTCTTAAAGCCCATGTGCAAAGTAAATAAACCATGAAATATGGTCTACATAGCAGATAGCACCCAAATTTAGCAATAAAATTACTTTGCATAGACTTTTCCCGTAATTTTAATAGAAAAAAAATTGATAAGTGTTTAAAAAATTCAGAACATATTTTTGGATACAGTAAACATCTGCATCTATAGAAGCCTGTTTGAAGTTGGTAGGAACAGATAGGTCATGCAAGAAGAGTAAGGCGTATTTACAAATTCATATATGGCATATATGTTTACATCTATTTTACAGTAGCAGCTCAGTACAGTCTCTTAGGTGGGGTCTGGGATTTTAGGATTCCTCTGTAGGCTACTTTCACTTATGTTAGCCATTATGTTGTCCACTGCTACCAAGACAATTACAGGCCGCGGTAACACTCAGTAAAGTCAAAACACCTTCATTAAAGCCCTTTCCGCGTCCACGAAGGCTCCAAACGCCATTCGTAAAGCAGCCGGAGGCGGTAGGGGCTCTTACCTGAGCTGTCCATGGTGCTGCAGTCCTCCTCTCTCAGCGGGCCCGCCTTCGGTCCGAGGGTGGCCGCTATGGAGCCTCCGAGTGTGCCGCCGCTGCTCCCTCTGCCGATGCTGAAGCTATCCCCTCCGCTATCGACCAGCTGCAAAGATTCATATCCATCGTAACTGCTCTTTTTCTTGTAGGCCCCCAGCAAGCTCATTACCAAAGGAAACAAAAGAAGGGAAATTAAACACAAAAGAAGCCCAGAAGACGTAGAAAGCGACGCCGTCACCGCCGCTGCTGCCCGAGCTGCTGCTGCTGCTAGTGCCTCCTCCTCTGCTGCTGCTGCTGGGTGCACCACATGTCCGGGGATGAGAGGGTGGCCGCTCTCCTCTGTTTGTGATAGAAAACCGGGTGGTCTCTCGCTCTCTTTCTCTCTCCCTCTCTCTCTTTCCTCTATTGCATCCTCCTTTTCTCAGCAGCGCATTCTACTACGACGCCTGTGCTACTGCTGTAGTCCCCGACTGAGTACAAGGGAAATCCACCCCAACTCACTCACAGTCGTCCTGCGTTAAAGCTGCACTCACACTCTCTAGTAGGCTGGTTGAGACTAGAAGCATTCGTTTAAATCTGGTAAGTAATATCCCAAATCTTTCACTTGTTATATCATTAGTGCAAAACATTAGGACAATTGTAAAGAACTGCACTTACTTCCAGTGTTTATGCTGGATTAAATCATATTAAATGTCCCAAAATAGTTCAAAATGCATGTCACGGTTTAACAGAGTCCATGTCTTTAAGTGACTTGTTTTGGTCAGATCTAATAAATAACCCAAAGGTATTAAAATTTACAATAAGACAGCAAAATATGGACTTAAAATGGACTCACATAATTAACAGATGATTTGAACAGTGGCTTCTTTTCTCCCAGTAAATCAGTTCATTTTTAAGTGATGAAGGGAACTAAACTGTTGGATTTCCACACTCGAGTCAAATGATGAATCGTGCTTGCAATGACATGTGCATAGTAGAGGCAGAGATTTGAATGGTCTGAGGTGTGTGTGTAGATGAATTGTTGATTTAAATGATAATGCTCCCAGTGTTGCATTTGAACACCTGAATTTATTTAGAGCTGCTTTTGTTTGTGTAAATAAGGTCCAGATTAGAAGTCTGGGACCATAACTGAGAACAGTTTTCATTTGATTCCTGCACTAAAAATGAACAAGGACTCCTGGCTCTGTCAGAATGAATAGGAGCAGGGGCACAATAGTGCCATGCTTTGCCACAAAAAGGAAACTCTTCCTCATAAAGAATTTCCTTTTTTTTTCTTTTTTTCTTTTTTTGGACCAACTTGGATTTTAATAACCATTAAAATTAGGCAGATTTGTCTCTTAGCTCCAAATTTGTCCGTTTCATTTTTGTGTTATGACCCCAAGTCCGTGTAGGACAAAGCACTGACCAGTGATGGCATGCTTCCTTCCTAGGCCTTGTCCCCTGGCAACAAAAACCCTGCATGGTTCTGAAAAGAGGACATGAGCCTGGGAAACCCTTTTAGGAAAACAGACCGGAGCTCAAAGCACAGCGGGAACGGAATGTCCAAAAGGGAAGAATGATACCCCGGCCATAACCGGATGCAACGTGCTGCTCCTGCATTGTTGCAAAGGAGCTTCCAGTCTAGTTCCGAACCGTGCCTTCCAGTATTTAGCCAGTGATGCGCTGCATGTTGAGCACGCCACAAGCAGGTGCAGTATGAGCTCTTTGCTTTGTCATTACACATGAACTTAAATACATATTTGTAGCATGTAATGTGCTTTAATTTATCTCGTTGTGTTTGTTTTTTTGTCTGTTCTGTATCCAAATCTGTATTTTATAATATATAATATAATCTGTAAAAAAGTTTTCTGGCTTTTTTTTTTAAAAAACTCAATTAAATTCAAATTTTAAACTGATTATATATATATATATATATATATATATATATATATATATATATATATATATATATATATATAGATATAGATATAGCGAGAGAGAGAGAGAGAGAGAGAGAGAGAGAGAGAGAGAGAGATGTGTGTGTGTGTGTGTTTTTCAGACTCTAAATTTGGTTTTAATGTCAAGGTTACAATTAGGCAAAAAATTATGACCACCTCCCTAATAGTATGTTGGTCCCCCTTTCCTGCCAAAACAGCCCTGACCCATTGACTCCACTAGACCGCTGAAGGTGTGGTATCTGGCTCCAAGATGTTAGCAACAGATCCTTTAAGTCCAATAAGTTGTGACAAGGGGCTTCCATTGATCGAATTGTCCAGGACATCCCAAAGATGCTCGACTGGATTGAGATCTGGGGAATTTGGAGGCCAACTCAACACCTCAAACTCCTCAAACCATTCCTGAGATATTTTTTACTTTGTGGGAAGGCAGACTATCATGCTGAAAGCTGTCCATGACCGTTTCCATGACAGTTTAAAGAGTAGTACATGTTAGTACATGTCAAAGTAGCATCCACGTAGATGGCAGGACCCAAGGTTTCCCAGCAGAACATTGGCCAAAGCATCACGCCGCCTCCGTCAGCTTACCTTCTTCCCATAGTGCATCCTGGTGCCAGGTGTTCCCCAGGTAAGCAGCAAGCACAAACCCAGCCATATACATGATGTAATAGAAAATATGATTCATAAGACCAGACCACTTTCTTCCATTTCTCTGTGGTCCAGTTCTGTGTTCATTGTACAGTGGTGTACAGGGGTCAGCATGGGTACCCTGATTGGTCTGCAGCTATGCAGCCCCTTACGCAACAAACTGTGATGCACTGAGTACTCTGACACTAAAGTGAGCTACAGTAGCTCAACTATTGAATACATGGGCCAACCTTTGCTCTACAGGCGAGCCTTAGCCCCGCCCCCATTAGCCTGTGGTTCACCACTCTACCTTCCTTGGATCTCTTTTAATAGATACTGACCACTGCAGACCAAGAACACCGCAAAGAGCTGCAGCTTTGGAGATGCTCTGACCCAGTCTTCTAGCCATCACAATTTGCCCCCAGATATATCAAATCCCATTCAGAGATCTTTCTTTTATCCTAAAGGTATTAACATCATTAGGTACCATAATATGGACACTAAATTTAAATGTTTTTGCTATGAGACACATGCTACATAAATGCAGGAGACTGGCTCACAACAAAAAGTAAATGCCAACAATAAACCTTCAGCAACTCTTCCCTTGTTCATCCACAGTATTGATATCAGGGTCATTGCAGACCAGGATTTTTGAGAAAACCAAAAAAAATTCAAAACCTGCCTTAAGCTCTTGCCTAACCCTCTCTTGCCTAAGCCTAACCCTTGGATGTTTTTAGACTGTGGGAGGAAGCTGGAGTGCCCAGAGAGAACTGATGCTGACACAGAGAAAACATGCAAACTCCACACAGGAAGGCCCCAACTAGGATTGAAACCCAGGACCTTTTTGCTGTGAGGTGACAGTGCTAACCACCGCACCACCATGCACCTCTTATATTGTTTTCCATTAAATTTTAAATGACATGGGAGAAGCCGCTATTATGACCTTCTGGGAATTCATTTCTATTTCCACTGTACTGCTATATGGCAACTGCTGTAATGTGAAAAGAAGCTGTATCACAGTTTATAATGGTTTTACCATTATCCTCAAAGGTAGTTTGAAGATTAATCATTATCCCTATAACAGTTAAAGCAGAATCCAGGAATCTGCTGCATCAGCTGCACGAGTCTGCTGATAAATCAGGTAGCAGACCTGAATCAACTGCTGAGCCGGTGTTGCATTAGTTCTTACGTGTCTGAGTAAATATTGTCGCTGCTGGAGTGTGCATTGCTGTAGCTTTCATCAGGACTGTCATGAAAATCTACAGACTGATGCTGCCTGTTTATCTGACAATCTCTTCACTTAACCATAAAAAGCCTTGAAGCCCTTGTGCACACAATTTATACTGAGCCATAATGAAACCATTTACGCCTGTTTGCATTAAACAAGTCATACTCTAAATCCTGATGGATGACTATAACATCCTGGTGCGAAAGGTGAGGCAGTGGTTAAACATCAATCCACGCCAAGTCCTGTAATCCGCTCACGTGGTGTGCGTGACGTTTGGTGATGTAAAGGTACGCTATTGGATCAAAACAGAGGAGCCTTCCTCTCAACAAGAGCGAGCCCTCGGTGATAAATATGGTGCATGTGATGGAAAATACATAGCACCCTTTCCTCATACAGCATTATTTAACATCGGTGCTCTGACTAAACTGTTTCTGTTTCTTGAAATTTGTCCTGCGAGACTGAATTGAGGACGGGACATACAGGATGTGCTTTCAACTGATTTTCTGAAATGCAGTTATGGTCGAAATCACCTGCCAATAGAAAATTCTAAATACTACTAAAAAAGAAAAGTGCCAGTCCTCGTGATGTGAGCCAGTCACCTCAGGTCGATGCCAGTACGAGCAAAGTAACAATAGCTGTGATTTTCTTGCAGAAGGGACACGATGTCTTATATGCAAAGGGGGGAGGGAAAAATCGTTGCCCCTGACAGAAATAACCCAAATGATGTCATTCATCCTAATCGTGAGCGCATCTTGCAAAATATAGGCCAACTGCACAGAAACAAGTGTATTTTAATTTGTTAAACTCTAATCAATCCTTCCCTTACGCTAACTGAGAGGAAACATTTCTCCTTGGAAGCGAAATCTGTCCACCGAGCAGGGATGAACTGTCGGGGAAGTGGCCACAGTCTCCGGAGGTAGATATTATGTAACATCCACACACGGATCGTGATGCTCTCCGCTTCTCTTCCTGCTTTGAGGCCACAGCAGAGCCCGAGACGATAAATTGTAATTCTCATAAACTCAATCAAAGAGTGCGAACAGAAAATCCAGCAGATGACTTTACCTTTCTGAGCGCCTTCTACCATCCTCCCGGGAGCGCCGTCTTGTGCCGAGGTAGAGATGCGCTTTGCGCTCTGCTCACAGACACCGACCTTTGATTTGTCATTCGCTGCCAGTCAAAGGTCAGTGCGTTAAAAACGCCCTGTGAGACCTGCTGTCATGTAACAACTCCCCGGTAACTCCAGGTTAACCCGTAAAAAAATGACAGAAACAACCGGAGGCTACGGCATCATCATATAATCACATTTTGGAACATGATCAACAAACAAAGTCCCGCGATGGCGATTGGTAGATCTGTAGAAGATGTGGATGAGTTAAAGGCGAGGCGGTGGTGGGAGCGTGGATGTTCGTGAATTTGTACAGTAGAAACTGCGCCGCTCAGCGCAACCTGCCTGAACTGAAGGGGGAAAACCCGGAGTGGACTGCACGGAGAAGCGAAGAGCAAGGAGAATGTTTCCACACAAAGATGCGTTCAATAATTGTAAAAATCAGCACTGGTGACCGGAAATTCATAAAGCAGATTTTGAAAAAAAAAACAAACAACAACAAAAAAAAAAAACCCAAAACGCAATAGTCAGGAGCCAGCCAAACGACACTAAAATGCAAGACATGCTTCAGATTTGGCACACATTGCAATAATAATAATAATAATAATAATAATAATAATAATAATAATAATAATAATAATAATCCTCGTGTTTGGTTTGGTTTGTTGCAGGTGAGAACATTGTTCATCATCCAAATCTGAATCAGGTGTTCACAGTCGACTCTGCTGCGCCTCCCGTCGAAGGTAAACACAGCAGATGAGACGGTAATCCGCGACGGTGGAGAAGGTCTTTCACCCAAGCTCTAACTCACGTGGGGTTGATTCACAGATCAGAGAGGATTAGACACGATGGGAGGCCAGAGATAGTATTCCTAAGCATGCTCGTGTGGTTTCAGTGTGTGTTAGCGTTGGTCTTTTAAATATGCCCTGCAGCTGGCACACATTTAGATTTTGGCGTTTTGCTTTCCTCAGAGGATTTGAGAGATACAAGATTCACACATTTATATTTTCTAGAAAGAAAGACAGACAAGAAGGAAGAGAGACTGCCATAGTATAGGCAGAAGCGTGCACTGTATTTAAAGTCCCAGGAGTAGCTATTGCATAAGTTGTTGTGGTCACACAGCCCTCTTTATTAAGTAGAGAAACAGTTTAAAGAACGCACTGTACACACAAGGTGTGTGTTTGTACACACATTATTATCATTCATTTAATTATCTCCTAGCTCTCTTACACAATATTGCATGATCTTAAGAAACGTATCTAGTTGTGCACAAGTGCATGTTGTTAAGCAAGTATTGGTTTAATCGCATAGAATAACAATGAAAGCTGACATAGGAAAACAGATTTAACATGCCTAACATGTTTTGACAGCACTTTATGAACACAGGGCAAAAAACTCATTGCCACACCCATTCATTTAAGAAGCATTCAGTCCTACACAGCACAGTGTAAACCCACTTCCCTCTAAGAGTCTGGATTTGTCCTACATTAGCAAACATGTATCAGTTTATTTCGCTCCTTCCCCAGGCTCTGTTGCACTCTCATGTTTACTTCCTCTTTGGTCTTCTGGTTACAATATGAGAGTCAACTCATAGTACTTTTAAATCAAATGTACAACATACCCATACAATCAAAACACAGATAATGGAAAAAACAATCATTACAAACCTGGGATGTAAAACAAAGAGAAGCTCATGGGAAATATGCTGCAGTGAATAAAACAGATGCTAATTTACATACAAGTTTTTAAAATGGTTGGACAGCACTAACAGAGCTACATCAAATATTTTAGAAACGTATTTGATGATGGACGTGTTGGTTATTAGTGTGGCTAAATTACTGTCTTGGTCAGCATTTCATAAGCTATTCTGTATTGTGAATAATCACTGCGACTTTCAAACAATCACATGAAACCAAAAAAGCTACAAAGCAAAGTCTGCAAAGACCTACTACATTTTGTTCATCCTGCAGCACTGATTTATACATTCAAACAATCCAGAAATGAGAACATCTTTGCATCTATGACCATATCAGAACCATAAAAGTATTTAACTGAACAATCACTGCAAAATCATTGCAGCATACCAAAAATATCACATTTTGGTGATCAGAATCTCAAGGCAACCTTATGGCATGTTTTAAGGACTGTAACAATACTGAAGGCACTGATCTTCATCCCAGTGCCGCTGAGTCACTGTACGGGATTCTTGTACAAGTCCAAAGATGACTGCACACCAAAGTTAACAGCATTTCAGCAAAAAAGATTAGCAGTTTGATACAGCTTGCACTGTCTGTGTAACTGATGGCTATAGTGTACAATCACAAATACATTTAAATAAAAAAAAACAGTTCTGTATGTAACAGATGACTTCACATGTAGCACACAGGCTTTAACAGGTTTCTAGTGTATAAGAAAAAAATGACTCAAATGATGTTTTCATATAAAAGGCGATGATGAACATTACTATTGCTCAGTTAAGGCAATGGCATGAGAATATTTACTCTTCGTGTGTGTTTTCTAGGCAATAATGTGATGATATTTTATGCTGTGATTTATATTTAAAAAACTGTAAGTGTTTTTAAACATGTGAGTATTATTTTCCCCCATCGTTTTTTGGTTTTACTATAAAATAAATTAGACATTAGTGTCTACTTTTTCCATATTGGCTCATTCAGTGGTTGGATCGGAGTAACTGAAGATCAAAATTCATGTGTGATAAACTGATTGATGAAAGTGTTGTGCAAAATTTGGATGTTTAAGCATTTTGGTTTTTAGCAGGCTTGAACGATCTTGAATGTTTTACTGTCAGGATTCTGAATCTGAATTTGTCACAATCTTCATTCTATAAGTCTTTGGAAATTTTCATACAACCTTTAGTTTGGAAAACTGGACAGTCAATGAGAAACATGTGTGTCAGTGACCTGGTCCATTGTTCTAAAGTTCACTCTTAATGACAAAACCGAAAGCTGACACCAGGCCAGTACGTAAAGGCACCACTGCACTTCTTCCCCCCCCCCTTCCCCTTGGTTTTTTGTTCATTCGGGGTAGACTCATGGTGTCTGAGCTTGGCAGGTATCTGATGGCTGTGTGTGCATCTTGGTGCTGAGGAGAGAATTGATATAAGGCCAAATCCGGTCTGTCTCTGTACCGGAAAATGAGTGCAGGATTCCTTGTGACCTGAGTGAAGAAATAGGAGAACAAATGAGAGGAAAAGCAGGTTGTGGGTACAGTTCTTACATTATCTGGAGGCTATACCACAAAATGGACAATTTAGAACGGATGCATCAAGTGTATTGACTTTTCTATTAGAGGCTCAAAGCTTATTTCCTACAATCCCCACATTTCAACTGAACTGACAATAATTTGAGAGTCAGGCGTGCCATGCTAACTGTGACTAATGCAAACTTGACAATGCAGAGATGAAGTAGGGTAATAAGAAGTCACTTATTTCTAGCTCTGTGACCAAACATTTACACACATGCAACTGTAATCTCCAAAAGTTGATTCTGTTCATTTGGACGTGGGAGAAACGTTTCGAGATGTCCAGATGAACAGAATCAACCTTTGGAGATTTACATACCTGGATGATTGAGCATGCACCAAGACATACATGTAATGTTCAAACCCAAGCTGTATTACTTGTATTAAATTATCATACTTTATATTTCCTCTAGAAGCTATTTAAATATGACTATGATTAAACAAATGTAAAAAATAACAAAATATAAAGTAAGATCAAATGAAGTGCAAGTATTTACTGACTTGTACAAATCAATTACGGGTTTTGCCACATCTTTGTAATGTCTCAGTCTGGCCATCAGAGCCTCCGGCTTGTCGTCATCGTGCTGAATCAGTGGCTCTCCTGTGATGTCATCCTTACCCTGAGGAAGGCAATGCAAGGTTACAACAACGCAGCAAAGGCAAACACAACACAAACCAGTGAAATGACATTTGCAAATGGGATTGAAGCACAGTACAATACACAAAATTAGCAAACAACAGTGCATTTGCCTCCGCATGCTGCATTAAGTCCACAATATGCAGTCAACATGATGCCCATATATTGATCTTAAGGAGCTTACTTTCAGGAATATTATAGTCAACATAAAATAAAAATATGGCAATCTGATTCCATTGTAATTAGTTCATGCTTACAATTTGCAGTTGTTTTAAGAACATTTTAACCATAAGAAATACTCCGTAAAAAAACAACAATATCATATTTGTGAATCGCTAATGTGTACTGGAGTCTTCATATCTTCACGTCACACTACTATGAGTCACACAATGTTAAATATTGCATATTTAAGATAATGATAAGTCAGTTATATATAAGATAAGATAGTTGTGATTATGTGCTAACTGGGACTTTGGAAACTTAAAAAAAAACTAAAGAAAACTAATCACAAAGCTGTGGTGGTGGTGGTGGTGCGGGAGTGTGGCAACAATCCTCCCCCTCATTTGGTTTCAGCCTTTCATTTTGGCAGGTTTCCACCCTGTAGAAGAAAGGCACTAAATCCCTAACAGCTTAAAAAAACCCACAATGACACAAAACTCGTCGGGAAGAAACATCCACACAAAAAATAAAAATCTAAATTCCAAACTATTTCAAACTTTGTGGCTATGCTGCCACTTCCAGGCTGCTGACACCTGCACTCGGGGAGGGTTGAAGCCCATGTTGTAGACTCTGCCGCTGGCTGGATGGATCCAGCGGTCGCTCAGTCTCTCCTTGAGAGTCTCATAGGGGATGTTTAGGCTGATAACCAAGTCTAGCTGATACAAATTGTTGAGGGCCAAAGCCTGTCCGAGTGTGCGGGGGAAACCTAGGCACAGTGAGGGAGAGGGAAGGGAAAACATGAGTCATCGAGTGGTCAACCAGGAAAAAAGCAATGTTACACACTGAGTTAGCTAAAAGACTAAAAAGTGAACGTGCACTTTTGAAGGTATGATCACAGCTCAGTCAATAGCATGAGGAAGAAACCGTATACACATGAAATATTCTGTTTCACAGTTTCAGATGCTGTTATTTCCTCTTGCTAATATCACCAGCTGGCAGAAGGTGTTTACAGGTTTCCTGTGGAATGGCTTGCAGTCATGATATTATATCAGGATTTTGCACTTGTGAATGAATGGGGTGAAAAACCCCGAAGCTTTCAGTTACACGGCTTTTATCGAGCACCAGCAGAAATGACAAGCCAGCGCCTTTCATTCATGCTGCCAATCCCTGTGTCTAACTGCTGCACCTCCAATCACTATGCTTTCAAACTTCTGATGTTTGCAGACAACATGACCCATATTGGGGTCATCTCAGGTGGGGATGAGTCTGCCTACAGGGGGGAACTGACAGAATGATAGTCTGATGTAGAGACAACAACCTGGAACTAAACGGTGTCAAAGCAGTGGAGACAACTGTGGACTTCGGGAGGGGCTCAGCCCCTATTTTATGCCATGTTTTTGTTATGACGCTTGCACATTAAACATTTGTTTTGGGTGCTTTGATCTTTATCTGGAGACTTCTTCCTTTCTCTTTTTTTACTCAGAAACCACAAGCCAAGAAACCTACGGAACACAAGGAATCGATATAAAGTTTTTCAAGGACGTACGATGGCAGAAGTCAAATCTACAAATGGATTCTGTATTTCTAGTTCTGTTGGCTATGACAATGCACTTTTTTTTTCTTTTTTCTTTTTTTTACAGTTGACCTTAAATGTTACATTACACAGTGTCCCTGGTTTCTACCTTTCCTCTGTGTCCAAGAACTGACAGTTCTCGAACACTCCTGTTCTTTTGTTTGGTTAATAAGGCACTGTTAAAACTCTACCAGGGTTAGAGCTGCCATGCTGGAGCCCACAAATGAATCACAGAAAAGCACTAAATCAAAGATTGCAACACAGAAAGAGACACAAAATACTGAAGACATGCCAAAGACTTTGAGAGTCTATAGTGCATGTATGTAGCTAGGTAAATGAAAGCATGACACGAACTTTGAATGGTAAAAACCAAACACGCCATTCAAACAAATATCCAGTTGGCACCAGCAACACAGACTATCAAAGGCATGATAGAGGCATGATCGAGGAAATGCAGGCGTGTATGTCTGTCTGTGTGTGTGTGTGTGTGTGTGTGTGTGTGTGTGTGTGTGTGTGTGTGTGTGTGTGTGTGTGTGTAACCTTGATTTGCTTTCCCTCTTGCTCAATTATTTGTTTACTGATCATGCTTCAAGGTTTGAATTGGTTTAACACCCACTAGCTTGTTTCGTCAATGTTTTGCATTTCTCTTGATGGCAGTGGCTAATATTCAACCTTGAAAAAGACACGGTAACCTGCAAAGTCAGCGCTTTATTCATGTAACAAGTTCCTCCAAAAGTATGAGTATCCTGTATAAAGACTGCTATTAATGACTGACTGATGAAAAGTATGTGATTATTAGCATATGATTAGAATATCATAAAAAAGTGATCTTTTGGGGGGGGGGGGGGGGGGGTGTGAGGGTGAAAGGTAATGGAACAATGCTATTGCCTGTAAATGCTTAAATAAGCAGGGGAAAGTGTTTTTTACATTTTATTTTACCAGTGAAGCATGTACACACACTTGCAAAACCAGTACCTTAAAAGTCTGTGAAGGTTCTCAGTCATTCAGGTCATCGGACCTTAAAACTTTATTACTCACACATGTAGAATAGTGAGGAGAGTATTTTTTTAATCCCCTCAGATTTAAGTAAAGCCAAAGCATATGACTCTTTGTGGTTAATTTTTGAAAATGCAGAAGTGTGTCTTTGCTTTCTTTTATTTTTCTCTCTAGCTTTCAGTGTCAGGATTTGAGGGGTGGCACCGAGTGGTGGCCAATCAGATTTGAAAGATAGCTGGTAGTTCCTAACACTGCCATGAGGCTGCATAATGAAAACATCCCTCCCAACCTCACTACAAACAATAAAGACAGAGTAGTGGGGCAGGGTGCTATATGTAAGTGTTAATGAAAAAGTAAAGCAAAGAAAAGAATAGAAAGAAGCATTGTAACAAAAAACAACCCAGTTCTTCTTACCATCCAGCAGCCAGCTGTGACCGCTCAGCTGTTCCAGTCTGGGCAGCATCAATCTGGTCATCACGTGGTCAGGCACCAGCATGCTTCTCTCTACATAGGTCTTCACCAGCAAGCCTGCCTCTGATACACAACAGACAGGTGAAAACAGACAACGTGTGTGTGTTTGTGATTCTGGATTCTGAAGTTCATAAACAAAACAGGACAGGGCCTGTTGTGTCAGTGTGGCGGTCTCACCAGACACTCTACAAACCTGGAGCCTTATCCATTTGAAATTACAGTGTAAACTCTGTGGCCTACTTAGATAATTGCATAAAAGATTCACGCTAAGTCACAGGGTTTGTCAAGCAAACTAACTTACCATGCATATATATATATATATATATATATATATATATATATATATATATATATATATATATATATATATATATATATATATATATTTTTCCTGAAACATGGCAGCAAGGTTTTCTTAAGGCACATGTGTTTTTACTTAAACCCTCCATAGTGAACTAAACCTTATTGTCAGTGTGAGCTTGGCACATGCTGGAAATTAAACTGACTGTGCTTTTGTAGCCACAATGAGGAAGTGCAGAGAGACACACGCACGCAAAAACCAAAAAAAAGAAAGAAAGAGAGAAAGAAAGAAACGGTTTTAGGCTGTTTGGAGAAACTGCTGGAGTTAGTGCTCTGGGTGAATTTGACTGAAACAGTTGATAGTAACAAATGTCCTCCGCGGTGCAGTTTGGATAGAGGGCTCAAAGTTTGCAGTGAAACAACTGTGGACACAAACAAATGCGCACAACTTCCTCCTGCAACCTTAGCAGAATTGGTATTTTTGCTATTTTTGCATTCGCGGGAGAAGGGGGATCGTGAATTTAAGATATGCAGCGAAGAAAATTAAGAGTTTCATCAACTTTTCCCTCTGCGCACGGTTTCTTCCTGTTTACACCACAGTATTGCCGTTTGGGTTGCTGTGTATATCCTACCTACCTGTTTTTGCCGCTATGCCCTCTCGTAGAAAATGACCACTGGACAGATACTGCAGGCCAAAACTTTGCGCAATCCTCTGGGATATCGTTCCTTTCCCTGATCCCGGTGGACCCATGATAGCAGCTCGGAATAACTTGGCCATATCTTAAAAGCTACTGTGAAAACAAAAACTCTAAGATGCTCAGATGTCACTTCTGCAGGTTGTGCGCCAGAGACAGAGATAGGCTCACCTTTTAATTAAATTCCTCATCAGTTGCAAGCATGAGCAATCAAATAGATCTAAGGTTAGGACGGTTTAAAAAAAAAAAAAAAAAAAGTAACTCTGCCAATGTAAATTTCAGCCTATCTCTGGAGTCTGTGGATCTTTACGCAGACAGAGCCCACTTTCTGCGCACAGTGGGACTATCCTGCTCTCAGACTCGGATCAAGTCGAAACACCCTTTTTTCTTTTTTCTTCAGGCTCTCTTATGGATACGTTACGCTACGCCTTCGTCTTTAAGACTAGCGATTTGTCTGCAAATGAATGAGGGAGTCTCCAGAACGCCCTATTTTACTGCGCACATTCATCCAGAAAAAATGCGGATGGGAGAACGTCGCAGGGTAAACTGGTTACTGTAGTTTTCTTTAAATATACAGCCCACAAACATATGTAGGCTAATGGGTCACTCTAAGACAGAGAGGGGAAAGTTTACATTAATTTTATTATTATATTTAACAACGGCATAGAAAAAAATACTGCTGTTCTATCCATCCATCTATCTGCCAATCTATCATAGCCACGTGTTAAAATAATAATATTTACCTCACGTAGGCGCGTACAAATACATCAAAATAAAACAAACAAAAAAACAAGGAAAAAGGGAAAAAGATTATTTAAAAAATAAAATAATTATTGTCGGTCTTAAAAAAATAATAAAAATAAAACGTGGGTTTATTTGCATTACACAGTTAATTGCTTCGCAGTGGGAAGGTCACTTTAAACCAATGGTGAGAGTTCTGCGTTAAAATCGTGCTCGTTACCCCGCTAATCATTAAAAGTAGTTGGTTATGCTTGGATTTCACCACTTGTTGACAGCATTTTCAGCCGATCGGAGCCTTTACAACGCCGCTTAATTTCTCACGCTTTCGCACTGCTGGCATGAGGCGCAGAAACAAGCAAACGAGACGCCGTCATTCCGCGAAACATTTGCGCACGGGTGGAATCTAGGGAGTACTTGTTGCGAGCCATACGGCGGCGGCAGCGTCCCGGAGCTGTCAAATACTGCGCACAACCTTGAGTCTTCAGTCTGTGGAATAACCAGACTAATCCATCAGACCAGCAGCTCAGAAGATTAACCTTTTTTTCCTTCGTTTTAATTTTATTCTATTTTATTATTTTTATTTTTTTAGCTTCGGAAAAGTAGTTTTTGTCCGCGAAACCGGAAACCTGATTTTAAAATCACGATCTTTTTTCTCTCTCTCTTTTTTTGTCACATGGCTTTGGAGAATTCAATAACAACAAAAAATGGCGACAATCACGTTGCTCTGTGTGGTCTTGCTGCGTCATTAAAAATATTCATGTAAACACGGGGCGTTAAACAGGGGGATTGCAGGTAAGCGAGCTCGTTGTTCGTCACACGTTAAATGCGAGTTAAATGCAATTAAAAAGAAATGATTATATTTAGATTCCACAGCATGCTGATTGTTTTTGCCCAGAAAAGGGGTGTGTGTGCAACGCTGGGCGTTAACGTTTGGCTGCACAATATTCACTGCGAACGTTGCACTTATGTATAAATATATATATGTGTGTTTTTGCATCAAGTCGCTTTTTTCACGTGCACATTTATGCTAGTGAAAACAAGCGTGCATGTTCGCGTGAGCTGACGTAAATAACAGTGTTGTTTCTGTTTGGCCAACTTTTAATTTTTTTTTCTTCTTTGAGGGGAGAAAGCAACGACAAGCTTCGACAGTGCTTATTCCTCTATAGTTCGCTTTACTGTCTTTACTCCTGGTCTCTATGCCTCCCTGCTGCCTTCACTGTTAGTGGGTTATAAGCCATTCCTCGACTATTTACATTAAGGGTTTACGCAATATGGACGCGCTTTCATCACAGGGACTGTTTTTATAGTCACTACCAACAGCAGACGTCGCTCCGAGCCTGACACCGCTGCTCTGTCTAGTTGTTACACATGTTGCTTTGCTGTCCACGTCTGACACGGCCATTTTTATTTATTTATTTATTTATCTATTTATTTTTGGCTAGTGCCCCTGTGCAGTGGGGCTAATGGAGTTGTTTACATGAAGTACGGAGGGCGGGCAGACGACGAGGAGGAGGAGCAGCTACGGCCAGCGACGCGACCGGACTGCTCGAGAGGCTTCTCGCGCCGCGCGCGCGGGGGAGGGAGGGGGAAGGGGAGGAACCCGCGAGGAGAATCATAACAAGTCTGACATCACTCGGTCTTGTGCTGGTACGAATAGCCTATGTACAGTAGGCAGTTTGTGTCGAAGAAGTCATGGCGGGAAGGCGGTGAGGGAGTGCAGTGTTGTTGTTTCAAGATGGGAAACGTTAGCTAGCCTTTGTGTGTGGCAGCGAAATGGAAACAAAGATGAGAAACCCGAGTGGTTTTGTTTTGTTTTATGTGGAACGAGGACTACGACTAACTAAGCGGATCAAACCGCATGCGCAGTCTTGTGCATGATTAATTGCCCCCGCCCCCTTTTCAAGACAGGTAAAACCCCTGTGAAAAAAAATCGTGTTTCCCTATGAAAACCGCTTTGCTCCGCTTTTCACAGCTTTCCACCGAGGCACCTGTGACTCTCACTGTGCAGCTCTCATACCTGAGCAAGGAAAAAAGGGTGTAGAAACATTATTAGGATATAGCTTAATGCATAGCAGAGTCTGCCTTTTAAAACCATCGATAAGTGAGGGGCATTAGTTTGATTGTGCAGGTGGTAAAAACCTCATAAGCCTGAATAAACTGACACACTACTTTAGCATCATCTTGCTCTCAGATGGATTTGATACAGAAGACGCCTGGATGAGGAGGATCCTGTGACTGTAACTGTCTGCAACTTTACACATGGTCCAGATATTTGTTTCCCTAATCAGCAGTAACATATAGTTTGTTTTGTTTGCTTTCCCCCCTCCCTCTGTCTGACTTTATTATTTTACCAGTTTTCTCATGTTTAGAGAGCTGAAGACCATTGGTGTAAAGGACACTTTATAAATATCACATGTTGCGTTACATGGTTGTTAGTGTGTAAATGAAAGGTTATTTCAAATTATTCATTTGTAAGCAAAAGAAATTTGCAAAACTTGCTTTGCATGAGGAGAAAACGAGCTGCAAAAAAATGCAAATGGAATGTTATCTTTGCACCTGCTGACCTACAGCAAGAATTTTATTGGTGGATGACAAAGTGGAGTGAAGTCTTGGACTGCTAGATTTGACAGGCTGCCCTGGTTCAGTTATCACAGTGCTGATGCTGTCCCCATCGAAGGTACAGTACTGTGATAACTGAAGGATGGCTGCCAACTTGACACTAGTGCAGTGGTCAAAGTGGCACATTCGGCTAACGAGGCAGAAGAACCAAAGAGAAGGTGGACAAGTGTGGGTATGTAAACGGCATTTGTTGTGATATGCTGAGTAATAAAGTTTGTAAAGGATGTCCAAGTGTCTGTCTGTGTGTTTTCATTTCCAAAATAACATCCCCAGGTTGAATCTAACAGCACATTTATAACAGTGTTCAGCACTTCAGCGAAAAGCCACAGAGCCAAAATCTGTAGTTTAGGATCGTCTTCGCTGAGTTATTTTCCCCAGCACTACAATATTTATAATCTATCTCAACTTTTCAAAGGTCAGTAAATATTTCATCTTTATATCTAACAACACAAAAGCAGTTGAGTTCAGATGGATGATTTTTTTTCTTTATAGGTTTTTTATCTCTTGCGTGAGAGCCAACTGAACAGTATCATCAAATATTGAAAAGCACATTAGATAAGAATGCAAGCATCGTTGACCCAAACCAACTTCATTTGTTTTTTGTTTAGTTCTTTTATTTGTTAACAATTTGTGGCCCTTCTTGTTCGTCATTGGCAGAATCAGCTCTGTTTTTTTTTCTCATTGTTCTTCTGGGACAAAAGTAAAGGTAATCTTAAAGGAAGAAAAGAAAAAATTACAAAAATCCGAGGGCAGAACCACCCCAGGCGTGACGCAGTGAATTCCTTAGAAGCAAACAGATGCATTGTACTTACTTAACACACCCAAAACAAATGAATCCTGCAGTTTAGACTTCTTCTGGAATTCATAAGCACAAACTCAGTTTATGGAGGTTCTCTTAACTATGACCATAAAGGTCTAATAAGCATTTAAAACACTGGAAACATGAATGCCTCTTATTCATCACCTTATTATGAACGAGCTTAGCATTGCTTGATCATTTGAGAGTGATTAAAAATAACAGCTCAAGTAGAAGAAGCTGTATTTGGTCCCGATCTGGAAACGCTGGTGGCAACTAGTTTCACATTGCTACCAACAGGGGTCGCTACAGATCCATTATTAGTAGTCTTATTACTAGTATTATTATAGCGCTTTGTGGTGTGGTTGAAGCAGAAGCACACAAATGTTTCTGTGTTGTGTAATCCGTTTGTGAACCCTTATAAAGTAAAGAACTGCTGCTGAATTCCTCTGGACTAAAGCCGGGTTCACTTCTAGTGACTCATGTAAGACGTGAAATGACATGAAAGTGTGGGGTTTTGTTGTTGTTTTGTTTTTGCTCAGTCATCCAGTTTTGCTATAGAGGGAGACTACTCCTTCCTTCCATTATACTGCGTGAACAACAACACAACGGCTTTGAGCGAGTATCCATTTTAGTACGAACTACCGAGTTGTTGTTTTGGTGACTCAGTTTGCGCACAGTTGCGCTGTAATCTGCGATCTATAGATGCCAGTTCGCTCCAAAAAACGAATCGCACTTCTTTTTTTTCAGAACATACTATTTTGAATAATGCAAGCACTGTTTGAGTCATGTCTGAACCGCGGGGTCACTCTGCACCTGTCCTTCGTATGTAAAGGGTACATGCTGCCGCTGAAGCTGCGGAAAGCCCCTGAAGAGTCATGATACTTATTTTGTTTTTCTCTCACGTTAACCTCAATCTGCTAAATCCCGCCTCGAGTCGCGTGTTTTTCTCACTCGGAGCTATACGTGCTGCATTGTGGCAAGGCTGTGTTTTGATAACAAAATACGCAACAACAAAAAAAACCCAAAACAATTTAAAGTCGCTTTCGAGACGAGGACAGCGTCTTCCCATGACCCTCCACCATGGGGGAATTTCTCCTCATACTTCCTTTAATGTGTGGCAGTAATTGCGCTTGCTTGGATGTGCCGAGGGAATTCCCTCCCCTTCATATGAGCCACATACTTTAAAAAAGACGTCTTTCAGGAGCTTTCCTTTCTTCCTTTTTTGTTGCAGGAAGAAATGCTTTTCTCCTTCTTTCTTCTTTTTATCAACTCTGATCCCCATCTCAGACAGTGTTGCATCAGTAGTTCAGGTGACTCACAGCTGATAACTGCTGCTGTGAAGCCAACTCTCACCGTTTCATTAATGTGAGAGGAAAAGGTGGAGATAAGCCTACTTTGGCTACGATTTCTGCTGCATTTTTAGCATTCATGTGCACTAGAGCAACATTTGATGTCCTGTAAATGCAATTGCACTCTAGCCACACAAGTGGAGCTTTGTGCTGTGGATAAACCATAAAAATATGTCTCCATGGGACAACCTATATCATTACTCGCTTAAACTCTCCTTATAGCTGCAAATGCATTTCTACATTTGTGTTTGTGAGTTCTAAACCCATTATAAATGCAACACAGAGGGGCTTAAAGTCAGTGTCTTTGTTTACAGGGACACTCATGACAGTGCAGTTTAAAAATTTTGAAACACATATCAGTATCTGCACACAATCGCCCAGCATTGCTGTTTGATCCTTTGTCTGCACTCAGCAGGGAAACTCCATTTTTCTCTGAGCACTGATATCACCCAGAGACGATGACTCGCTGATTCTTAGCTCTAAGAAGACAGTTAGTCACACATTTCTGCATACTTCCTGGATTCTGTACCTTCCAAGGAAGCCTTTCTCACTAGTTACAATTGTAGGACACATGATTTTAGATGTAAACCATGTTTGAGTTACTCTTTGTGTAATCACAGAGCTGGCGCACATGCCGGCTGCCAGTCAGATGATTGCAGCTACACCTGAAGGAAAACAGATATGGGGAAGTGCTTGCAAAGGGAATGAAGTGACATCCATAGCTTGCAGGTATTTCTTTGGTATGGGAATGCACAGACAGAGAGGCCGTGAACAAACCACAATAAAAGAACACAGCATTCGGCCCCTTGGTGTTAGTTACAAGAAAAAACTGGGATATTAACGCATGCAATATTCTGGAAACACAATCTGAAAATAGCGGTCTAGAAGAAAGTGCCACCTACAGAAAGGCAAAGATGGAACGATAAGCCTCGCCGTCTGTACCACAGCAGTTGGTGAATTTGTACTTTACATAGCTTACTGTACATCTCAGCTTTTCTGCTGAAGTCAGGATGTTCTCCAGTGCTCACATCAAGTTTCAGCTAAAGATGACTAAACTCAAATATAGCTAATCACAAGCAATGCAGACGAGAAATCTGTCAATATGAGTAGCAGGAGCGATGGAAACTAAGCCTCTGACACATGCACTGAAAGTGGGCTTTACAGTGAAATGAATGAATTCAAGAGATCAGTGATTCTAAGAATGCCAAGCTTTTGGTTTTCTATTTTCTTTGTTGTTGTTGAGGGATTTAACTCTAAAATGAACACTGAGTGCTCATCATGGACCTTGAATCCGGGACTCGGTGAAGGGGATTGGGGCAGTCTCCTTATTGTGTTCTTAAGGGTTTTTTTTTAATTATTATTATAGTGTCATTTATAGTATTTAAGTTCAGAGTTGAATTGAGAATATTAAGGGGGTATAATAAAGTATTTTTGAGCAAAGTGTCATCAACTGAGTTATGAAATCAAAAACATCAGTGTTGATACACTTCTATTAATTCTCCTCCTCTTTGCCCTCCTCCTTCTTCATCTTCTTCTTTCAGCTGTTCCTGTAATGGCTGCCACAGCAGATTGTCTGTCTCCATCTTAGCCTTCATCCTTTTATCGCACCAACTGTTTGCATGTCCTCCTTCCATGTACATCCATGAATCTTCTCTGTGATGCCCTTTTCTTTAACTCCTGCCTGGCAAATCAATCTTCTGCACACCCCCAAATCATCTCAGCCTTGCCTCTCTAACGTCCTTATAATGTATTAATTTCTTATCCTGTCCATCCTGCTCACTCCGGGTAAAAATTTTAACATCTTCATCATTGCCACTGCCTCCAATCATTACATCACTGCAGGGTCCCACAACCATCTTGTAAACCTTCCTTTTTTTTTCTCTTGCTGCTATCCTTCTTTTTGCATATCACCCAACACTCATCTCCACTGGCTTCACCTCTCTTGTGCACTCTGTTCCTTTGAATGGTCAACCTCAGTTATTTAATCTTATCCACCTTCACTTACACCCAGTGTTGGGACTAACGCGTTATTAAGTAACGCGTTACAGTAACTACGTTATTATTGTGGTAACGAGCACGGTAACTAGTTATTATGCCAAAACCAGGAACGCGTTACTCGTTACTGGGATTTAGATAGGCTCGTTATTCGTTACTTCGTGTGGTGGCTATCGCGGAGCTTCCACAGATTCAGTAACATTAGCAAGTGGTGGAAGCAGCAGGTGGATGAAGGAAAAGGGAGGCAAGAGGAGAGACCCGAAGCGGCCGCCGGTCCGCGTGTCAGGTGAACTGAACTTCAGGTAAGAAGTTATGACCTGCAGTCTATCGGAGTCAGATATAAACCAAGTTTAGTTTATTTTCGGTATGCTCACATTTTCGTACTGCGTGCTAGCTAGCATGAAGGAGTTTCTATACAGCTGGGTGGGTGCTATGTTACTGATGTTGAACTTTATTTTGTTCATAAGGTTAATTATTAGAGTTACCAACCGTCCCCTAAAAAACAGAATCGTCTGGTATTCAGAGAAAATATTACGCGTTTCGTACTGAGGTGAAAAGCAACACAGTTTGTCCCGGACTTCAGCTACAATGAAAAAGACACAAAGCTGGAGCTGCACAGCTGCCTCTTCTTCTCTCATTCTCTCCCGTTTCTACTTCAATCATGAAACTGATCAATGATCAGCTGATCGGCTTTTCTCTCTTGTTTATTTATCGCCCACTTTGCGCCAGAAAGAGGAAACCAGCGGATGCTGTGCTAAACAACAGCAGCACGTTTAAGCTTGATTAGCTGTTGTTAGAATTTATTTAATATTAATTTCTAGTATCAGCTGAGGTTTGCTGGAGCCACAGCTGTAAAGCTGCTGGTCATGATATCAGTTTGGTTATCTGGTGAGAGGGAAACATGAAGATGAAACCAGGAGATGTCCTTACTGAATCATCAGAGCTGAACAGGTGATGGAGAAACAGGTTTACCTTTTAGGTGACATGAATGAGTTGAAGGGAAGTTATGAGCTGTTTCTGAGAGACAAATAACACCAGCATCCTTTTCTAAGTAGCTGACAGCTGGTAACTGTGCAGGGGCGGGTCTAGCAAAGTTTTGCCAGGGGGCCAGGTAGGGCATTAACAGGGAAAGGGGGGGACAAGGAAATACTTTTCTTTATTATTCTCATTTAAAATGTCTCGCTTTTAAAAAAATAATTATCTGAGTCTTACAACAAACAATTGATAGATTGATACATATATACCATCAGAACAGTGTACATCACTGTCACAACAGTGTTTGTTTTCATTCAAAGGCTTTATGATTTTTCCTATAATGGTGGGCCGGTCTCTAGTCAAAATGCCCAGGACGATTTTTTTGTCTCAGTCCAGCCCTGTATGCAGCTCATCTGCAGTCTGGTGTTACCTACATCTTCCTATTCAGAAGGCAGAATTTCCAAGTTCTGAGTACAATCAAAAGCACCACGACTGCAGTTTTTGTGTTGGATGTAAAAAGCAGGCTAGAATCATGGCGGCGGTCAACAACGGTCCAGGCGTGGGATTTCTCTCGTGGAAATGTGCACATTATTTTTTCCTTTCTATTGGTAGGTGGCACAGTGCACTTGTGGCAAGTAAGCAAGCTAGAAGACTGGCAGTCTTGCTGGGTATCCAGTTACGGAAGCAACACATTAACAAGAGAATTCTGAGTAAAACCAAAGTTACTTTCCCTAGTAACTAGTTACTTTGAAAGTAAAGTAAACGAGTAACTTGAAGTAACTGAGTTACTTTTTTAGAGAAGTAACTAGTAATGTAACTAAGTTACTAATTTAAAGTAACTTACCCAACACTGCTTACACCACATCATGCATTTTCACTGTTACACCTGTCTCCTTCTCATTCACTACATTTCACAAGTAAATACTTTATGTATTTACTCTGCTTCTACTTGTACTTTTGCCCCATTACGTGCTCTTGTAGTAACTTAGATTTTTGTTTCATTAGAGACCAGCCAGAGTTTTTCGGGAAAAAAACACACTGTTGAATATCAAACCAGTGTTTTGATTGGCCCTTTAAAGGTGTGTCTCAGCTAAATGACCATTTTGGGGAATAATTAGTTAAAAGTCTACCTTATTATTTAAAAAAAAAGTGTGTGTGTGTGTGTGTGTGTGTGTGTGTGGAGGGGGGGGGGCACAGCTTTAGCTAGCTAGTTAGTTAGTTGTAGCTAGTTCCATCTGCTCTAATTGCTAGAGCACAGCAGTTACAAGTAATGAATGGTGAGTTTGAATACTTTAATATATTTCCCAGTCTTCCTTTTTTATATAAATCTTTGCTCATTCACTTAACCTATAAGAGGCTTTAAACGCATGGCTTGTAATAGACTAATTTTACAGTGTTGTATTGGTTCTTAGATGGAGAATCTAAATGCGTCTTCCATAGTTGTAAGCGGATAAGAAAGTGGATGAGTGAAAGCTGGGTTTTACTTTTGCATAGTCACTTACATTACTGACATTCCTTGGCATTTTTGCATCGAAGATATTAAATGCAGTTAATAAATACATCAGTTCATTGTTTAATTTTACTTGAGTTTTTTTTTTCTTTCTGTATCATCATCATCAAGTCGTTTAAGCTAAATCTGAGGCTGGAAGTAACCCACAATGCTCAGAAAGTGTGAATAACAGTTTAATTTATGTTTATCGCCGCTCAAGGACTTGTGTCGTCATCTCCAGTGAAAGGTCTCACAGCCAATCAGCTGCCGGCTTTTACCGCCAGCCACTGCGTCGTTTTCGGGAAGGGGACGTTTCTTGTCAGGAAGGGTTAGAGCTAGAGTCGAGGAAGGCTTTTTTCTCCTCCGCTAAAAAATACGGTATACTAACGGGGGAAAACTGTGGAATTAACTTCGCACCGCTTTTCTTCGGGATATTTATACTTTTTTGGGACGTTTTGGAATTAATATACAACATCTGATACTCACGAAGCTTTTAGAGAAAGCGCACCGACTTGGTCGACGCGTCTAATGTACAAAACGAAACGGAAGTAACTTGCCAGCTGTCTGGCCAAGCTTGGTAGGTGAGTAAATAACCGTTTATTAAATATTTCCGTCGAACACAGAGCACGTCTTCTGGTCTGTTAAACACATCCTGTCGTTTATCATCATTCTCCGATGCTGCCAAGAGTAAAGATGTTGGCGTTGGGCTTTTCTTTGGCCATCTAAGTTAACTTACTAGCTAGCATGCTCACGTTAACCAACGTCAATGCACTTGATAGGAATGGCACCACCTCCATTGTCTCTGTCACAATACAGGAAGATGGGTTAAACTATAATTATATTATTTAAACAATACAGAAGTACGGTGAAGGATGAGTAGGCTTAAGGAAAGCGAGGACGAATTATTAGCATATGTATTACACAATTTATGTAATCCGATTTACCGTAATATACAAAAAGAGTCTGGTTATGTTCCATTAAACATTTAACATGTCAAGGAAAATCGTGGATTAGATTGACATGGATACTCTGTGTTTAGGATTGTTATAAAGGATTTGGTAATAATGGTTAATCTCAGGATTTGTATCTGACAAAGTGGACCCAGAGGTGACAAACACAGAAAAGGCAGAATTACATAAAATGATTGGCTTCGGCATTTTTATGAATTGTATTCATTAGAAGAGAACAAACACATGTGGGATTAATTTTGTATCCTCCACATGAAATTAGTACACTACAGTCGACTGATCAGTTTATTGGCTTTAAAAATCAAATCTATACGTTTAAAAAAACGTTTCTTTTCTTTTTTCTTTATAGCAAAATGACAAAGCCACTAGTTTCATCTTTTCAAATGTGATTATTTCTGTTTTCTTGTTTGTGATTTATTCTACTGCCGTTGTTTTTTTGTTGTTGTTTTTTTCATTGTTGTAAACAAGACATTTAGCTTGGATTCTGGGAACTCGTGATGGGTCTTTCCCACGATTTTTGCGTTTTGTATAACCCACACAGTAGACCAGACAATTAACTGACGCAGAAGCCTTTGGTCCAGTGACAGTAAGTGAAAATAAACGCCTGTTTCAGGCTGGAAATGTCACATTAAGTAAAATAAAGCCAAGCAGTGAAAGGTAAGTGGCTTTGAGGCTGACAGAGGTGGGCACATGTTTTTTTTTGATCCACAGCACACAGGAAAAACACATAAGCAAAGAGGCAGAAAAAGGTTTCCGACGTTATCACGACTTCCTAAAATTTCATGTTGAACATTAATTAGAATATAGTTCCTAGAGCTTTTCCCCAGCTGTACTTTTGGTCGAAAATGTATTGATCTGATTGAACAAGCGGCAGATTTATCTACAATGATAACCAAAAATGATTAATAGATTAGTGTAATTCAAAAAGATTATTGATGACATTTTTTAATGTGCATACATATGGAAACGTGATCACAGTTGAACTTTACTTTGATATCGTTGATCTTGGTATGCCCACCTTTTGGTATTCACCCTGATATTTGACATCAAAGAGCGCACGTTTTGATGACTTTTTCTCCTGATAGCTAAGTGGCACGTTTGATGGTAATGCTTGACCATATTTGAGTTTCTCTGTATTGTTATTTAAGTGAGACACTTATGTAACACATTATTGATACCTAATTAAAAATTGTTACAAAATGGTCCTTCTTTTTTTTTCTTTTTGTTTTAAGTTTACTTTCACTCATTACCTACTTCTTTTCTGTTTTAAAGTCTTATTATTAGTTTCTTCTGAAATCTTAAGTGCAGGTACTGTATGGTAAAGATTTAATTCTATTAATTCCATACTGATAAATGTTTAAAAAATGTGGTCTGGAATGTATTTTTTTTCACCTTCTAAACTACATAACATAGGATTCAAAAATAATAACTAACCTATAATAAAAACAAAGTCTGTATCCCTTGCCATCCAATCACTTCGTCATGCTTCCATAAGTTAACAGAAAATAAAACAGAGCCAGGTTAATGAACAGTCTATGAAAATACTTTTACCTTTTGACTCATTGTGTTGTGGCTTAGACACAAGTCATATGATTATGACAAAAGTAACGGATTGAATGTGAATCATCTGAAACAGAAAGTAAAATTTAAGTCTTTCGTAGAATTGGGCACCACTTAAATGATCTTTTAATTGCTTGACTTTCCTTAGACCCTTATAATGAATTAATACTGCTGTCAGAACCCAGTACTTCTTGGTCTTACAGCATTAATAATTAAACTGTAATTGAGCTATAGCTAAAACGTCTGGCCAAGTTGTTGATCAGTAGACCAATTATTTGATAACTGATTAATCATTTGAGCTGATTATAAACCCATAATGAAATGGGTGAGGAGCTAAAAAGGATTTTTTTTACTGACAGGATAAACGTAGGGGATCCCCAAAATAAGATGGATATTATTATCATTATTTTGAACTATGAAGCAAAGCTACTTTGTAGAGCCAACTGTAAACTGCAAATGAGCTGAATAGGTTCCCTTTAAAAAAAACTTGTCTTGGGCACTGAATGTACTTGACATTTGAATAGAATTCAACTGAAGCAGAAAAAAAAAGAAAGAAAAGGTAATGAGATGGTGAGAGAAACCACATCATCCGGTGGGGTGTGAGGCCCAGACTAGGGAAGGCAATTGTGTGGCCTGTGTACTCAGTCACAGGTAGGGCCATTTGACTTCCTTTAGTTTGATTCTGATATAATAGGTTGGTTCCAGCAGTCTACTGGCAAGCACTGGTTTACAAAATTTGTCCCATGAAGGACTTTGGATTTTGGTCTTTGCAAACACTGACAATGTAGGCTATGTTCTTATTTGCATGTGTAGCACTGGAGTTCCATCTGATAATCCAAGTAACATTTTAATTGCACTCCATAAAACTCATAAACACCTGTGCTTGCTTGAATGCAGCTATAGTACATGTATGCAACAGCAGGATGTCATAGGGGGAAAAAAGCTCTTTTTTTCCATTTTCACTTTCTTGATATTCACATGAATTTGTTCCCATGGTGCTTTTAATCCATATTTAAATCCATTTTAAATCGGACAGTCTTAGTTTTCAGTAGTTAGGGAAAAGTGACCAGTGATTTCATTTATTGTGGATTCATTGTGGATGGTTAATGCATGAACTGTAAGTTATACAGTAATGTAAAGTGTGCATTTAGCGCCCTACGCTGCCTAAGTGGTCCACAAAGCATTTCAAATGTGATTACGTTTATAGGAACGTAAGTAAAAACATGCATAGCCTGTATAATAGTCTGTATTATGTTGACCTGTGTGGACATATCACAGACATAAGGATGTCGGTGGGAAATGTGTGTTTCGTTATACAACATAATGCAGACAAATATACTTGGGGAAATCAGGAAACGTTTCATCCCATAGTTTGTCCAACTCTGTTGTTCGTAATACTTTGAGCACAGGTAGCAAAGTATGCATCACATGCTGAGCATGTCTTGACGTTAAGTTTTCTAACAAATATCTTAACTACATTGCCTCATCATTTTCCGCATCCAACAGAACTCGTCGATAGCTGATACAACGTGACTTCTTACACTTCTCCAATAGAATAAGAACCCAAATTGCAGTTAGAGGAGTCCTGTCAAGCAGTTTGCAGATATATTGCTAGTGGTTTTCACACATGAATCATATCAGGGCATTGCTCAAAGTTTTCCTTTCTCAGTGTAGTGAACAATATAGTTTCCTTTAAATGTGTTACTATTAGAAATGCTGGAAAAAAGAACTTACTTGTTTTATTGTTACACTTAGACACACGCTCACAATTGGACTTTGTATTTGGGAGTTGGGAGGTTAATGACAGTTTAATGGGATTGGGTTTGACTTTTGCATTGTCACACATAGTTCTGCTGGATAATGTTGAGAAAGGTTAGGGCTACAGTGCTTGTGTCAAGTATGACTCCTGTCTGCAGAACATCACAGGGGAACATTAACGACAAGGCTGGTGGTGACTAATACATCCACTGTTGCAGCTTTAAGGCAACACATTCTGTCTTTTTTTTTCTATGAAAAATGTGGGCACAAGTAGAGGCATTCTTTGTTCTGACTTTTGTGAAGACTTTTAATTTTACCTACACCTCAGAAAATTCAGCTTTCACTGTCAGACAATCGTAACATCATAAACTCTTCCAAGGTCTTGTTTGTTTGGTGAAAAAAAAATGCTTCAGACATAATGTAGACGTGAAGTTACCGAGGGAACCAGCTCTTAACAATTTGTTTTTTCAACTGCTGTGGTAAGTAGTGGCGTAATCATTGCAAAAGTCTCATCGAACTGGTGTCACAAGTTTGCTGCCACGTCATTTGTGTTTGCTTTATGATAAACTTCATGATAAACTGTGTTTATCATTAGGATAAACTTTGTTTGTTATAAAATGTATTTCTCACGAATACATTTTATGCATTTTTACATTTTGATATGAAACAAAAAAGGGATAGTGACTTTCTAAAGTACTGATGATAACTGAAGTGCTCAGAGGAACACTGCCTGAGTAACAAAAAAAAGAATGAGTCATTGAAAATCTCTTCTTAAGAAATTCAGCTGTAACAGTGATGAAAAGTGATGAGAAATGATAAGTGCTAGATGAAAGCTGGTGTAGGGAAACAAGCTTAATGTGAGGGATATGGCATTGAGTGGAATTATTAAACACCACCACCAATAATAATAACAGTAATATATACGGAAATTAGCTTGATAGGGATATATAGCGTTAGGAGTTCAGCGTTATGAAGTGTAGCCATAGAACGATTAATAAATGGAAGTTTTTCTCTTTTAACTAGCTAAAAGAAACTTTAGAAGGGAAATTTTCTCTAAATAGAGGCTACAAAGAGACTGAGACGTAAATAGGTAAACAAACGCAATTACCTATGTTAAATATTTATTTTTAATGCTACAATAAAAAAAACAAAGAAATATGATTAACGAATGACTCTGAAACCAGAGCATGCAGGGTAAAATGTGCAGCATAGTTGATAAATGCAGCAATACAGTAAATTTTTAATTGTATCAATACAGAAAACTGAGTTAAAGAGAACAAGGCTAGTTATGGTACTGGTGTGTGCCTAAGCTGGGTGCTGAGTTGTGGTGAGGTGGGATTGCTGGAGTGTCAGCTTCTTGCAGGATGTTGATAGCTCTTGGTAAACAAAAAAACTCAAAGTTGCTCAAGCTCATCATGGCGCCAGTATACGTGAAGTATTGGCAGCAAATTCCAGAAACCAAATATTATTATGTGTTTTGCTCCTGATGACCTCTTTGTTCTTAATTTGTCGAGTGAGGCTTAATTCAGTCTTTAAGGTTAAATTCAAGTTTGTTTGTCTTTTTTCCAATAATTGTTGCTCCCGTGCCTGGGCTTTTATGCAATATTTTATTTAGAAGTGTGTTGTATTCCATGCTGAATAATAGTTAATTGTTTTGTTATTTGTGTATGTTGGGAGCAGAAGTTCTTGTGGTGAAAAACTGAGAATCAGAATACTTTAATAATCACTGAGGAAATTGTGTAGACAAACACTCTAAGTACCAAGTAAAGGACAAAGAAATAAATAAGAAAAAAGTTCAAGTAAAGAGAAAAAACAGGAGCAACTGAAACAGGCTGCATGCTGGTTGACGTATGCGCACTGGACTTAAGCAATTCATGGTTAAAGCCCTTCCCCACTTGCTGTACAGGAATCTGCTAGAAAGTGCTGTGATTTCAAATCTCGTGGCTCTCTGGGGTCTTAAAACACACACTCTCTTGGTTTGTTGGTCTGCTTCTGTAGTAAGAGTGAGAAAGTTGTCCCGTTTGAAGGTGTAAAGAACATGTCATAGTAATGGTTCTCCTGGACTCTGCCAACATTAAATAATCTATATAGCACGTAGACCATGCTGTTCAAAAAAAGAATTGGTGAAAATGTGACACTTTACATTTTAAATCCTAAACCTAACCTGTTCTGTTCAACACATCTTACTATGATAGGCATGATTTCAACAAGGTGCTAGAAAAATTCCTCAGAGTTGTTTGTTCTTATTGACATGATTGCAACACTCCGCTATTGCAGAACAGTTGATTGCAAATCTTCCGTTCCACCACATCCCAAAAATGCTCTATTGGGTTGAGACCTACTAGTAGCTGTGAATGGCATTTGTGTACAGTGATCTCATTTTCATGTTTGGGAAATCTAAATGAAATGCGTACATGGTGGTATATACAGGGATGGACAGCAACAATACTCAGGTAGACTGTGGTATTTGAACAACGGTCAGTTGGTAATAATGACCCCTAAGTGCACTAAGAAAATATCCCCCACACCACCACTAGCAGCAGCAGCAGCAGCCTGAATCTTTGGTTTAAGGCAGAATGGAAGGTTTTCCAAATAATGACCCAACCATCTGGAAGTTGCAGGACAAATAAAGGCTCATAAGACCAGACAGCATTTTTCCAATTTCCTATCGTCCAAGTTTGGTGAGCCCTTGTGAATTGTAGCCTCAGTTTCATGTTCTTGGCTTACAGGAGTGGTGCCCATTATGGTCTTCTGCTGCTTTAGCCTGTCAGCTTCAAGGTTTCACATGTTGCTCTTCAGAGTATGCTCTTCTACATACCTTGGTTGTAACATTTTAGTTACCGTTGCCTTCCCATCAATTCAAAGCATTCTGGCCAATCAACACTGACAACTACAAGACACTTCTGCAGAACTGCCACTCAATGGATATTTTTTCTGTAAACCATAGACATGGTTCTGTAGAATATAAGTAATTGTCAGCCCAGCCTATGTGACACCAACATCCATGCCACTTAAATCACCTTTTCTCCATCATATTCTGATGCTCACTTTGAACTTGAGCGGCTTGTCTTGACCGGCTGACTTTAAGGCCAGGTTGTTGTTGCGTTCAATAACGTTATATAATTACTTATGCTGTAATGGGAATGACTGTTAAGTAACTGCAAAGTTAGTTCTTGTGGTGCTCTCAAGCTTATAATGGTTTTATTTAGTAATTAGTTTAAGATAGTGAACTTCCTTTAGGGCACCACAACTAAGTAGAAAGAACTAAAGTTTGAAAACAAATAGTTATGTCTATAACTTCTGTTCCCTGAAGGAGAGGAACGAGGTACAACACATAAGTATGGTATATCACGCCCTCGCGTGTCCTGGCTGAAGAAACCTTTATTCACGCCTTTAAGGCAGATGACGTGTGATGACACGTGCACGGCCCCGCCTGCACATATAACCGCTGTCATCACCGTCATCCCTCAGTTCGATAGCCGCTCTTCACCGAGCCAAACTGCTCAGTGGGGCCACCATGTGTTGTACCTCGTTCCTCTCCTTCAGGGAACAGAAGTTATAGACATAACTATTTGTTCCCTTTCAGTCAATTCACTCGGTACAACACATAAGTATGGGACATATATACACGCCCCGCAGAGCAGCCACCAAACCGGAATCGGGCCACCACTTCCTTAGTGAGTGGTAGACCCAGCAGAAAGGACAGTATGAGCCACCGAAGGGGCTGTAACGTCCAACCGATAAAACTGCACAAAAGTGTGCGGTGATGCCCAACTAGCTGCCGCACAAATATCAGCTACAGGCACCCCTTTAAAAAGAGCCCATGAGGTTGCCATCCCCCTGGTGGAATGAGCTCTCACCCCGTGGGGCAAAGCAAGACCTCTGGTGCCGTATGCCAGTGAGATAGCTTCTATAATCCAGTGGGACAGCCTCTGTTTGGACAGAGATCTACCTCTATTCGGATTGGCGAAGCAGACAAACAGCTGGTCACATAAACGCACATTCCGAGTGCGCTCAATGTAGGTGCATAGCACACGCACTGGACACAGAGAATGCATCCTCCTCTGCTCCTCAGATGCAAAAGGAGGGGAGCAAAAGCTCAGCAACTCAAACTCCATTGAGCTATAAGATGCAGGCATGATCTTGGGAAAATAGGCAGCATTTGGACGCAATACGACCTTGTGGGCATCAGGAGAGAACTGTGTGCAGGAGGGATGCACAGACAGCGCATGAAGGTCACCCACTCGCTTTGCCGAACCGAGTGGGGCTACGGGGCTACAAAGGGCCTCCAGCACCAAAGACAAGTCCCAAGCAGGGACACCGGACTTAAGCACGGGCCTCAGCCGGCGAACTCCTTTCAGAAAACGTATGGCGAGGGGATGTGCACCTAGTATCACCCCGTCAAAGCCAATATGACAAGCAGATATAGCTGCTAAATAAACCTTAATTGTCGCTATCACACTAGGTGGCAGACCCCTAGCAATCAAGTTTAACCTCTCAGCAGGTAAGCATGAAGGCGCCACAGATCTGGGCGCGGATGAAACACTTCTCCTCCCGCCTGAGAGAGGAGATCCCTGCGGAGAGGAAGCTGCCAAGGACTCGCTGCTAGCAGGCTGATTATCTCTGCATACCATGACCTTGTGGGCCACCAAGGGGCCACTAGAATCAGAGAGAGTGAATGCCGACGCACTCGCTCTAGAACTGGAGATATCATTTCCACTGGGGGAAATGCATACAGGAGCACGTCTGGCCATTGGTGCGCTAGCGCGTCCAAGCCCAAGGGTGCATCATGGTCGACCATGGAGAAGAACAGGGGGCAGTGAGTATTTACACTGGAAGCAAAAAGATCTATTTGTGCCTTGCCAAACAGATCCCAAATCTGAGCCACTATTAAAGGGTGTAACCTCCATTCTCTCACCAGAGGACCCCCCCTGGAGAGAAGGTCCGGCCCCAGGTTCAGGTGGCCCGGGACATGGGTGGCTCTTAGAGACAGAAAATGAACACTGCACCATAACAGCAGAGAGCGAGACAGCTTCAACAGGGGAAGAGAGCGTGTTCCTCCCTGCCTGTTTATGTAAGACACCACTGTTGAATTGTCCGTCCTGACTAAGACATGCTGGCCCTTCAGGACTGGACGGAAATGCTTTAGAGCTAAGAACACTGCTAACAGCTCTAAGTGGTTGATGGCGCTGGGCTGCGGACCAGATCCCTCTCACCGATGCACCCTCGCACAGCGCTCCCCACCCTCTTAGGGAAGCATCTGTGGACACCACCTTGCGAAACAACACCCTCCCAATCCGAGAGCCCTGATGCAGCAGCCTGGGCTCCCTCCAAGGACGGAGAGCTATCATGCAAGACGCGGTTACCGGCAGCCTCCTCCGGAGGTGACGCGATGCACACAAACGGTGAGAGAGAGTCCAGCGTCGAAACGCTCTCATTTTTAACAGTCCAAGTGGCACTACGGCGATCATAGATGCCATCATGCCCAACAAGCTTAATATCGTCTGGAAACGCAGTCTGCGTCCCAGCTGAAACTGAGCGAGGCAGCGAAGAAACGCGGCCACTCTGTGCTCCGACAAACGTGCGCGGCTGGAAAGCGAGCATATTTCCAAACCGAGGAAAGAAATCTGCTGACTCGGGATTAGCGAGCTCTTTTGAAAGTTCACAGAGAACCCCAGTGTCTGAATGTGTGACAGCACCAGTGACAGCTGTGCCTCCGCTTGCTCTCTGGAGCAAGCTACGAGAGCCCAGTCGTCTAGGTAGGTAGGCTAAGATGCGGATGCCTCTCTCTCTGAGGGGCGCTAGCGCTGCCTCGGCACATTTCGTAAAGGTGCGAGGAGCGAGCGACAGCCCGAACGGCAGCACTAGGTATTCGTAGGCTACGCCCTCGAATGCAAACCTCAGAAACTGCCTGTGTTTCAGGTGTATAGCCACATGAAAATAAGCATCTGTTAGATCGATTGTTGCAAACCAATCTCCAGGGCCGACTGCATTCAAGAGCTGTCTGAGTGTTAGCATCTTGAACCTGTACGTTCGTAGATACGTGTTCAAGACCCACAGGTCGAGGATGGGACGAAGCCCTCCCCCTTTTTTCGGAACAACAAAATAGCGGCTGTACCAACCTTTGTCTGCCTCCGAAGCGGGGACCACTCGTATTGCTCTTTTCTGCAATAGCGCCTTTATTTCCTCTCTGAGTATCATGGCCGCCTCGGTGTTGACAGTCGTGTTTACGACTCTTTGGAAACGAGGCGGCTTGACCCGGAACTGCAACCGGTAACCCATGGCAACGGTTCGCAGCACCCACGGAGAGGGGGCGCAAGCGCGCCACTGAAGAAAGTGAGCAGCCAGCCGGCTGACCTGCAGCACCGTCGGCGGGGCGTTGTCTCCCCCCAGTGTGTCTGCATGGGACTGCATCACCTGCCTGACCTGGCTCATTCTGCCTGCAGGCTGAGCATTTGTGATTGTTTGAGAATAAACAACACTCTTTATTGATTGTAACATGGAAACATGTACATTCATACATTTTGTTGGAGGCACCTTTTCTGGGGCACAACAATGAAAAACAGCGGGAACACTCGATGTGGTCACCTGAACATTTAACACACCTGAATAGGGAGTTACCTGAGGCATTTTGTTTGCAGGGGTTTTGTGCTTGGGAGACAGTGTTAGGAAAGTGCAGCGCCTTCTGGGGCTGACAACCTGAACAGAACTTAAGCGGCACCTCTTGTGCGGCAACAGAGGGGTAAAAACAGCGTCTCCCTGCTGCTGGACCCCTTCTCCACTCGAAACCACAGCTAGGAGGGCTGAGGCTTCTTCCTCCTGGGCCCGCCGGGGGCCCGAGGGTGGGCCTTTGCTCCAGGCCGACTGGGGTGGAGCTCGGGCCGGAGGATGTGCTCTCGCTGGCGGCACACCTACTTCAGCAGTGGGCGCCGGTCTCTTGCCAGTCGGCAGAGGAACAGCGGGCCTGTGAGAGCTAGCTGTGGGCTTGGGTTTCGGCTGACGTCTGGGGATGATGTCGCGCAGAGCTTCCGTCTGCTTCTTCCTCAGATCGAATCTAGCCTGAAGGGCTTCAAGTGAATGTCCGAATAACCCAGCCGCAGACACTGGTGCGTCCAGATATACAGCTCTGTCCCTATCCGGGACGTCAGAGAGGGTCAGCCACAGGTGCCGCTACTGTCGAAGCCATCCCTCTGCCCAGGGAGAGCGCTGCACAGCGAGACGCACGGAGGATGTAATCTGTGGCGACTCTGACCTCGTTAAGAAGAGGTGCCAGCGGGCTGTCATCAGGAACCAGCGATCCGAGCTCCGCCAGGCACATTGCCTGGTACGTCTGGAGCATGGTGACGGAGCTCATGGCGCGAGCAGTGCCGGCCTGAGCCCGATAAATCTTCTCCAACTGCGAAGCAGAGAATCTGCAGTGCCTGGACGGCAGAGTTGCGGGGCCGCCGACACCACGGTTATGGGACGGGGCCAGATAAGCAGCCAGAGACGGCTCCATAGGGGGTGGGTTAGCTAAGCCAGCCCCCTCGGCGCCGTCCAATTCCATGTACTGTCCATAGCCGGGCACAGTGACGCGGGTAGACAGAGGTTTGTCCCATGATGCTGTTAGCTCGCAGACAAAGTCTGGGAACATGGGAAGGCAGTTTTTGGCCGTTGCGGGCTCCGGTGGGAGGAAAAAACCCGCGAACCGCGACGGCTTCTGAGCTTGGGAGGAGAGGGCCAGTCCACCTGCAGCTTCTCAGCAGCACGGCGAAACAGGGAGAAAAGAGAGGCACCATCGTGGCCGACCGGCGCAGCAGCGGCGGCACATTGGCCCGACAATGAGCTCTCCTGCTCATCCTCCGACAAACCATGGATGTCCAGGCCGATGTCCAGCACGTCATCGTCTTCCTGGGGAGCGCTGGCGGGCTTCAACCCAGGCTGAAGCCCGTCAGCGCTCCTGCATGGTTCCGGCTCGTCATCGGCTAACCCGTCAACATATTCCATGTGGTCAGCCCAGCTAATTGCGGGGACATCGACCGGAAAATCCTCGTCTTCGGAGTCGGACGAAGCCGGGGCTCCAGACTCGGAAAGGAGAGGGTCATGCCGTACGACAGCCGAGCGTCCCAGCACTTTTTCCACAAACGTCACCCGTCTTTCCAGGGTCGAGCGCCGGAGCTGGCAACAAAACGCACAGGCTTCGGGCTCTGTCAACGCTCTCCTAGCGTGGACGATCCCCAGGCAGACAGGGCAGGCATCGTGCTGGTCGCTGTCATGCAAAGAGAAACCGCATCCCTGAGGACAGGGGCGAACAGAAGATTTCTGCTTTGCTCGCTTTGGTTTGGAGTCCATTCCAAAACGCGAAGTGAAACGCTGCACAGGAAAACTTGAAATTAGCGCTCCGCGGGCAGCCTACACACCAACTGCGCGGTGGAGGCTAACACCAACAGGGGCAGTTAAGCTAAGTTCAAGTCGGCAGACAACGGAGCTAACTAGCTGCTGCTAGTTAGCCCAACTCAGCAGAGGTGTTCTCAGCGAGGTGAAGAGCGTAAGAACTGAGGGATGACGGTGATGACAGCGGTTATATGTGCAGGCGGGGCCGTGCGCGTGTCATCACACGTCATCGCCTTAAAGGCGTGAATAAAGGTTTCTTCAGCCAGGACACGCGAGGGCGTGATATCCCATACTTATGTGTTGTACCGAGTGAATCGACTGAAAGGGAACCTGTGACCATTAGTAGAATATTGAATATAATTGAAGTTTTCAATGAGTTATCATGTGACTATGGTCACAATGTTATAGCATTAGAGCTGCCAGAGAACAAAAAATGTCTATTAAAATATGTACAGAGTAACACATTACAAGATAACTAAAAATATTAATTAGATTAAATGTTATAGTTTGTGCCCTATATCTGCCCTGACAGTGGCAGAGGATGCAAAATATCTGTTCCTCAACTAGAAACAGGAAATAATCATTAGGAACCTGTGGTACATGAAGCTTGTATGAGTTGCCTGTTCTTCATTCTGTCAGCACAGTAAATTTTCACAGTTTTGCTCTCCACAGACCAAAATTTAAGGAATTTCCAAATGTGATTCTAACATTCCCACTTCCTACCCCTACCCCCTTTTTTCTGTTTTTTTTTTAAATTTTTTATTTCACTTCTCTAGGGTCTGAATGCCAACTTTGTACGTGATGGAGTTGGGCAGGCAACTCTGTTTGAAGATGAGGAAACCTAGGAAACCCCAGACTTCTTCCTCACCTGCTTCCATTAAAGGCCTGGAAATCCACTTTTACAGACCCGACATTGACCCACTGAAATACCCAAAAGGCCACTACACTGCCGAGAACCTCTGCGTGGACGCTGCCAAGAAATGCTGTAAGTGGCTGACTTGTTTACAGAATTGTCATTTGCCAGTTCTTTGATTTAATCTCTTCCTGTTGCAGTAATTAAGAGTGTATTTTCCTTTTTTTTCTGTAACTGAATATAGTATATAGTAAAATGGGAGATCCAGATTGAAAAGACAAAAGCATAGAGTTATTAATAATGATTAGCTTTAATCTTATACCTATTGGGCGTGCAATCTTACATATGCTGACTGTCAATTTTTAAATTTTGTCAAAATCAGAAAAGTATATTAAGCAATAGTACACTTATTTTTATCTCTGTTTAAAAATAGATTGTATTCCACGTCTCTTAAGCACTCTCATTGCCTTTACATGTATGCACATTTATTTCTCTAAATAAACAATAATACTGCTAGCTACCTAGCTTCCATTGTCACAATGGTGGGATTTCAAACCTGATACTGAGAACCAGGAACATACATGATACTTTATGGAACTTTGGTATTGAAAGGTACCAGAAGCTTCAGTTTTGGTGACATCCAGACAAATGTGAACAATGTATAAATGTGAGGCTGTAAGAAGGAGTAAGAAAGATATCAATATCATCATTGCAGCTTTTTACCTGCAACAACTCACTTTCACCCAAGTTTGAGGTGAAAGTAAAAACATATGAAACATACGAAATAAAAGCTGTTGTTGCTGCTGTGCAAATGTAGCTCTGTAGTGTGAAATGTCTCCCAACTGCTGTCCTTTTACTGCCAGCTTCCTCCATGCTATGTTAGCACTCTGGCTAACAGCCAGTACCCTGCTGCCGTTGCATGGTGTAGTTAACTAAATAGAACTGAATTGAATAGAAATGCTGTAGATCAGTGCATTGTCTCCAGTATCTTATCCAGCTATTCGGGATCCAACCAGTATCTGATCCAGATATCAGACTGGCACATCCCAAGTCAGAACAACAGATGGACAGAGTGGAGCCTTTTCTACGAGTCATAAAACATTTAATCTTTTGCAATGATATAGTGGGATCATTGCTGTGTATGTGTCTGCTTAGAAGCAGATTGTATTCCACATCTCTTAAACACTCTCCTTAAACAGGCTGTAATCCCCTCTTCCAATGTCATTATTCTAATAGCCTGACTATTGATTCCCCCCCCCCCCCCCCCCCCCCCCCCGCTCTCCTGTCTCTCAGCTATCTCTCCCTTGTGCCATAACCTATTTGCCCTGTACGATGAGCTCACTGGCACTTGGTATCCCCCAAACTACGAGTTCGAGGTCACAGATGAAACCAGTATCAAGTTCCACTATCGTATGAGGTAAGAATGATGTCACGGCAGCAAATGACCGCTCTGGAGTAGGGATGGGTACCGATATCCGGTTCTGACATAAACGGTAGTAACCAGACTGAAAAGCAGCGCACATTTCGGTGCTTTATTTCTGTGCTTTTTTTTTTCCTGAGATGTCATACACTTTGGATTCTAGCCAATCATTTTACCTTTCCAAGGATAGTAGGCGGGCCCAGGTACGTATGTTCTTTTAGAGGAGAGCTACAGATTAAAAATGCCCAAGGCGAAGCAGTCAAAAGTCTGGCTGTACTTCACAGCAAAAGATGCAAACTCAGCAGCCTGCAGTGCTTTAAGGTGATACTGTGCAAAGGAGGTAACACCTCGAATCTGATGAAACACCTGGCGACGCATAGCGTTTTTTTCAAAAGCCGAGAAATGCACCGTATTTGATAGCTTGCTACAAGACCTCACACCGAGCACATCTACTGCGGGTGTGGTAAATCTCCATTAGCGAGTTAGCGCGGATTGCCCCGTGCGTGGGGCTGGACGGTGCTTATCATTTTGCAGAAAAAAGAGACTGCTAAAAATAAAAACATAAGAGGTTTTTGGACAAAGTTTGTGTTCTCTATTCTTTAAGCACCGGTTCGAGCACCGCTTAAGCACCGGCACCGTTTCAAAAGTACCAGTTTGGCACCGGTATCGGATAAAACCTAAACGATACCCATCCCTACTCTGGAGTTGAATACTCTAATTTTCTATCATTTGTGAATTGTTTCCTGTATTGTATCAGAGGGTGTACATTTTGTGATACCAGAAGAGAATACTGCAAATAAAGTTAAACACTGCCAGGCTTTCTTTGCTTTAGTTGACTTGATAAATCTAAAACCCCAGCAGGAAGCAACGGGTTTCACATTATAAATTTTCTCTGTAAAGCAGCACAATTTGCTTCAGGCTCTGTGCATACTCACATAAAAAGGGGCATTTCATGGGTCATTCAAGTTAATTATTTTATTGCTGAAAGTGCACTCGGTGCTATTGTTTTTTGTTTTTTTTCGCTAAGGTGATGACTGCACATTAGAGCTCTGAACTGGAGACATTTAAACATTAAATATTATTGCCCCATAACCTGACAAAGAAGATATGGAAATTTTGCTTGTAGACAGATCAAAGGGAAATTAATTTTATTGACTGAACAGGTATTCTTAGCATGTGTTCTGTATTATGCATTGCAACACACGGTTTGTAATTAATTCTATGGTTCTATTAAGGTACAGCTTAACAGTTTTCACATATAAAACATATTTCCCCTATAGCAACTCGACTGTATTTAGAACATGCCGTAAATGAAAGAGTCAGCTTGTGCTTTCAGCTGATTTTAAACCGTAACTGGTCAGGGACAGGTTAATGTGGTCTTTCGCGACACATAATACTCTGACTTTAAGATCGACATAGCTTGCTAAGCTGTAATCCCTCCTAGCTAGGAACACCTAGTTGCCAGTGTTCCTAGCTAGGAGGGACTTGGTTGGGTCCCCTGACGATAACCAGCTAGGACAAGTTGCATACTGTATGATGCTCCAAGCCCGATAAAGCCTGACTCAAGAGGGATGGGCTACAAAGCGAGATTATAGCTTACATCTCGGAGCATCATGCAGTATGCAACTTGTCCTAGCTGGTTATCATCAGGGGACTCAACCAAGTCTTTATAGGCCAGACAGAATATTAGGTGCTGGAATCTGGGCATTGCAACTTAGGTAGAAATTAAAGACGGGAACCTTGACTTGCCTCCTCCTAGCTAGGAACACTGGCAATTAGGTATGGAATCTCTCCTCGCTTGTTGGGATAGAGCAGGGGTTCAAACTGTATTAAACCAACCATGTCCCAAAAACCCAAAGACACTATTAAGACTAAGTTATTTTGTTTCACTTTTGTTTAGCACAAGCTAAGAATCCCAACTTCTGAATAGGGCAGAATTGCTTCCTTATATGGTTTTTTTGTGTACTTGTAAGCCATTCTGTGTGTTCTGATTTAAAACAAAAACTTGTCAGCATCAGACATTTTTTCATAAATGCGAGTGCTCTTTAAGTAAGATGATAGGATAAGATATTTCACAATAATAAAATAGAATAAAAATGTCTGGACCAAATGATCTATTTGTAATTGATTGGAGAGTTTGGTAATACAGCTTTAGTTTTTGCAGCGAGAATTTGTTGTTACTGTGTCATGTTTTGAACCCCAAATTGAAATGAAACATTTGTTAGACCTTATTTAAAAACAGACAAAGGAAAGCCAACACAGGACTCAGCCAAAGGTCAAGGTTAGTGAGGGAGTTGTTTTGCTGCTCATAAAATAATATAATCTTACAACAGCTATAAAAGGAACTAAAAATAGGAACAGAAAGCAGTTTGTTCTACCGTTTCGCGTGACAATGGCAAAGTATTGCACCAGACTTGACCCAGTGAAGAATACTTTAGTGAAGAGTTTATTTTGTCAGTTTTTTAAAACCAGTAAAATAATGCCATATTTGTATTTGACTCTACTACCCCACTGTACAACTTGAGTAGCATGTCATGCAAAGAGGAAAAAAAACCACTACTGTGGTGTCAATTACACTTCCTCTTTATCTGTGCTCTGTTTAGACAATAGCTAGTAGAGGGAAAATCTAGTGTGCATAGAGCCTAACTGTGGTGCATAGTTTGTGTATGATCTTCTTGTATCAAATTGCAGCCACCTAAAAAAAGTGAGTTATTATGATCATATCATGATATGAACATGGTCTAAACAAAGCACAAGCAAAGTCTAAACAAAGCACACACAAAGATAAAAATACCATCAGGATAGATTTACCGGTATATAAGGTCAGAAAGTGGCAAAACAGAGCATAGATACAGATATTTTTTAAAAAGTTGTAATATTAGAGAATATCGGATGGCATATTTGACAGTATTAATATATCAGGTTTTATTAAATTCATGACCTTTTATTGAGCCTTCATTATTTGTTTTATTACTTTTTACTCTTTTTTTCATTCATTTTTCAGTGTTGCTTTGATTTAGGTTACTACTTTATTGTGCATTGCCCTTTGTCTATTGTTGTTCTTTGGAGGATGTAGACAGATACATGTTGTACACGTATTTCCTCTGAAAAGCACAGGCTAGCTTTAAAATTGCTTCGTTTCAGAGAAAACAGGAAAACGGGTCAAAAAGTAAAAGAAAAAAACAACAACCAAAAAACCAAAACCTCAAACCTGAGATGGTGGTGTCACTGCCCAGCACTGAAATGCTAACTGGAAAGTCAAATGGAGATGACAGATTAAAAGAGTAACAGAGTAAAAGTCAGCACGGACAGTTTTACATTTCAATCACTCATCATCAATAATGTGATGCAGACCCACATAAAAAGAAAAACGAAGAAACCAAAGCCATAAATTCCCTCATGTATGCTGTGCTGTTAACCAGTACTCTATCTCTCTGCTGGCAGGTTTTATTTCAGAAACTGGCATAGCTCCATTGAAGGAGAGCCGTATGTCTGGAGGCACTGCATCAGTAAACTCAAAGGAAACAGCCCACAGAAAATACCAGAGGGAACACCGTTACTGGATGCTGACTCCTTGACTTACCTGTTTACTCAGGTTTGTGCTTGCAAGGTTTAGTTTAGACCCTGAATTATTATACTGGTTTTTGTATACACAAGCTTTTACCCATTCATTGTTGCATGTATCAAGAATATATTATCTCAGATCACAGAAAGATCCACTTTGACTCGACTTAACACATTTGAAAGTTTTTGGTGTATTATTTTCTTCTTAATTTTACTTTAAAATCCCATGAAAACACATTATCAATGAAAGCTCATTTTAAAACAACATCAGCTAGTACTCATGTTTTTTTTACAGTGTGTACGATCAGTTTTTCCATAGAGTTCTGTTATGATCACATGTGTTTGCTGTCTGTCTGATTATCTGCTAAGGATAAATGTATATTTGTTGCACAGAGCCAAAATGACTTTCAGACTGGCGTAGTTCCACTCAGGAGCCCTCAGTCAGAGGCAGAGCAACATGAGATAGAAAACGAGTGTTTGGGCATGGCTGTGCTTGCAATCACTCACTACGCCATGAACGAGAAAATGCCTCTGTCCACTGCTTCCCATGAAATCAGGTAACACACAGCTTTTTGATTATTGCCAAAAAAAACGACACCTACTACTAAAATACAGAGAGTAGCACAGTGTTTTATTGTATTGACAAAAATGTTTATGCATTCTGTCTTGATCCCCTCCTCTCCCCATTTCCCAGCTACAAACGTTTCATCCCAGATTCGCTGAACCGCAACATTAAGCAGCGTAACATTCTGACACGGATCCGCATCAACAACGTGTTCAAGAAATTCCTCACTGAATTCAACAGTCGCACAGTAAAGGACAGCAACATCACGACATACGACCTGAAGATCAAGTACCTGGCCACATTGGAGGGCCTGGTCAGCAGCATGGGCAGTGAGGTTTTTGAGCCTTCTTCACTTAGTGTAATTCAGGAGGGAGACTTCTGCAATGGAAGTTACTACGGTAAGTAACTGGAGTGGTGAGAAGGTGCTAATCGTGATTTTAGTTTCCCAGGGAGTGTTCCAGATTTGTGACATACAACAGCTCAGGTTGTTATTTGAGATGTAAAAAAAAGCACGCCGGCATTTTATTTTTTGACTTCCAGCATGACCAAATTTTTCAGAAGATTTTGAGTGACGAAAGATTCAAACAGTTGCTGAATTAATCCCTGTTAGAGTTTGAGACCAGTCAGGGAATAGTACATATAATGAGGAAAACTCTAATTGCTACTCTACCACAAAACTGAGATAACCGCTTGTCTTTACTGTCCTCTGACAGTAGTTTAATTAGCTGCATTGATCTATAGTTGGCAGTGGTTTGGTATGTTTACATGTAGGGTACCTGTGGTGTCCCACTAGCAGATCTGCAAGAGAGAGAAAAAAAAAGGTTTGCACCTTGTTGACATCCAAATATACCCAAGACACAGTGAGAAGTTTTGCAATGGCTAAAAAACAAAAGTGAAAGAGGATGTTTACACATTGTAACATTAACCCACTTATTACTTAGTAGACCACACCCCGTACTTTTCTAAATAACGTGTGAAGATTACAAATACTATAGGGCTGATTACTGAAAGTAATCTGGGGATCTGAGTTTGTTTGTTTGTTTGTTTTTCCCTTTCAAACATAAAGTCACCATGGTTAATAACAGATTATTTTGTAAACAATCTTTGTGTAAAATGTTATGTTTCTATGCAACTACTACAATATATGTTTGCTATGTTTACCTGTTTCCAGGATATTATAATCAGAGTCTAGGACACGCTCAGAGTCAGAACATGGAGGCAAGCCGTGACATGCAGGTCCTGGTTACCGGCACCACTGGTATTTCCTGGAGGAAGAAACCCGCTACAGTGAGTAAAAACCTCAAGGGCCTTTAGTTTCACAATGGTAAATTGAGTAGCAAACAAGTAGCAGACAGATCTCTAACCTGTTATTTAAGAATCCCAGAGACGGCACACCCATTTAATCTGGCCTTAATTTATAAACAAATGAGGAAAACATCGGTAACTTACTGTTGGGTGTTAACAAGTTCATACAAGCTTCAGTAAGTTAGGAAATGTGTGCAAAATTGATAAATGTAATCAGTGGCTTTAATAGAAATATTAAATGTTAAACATTGTAATATTTAAAGTATTTTAGTAAAACATTTTAACATTTTATTTTAACATTGCTTAATCACTCGATACATCTCTGATGCACTGAGATCTGTTACAGAATGTCATTGAGACTTTGAAAAGGTGATGCAGCATTTTCAGACTGGCTAAGAAAAATTCATATTCGTGGTTAATTTGGTGATTTGTTTATGAACACTGCTATGTTTGCTTTGTAAACAGTCGTCTGTGGCCTGTAGAGAAAAAGGAAAGTCAAAGAAGAACAAACATGATGCAAAACAGAAGACTGACAAAAAGAAAGATGCAAACGAAGGCTGGGTGGTCTTCTGTGACTTCCATGAGATCACACATACTGTCATCAAAGAGGCAATGGTCACCATCTATAAACAGGACAACAAGAAGATGGTGAGACTAATGCGTGTGTGTGTGTGTTTTCCTTTAGTGTTTGCTCAAATGCTCACTTAAAATTTTAAAACTTTTCATTCATGAGTAAAACCAGAAATTGCAATTAAAGTGTTATTAATAATATCTTAAATAAGAATTGTATAAGGATTCATTGTTGAGAAGCCCTGTAGCTTGTTTCTTGCATTCTCTGCATTGGTTGTGTTTTTGTTTTTGTATTGTTTTGTTTCACCTGCCAAATCAAAGATGACGCCTCGCTACATTTTATTAGCCATGACAAATTATTTTATCATACTTAATTGTGAAATTAAATTAGAGTTTGTCATTCATCACTGCTCATACTACAGGGCTCGAGAGTGCTGTGGAGTGTTTGTAATAGCTGCTACTTTGATCACTTCTTCCCTTCCTGCTTTCCTTTATCACTCTTTGGATGTCTCTGCGCTTTTCAGGAGCTGCTGATGGATACAAGGGCAGAGGCTCTGTCCTTTGCAGCCCTTGTGGACGGGTACTTCAGGCTGACTGTGGATGCCCATCACTACCTGTGCAAGGAGGTGGCTCCAGCTTCAGTGGTACACAACATCACCAATGGTTGCCACGGACCCATCAGGTTTGTACTGGCAGTTTTATTTGAGGAGGATGAGAATGTGCCACATGCAGTTTTATCAAACAAATTCATCATTTGTTACATGTCATGTTACTGGACATGGTGATTAACTCACATCGCAGGCTGAAAAATGTCAAAGTAGAAGCTCCTATAAGAACCTCCATCAAATTTTTCTTATAGCTTAATATTTCTGGGATATCTTGATTGAACAGCTGTCTCAGGTCAGGTCAGTTAAATCAAATGTCTTGTTGTTTTTGTTTTTGCAGTACGGAGTACGCCGTCCAAAAGCTGCGCCAGGAGGGCAATGAGGAGGGTGCCTACATCCTGCGCTGGAGCTGTACTGAGTACCAGTACATCATCATCACTGTGGTTTGCAGTGAGGTACTATATATCTACTGATTAACTGACAAATTCACAAAACACTACTTACCTAAATTTTATTTACTAATTTTTAAATGAGAGGAGGAATTTTGGGTTGAGGGGACCACTGTAGACCTCAAATGTATTCAAGCACACACCCATCTTTGTTGGTCTCTGTTAAATTTCTACAAGCCTGTTTGCCATTCAAAAGCTTCGGAAAAAATACTTGAAAGGTGAAGAATTAGCAATTGTTAAATTTTGGCGTTCTTTTCCATAGTTTGCCGTTTTTCCTTTCTCTCTGCTTTCTTCTCTTTTCTCTCATTCTCATGCGGTTGCAGCAGATGGCTGTCCTCCCTGCTCCTAGTTCTGGCTGAGGTCTTCTCTTTTTAAAAGGGAGTTTTTCCCTTCCCACTGTCACCAAATGCTTGCTCATAGAGGGTCTTTTGATTGTTGATTGTTGATAAAAGAACTACTTGTTTAAAATGAAAAAATTGTTTATTGTTCATCCAGATTGACTTGAGGGAGTCTCGTCCTGTGCGCCAATACAAGAACTTCCAGATTGAGGTTACCCCCAGTTCCTTCACTCTACACGGCACAGATACATCACAATCCACTCTTAAGGAGCTGCTTGAGCACCTGGAGGGCCAGAATCTGCGTAGCGACAACCTTCAGTTCCAGTTGGTCCGCTGCTGCCCCCCACAGCCAAGAGGTAAGCTTAATGAAAAATAAACAATGGAATTCACAGTAAAGACAAGCTCGCAGCATCGCAAATTTACATTATTATTTTCAAGACAAGAATAATATCACAAACACACGAATAGGAAAAGGAACTCTGCATTTTACATCCATAAATTGACTATTTTTAATACACAGTCTTACTGCATATGATAATTTTAACAGTGTTGAATTAATGACACAATAAAGTAATTTCACTGGTTCACAGCAGGTTTTTTCATACATATTGTACATGTAAAAGCATGTGGCACAGTTAAACCTATGCAGCGTGTTCTTTTTTCCATCATGGTAAAATGGTAAATGGCCTGCATTTGTATAGCGCTTTACTTAGTCCCTAAGGACCCCAAAGCGCTTCACACTACATTCAGTCATTCACCCATTCACACACATGGCAAGCTACATTGTAGCCACAGCTGCCAGACACTGGCGCCACCAGACCCTCTGACCACCACCAGTAGGCAAACATGGGGTTAGTATCTTGCCCAAGGATATTTGGCATGCAGCCAGGAGGCAGCCTGGGATCGAACCACCGACCTTCTGGTTAGTGGCTGACCTGCTCTGCCACCTGAGCTACAGCCACCCTCATCATCATAAAAGACAAACTCCAACTTTAATACTGGGTAGGATCAGACATACAACAGATTTTCAACCTATAAAGCTCAGGGAAACAAGTCATTCTTTTTCAGTGTGATATAAAGCTAGATTTATTTTTATTTTTAGGGTATATTGGCATGATACCGCAATTGTAAAAACTGCGTGTCATCTACTGACAATAGACAAAATTATGAGCACAGACATGAGTAATGATCAGTCTATTTTACCAAGAGTGGTGCAAATTAGCAGGTCAAAAACTTAATTAGACCTTAAGAGAAGCTGGTGATCTACAAAAAACAATGTCAGAATGTTTGAAATTTATGGAGACTGCATGTACAATTGGTGATTATTGCAGCTGGTCTCTAGATTAAGCTGACTCAGGATGTGAAGAAGAACACTGAGCAGTGTTTGCTGTCAGATGCCGACCGAGCCACTTGTTAATGATTCAATAAAAGGACTACATGTTGCAATTGCTGATGGCTGAATGGAGAAAGTCTTGAGGAATGGCAGCCCGGAAACTTTACCAGTGGGACACATCGTTGTGTGCCTCAGCTTCATAGGGTGTTTCGGTCTTTTATCACAAGCTATTCTGGCATTTTTTAGTTTCTTTTTACCTTACTTGGTTATGTTTCGGGATTAGTAATCTGATCTAGATTACAATATAAAAATTTTGGGACACATAATCACCAGTGGACCTTGGATTCATTGGGTGTTTCGGCCATTATCACTAGACACCCTCATCCAAGGAGGCCCTGCCCAAGTTATGTCAATAATTCTACGTGCATTTCCTTTTTTTTTCATGGGTGACACACAGCCACCTGTGAGCAACAAATCATTGTAAGATTGAGACGTAATTCTAGCTCATTCTGAGTCATAATAATGGCTTGGCTTGAAAATTGGTTTCGGATGTTTCAGAGCTCTGTGAGTGTGCACTGCTGAGTAACAATGAGCAGTGGCTTTGGTGCTTTCTGACACGTTCTTCGTGGACTGCTCTTTAAATAGAAATACTTTATTACTTGTCACCTTGTTGTTGAATTGTGCTATATAAATAAACTTGCCTTACTTCAATTTGAAATTTGTCATTGCAACTTTATAGTGAATCCCAACAGTATTTTTTTTTTTTTTTTTTACATCAAAAGACAGTTTTGCACTTTGTGCAGACTCTAAGTTGTGGATTGCTATTGAAGTTTAGGTGACTCACTGAGAGTGAAGAGAAGCAGGTCTGGTCAGGTGTGTGTGTGTTTGTCTCTGTAAAATGGTGTCAGAGAGGAAGAGAGTTGTAAATGTGGGTTTCCGGAGCCAATCTAGTGCTCTTCTGTTTACTTCACTCAGGGAAAGGTAGAGCCATTTATGCATGGATGTGTAGGGCTGCTTGTGTTTGTTCAGGGTGTTGTGGTTCTGACAGTCATCTAAATGCTGGCTGTTTTCGGTTAGTCTTTGGTCGGGATGAGCTTTAGAGGAAGACAAAAGACCAAAGTGCTGTGTTGTCTCTGCTAAAATATTTATAAGGTGTTGCACAATGCTCTGTCTACCACAATAACACCCTTATATGCTCACTTCCTGGGAATAGCATGCAGTTGACTTATTTATTGTTATTTTGGCTCTACGCAGGTTTTTGTTTATCTGTTCTGACAGTAAGATAAATTGTGAAAAATGCTGCAGTGTTTAAGAGTGGGTGAGTATGTGTTGCTTTGTAAGTATCTAGATTAAGGCGAGGTTTTAGAGGAGTATATAAAATATTTGATAGGACATGTGGGTGCATGCTGTGTTTGGCTTTTAGCATGAAAACCCAGATTGCATGTTACAGAATAGTGCTCGAGATGCTCTCCGAAATGATGGAGCACAGATGCTGGGTTTTTTCTTCCCCCTTAAACCACAGTGCGTTGGTTTTGTCACAGCAGTAGACACCCACAAACACACATGCATATAGGTAACAGGCACAAAGATACATCTTCACTTGTTCCTCCCACATGTCTCTGTATACGCAAAAAATAAACTGAATCAGTATGGTAGCCAAATACGAATATCTGTTCACATCATTGCCACATTGACGTAATTCTTGAATGCCTGTTTTACCACATCTAAACACGGTTCTTCTTTCATTCAGAATGCCAGGGCCTATATGATCATCTGTACATTTGTGGCTGTTGTAAAATACATTACTTCACTGTAAAAATCATTCTTGCTTATACTTTTAATGTTATTGGATATTTGTATATTTTGATAATAAAGGCATGGCAGTTTTATCTTATTAAATATCAGTAATATGTAATATATTAAATATATTAAAGCATCTACAGAGGTAGATTTAAAATTTTCTAAACAGAATTTAAAATGATAAATACAGAACAGACAGACATGCCATTTTTATACGAGGGGACACAGTTGTTCGCAAAAATAAGAATCTAAAGTATATCTTTTTAATATGTAATGCTTACAATCAAATCTGTTTTCTTTATGTTACAGAGATTTCAAATCTCCTTGTGGCCACCAAAAACAGAGCAACAGCCCCTAAGAGACACATGCCAGGCAATCAAGTCAGCTTCCCACGCATTCTCAAAGAGGACATTGAGCAGGTACTCCTTCTCTCTTCTGTGTTTGTTTCCTGTTTTTTGTTTTTTCTTTAAATAAATCAATTAATTACACTTTTTTACATTATTTTAAATGCATTCCGTCGCATTTTATAGTTTGGGCTCTGTTTTTTTGTATGTGGAAGTGAGAGTTACGATGTTTTTGAAAAACCTGTAATAAAATGCTGCAAAAGCCTTTCTTGTAGGAGGTATACTTTTGCTTTAATACTTTACAATACAATCTTTTGGGCTCTCTGTTGTGTCAACCAGGAGGAGCACCTAGGTATAGGTACAAAAACCAACATTTACTCGGGCACTCTGAAGGTGAAGGGTGAGGAGGAGGAGGATGCAGGATACACATCCTTCCAGGAAGTCAAAGTGGTCCTAAAGGTGCTGGGTTCTGGACACAGGGACATCTCCATGGTGAGCTCCTAAAGATGTGGAACATCCCAGAAAATTCCATCAAATTGTATCTATCCTGTAACATCTAACCATACTGAAATATTTGTCTTTCTGTTGAAAGGCTTTTTTTGAAACAGCCAGTAAGATGCAACAAGTGTCCCATAAACATATTGTGCTGCTCTATGGAGTGTGTGTCCACCACCAGGAGAGTAAGTGCATATTAGGAGCGGTGTGGTTGCGTAATGAGGTTCTTATTCCTGTGGCTAAGGTTTTTGACACCTTTCTCTTTGTGTACCATAAGATATCATGGTGGAGGAGTTTGTCCAGCTAGGACCACTGGATTTGTTTATGAGGAGACAACAGACTCCACTCAGCACATCGTGGAAGTTCCAGGTGGCCTTGCAGTTGGCATCAGCCCTCAGTTACTTGGTAAGAGAGGAGAACAAAAGACAGTCCATGAAAACTTGTTTTTAGCCATGGATTGAGGTCGATATTAGTTTCTTCTATGAAATGTGAAAGCGTGTCCTCTTGTTTATGGACGAAAATGTGTTCTGTCTCGTGTTTGTTGTAGGAGGACAAAAAGCTGGTCCATGGCTTTGTGTGTGCTAAGAACATACTGCTGGCCAGAGACGGACTTGGTAATGATGAAGGAGGGCCATTCATTAAGCTCAGCGACCCAGGAATACCAATCACAGTGCTCACTAGAGAGGGTAAGTCCACATAAAGACAGGCTCAGTTTGGATTACTAAAAATGAAACTTAAATGGTTACAGAATAGCTGCCATGGAAAATTTCACAGTAACTTCCACTTTTCTAGTCAGCTGTAACTGAAAGTAAAACCAGTGGATGAGTGTCAGAAAGTCATTGTGCAATTTATAAAGGAAAAAAAAAGAATGTGTAGTATCTTTCTTAAAAGTTGTTTATGTAGCATTTTCAGTCCGAGAAACATTTCACTCAGCCTCTCATCCAGGTGACTAATATAGTAATACAATAGTATAGCAGTATAGTGCATGCTGCTAAGAGCCAATGATGTGAATTATACATTGGGGAAATCAAACAATCTCTGGCTAAGCACAACACAGAAGAGCAACCTTGTCTAGAAGGCTAGGACTCCTTAGTGTATTTACACGTGAAGGCCAGTGGCCACTCTTCCAGTGCTGAGGATGAGCACATCCTGGACACAGAGGCCAGGAGGCCATTTACATGAAAAGCCATCTCTGATCTGTGGAGGGGGCCATCTTACAATGCTGTGGTTGTGGCCATTCCCCAACTCTCTGTGAATGGTAGTCATGACCTTTGATCAGTGGTCAGGACAGTTTGCATATTAATGATCATGAAACTGGCCTCACGTCGGGGGTGTTAGTTTCGGTCATTCTGCAAATGTACTACTTACGAGGTTGGGGAAATCTGCAGTCAGCTGAGGCTGAGGAAGTCACTGAGGTGGGTTACGAAAAGTTTCTCCCACAAAATCAACTTTCTGGTATTTCCTTACGTGGAGCGTGCATCAAGATGGATACAACCTTTGCTCGCTGTGGGGACAAAGCCTCCAGTCGTGGCCAAGTGGGTGGAATCGTAAGCAGTAAAGGAAGTTGACAGAAGAGGGCGAGGCTCTGTGCTAAATACAGGCAGTAGGAAGCTGGCTCTGGGCCATCTTGCTCTAAGTAATTACCTTAGAACCTCCTCATCCTCATCCATTATCGTATTTACTTTTTCCATTCATAACAACGTGTCTTTCCGCACGACACTAATGTCAGAGCTGTCTGCTTACTGTTAGTCTTGTTATTACAAACTGTATGTTTAAGCCAATATAATCAGGATTAAAACTGCAAACATAATTAGATGATGTTTAATTTGGCATTGAAACCAGTTTAAAAACAAACCAGGACACAAAGTTTATGAAAATGACAACACATCGATGTTGGCTTACTTGAGTGACACTTTATCTAATAAACAATTTTAAAAACGTATTTTTATTCCTTCTCATCACTTAAATGTGGGGTGACTACTGTTAGCTTTCTCTCTTTCTGCTTCTGTCGTGCCCTCATTTTCTTTCCACTCAACATAGCAAAAATACAAAATGAACATAATATTTCTGATGAAGCACAGGTAGTTGACCGCTTCTGTCAAAGACCATAATTTAAGGCTAGATATTGGATCAGAGAAGACAGCGCAACTAGGATATGTCTACTTTCAAATGGCTTATGTTTCTGTTTTTCTGCAAGAGCTATAAGTTTCGTGATGACCCAGTGCGCTTGTATAAACCACAGAACAGTTAGAAATGTTTCTGCACAAATGCCCACTGCCATATTCTCCTGGGAAGGCTCCTCCCTCACCATTTGTTCCTGGAACTTTACCGTTTTTTCCCCATGTCTCCATCACTTTACTGATCAACTGGTTTTCCAGTTAGACATCGATGTTCTTGTACATGGATTTGATTGAACATAATGGATAAAGTGCTCAGAAACCCACTGGGAGCAGTCTTCCGTGCTTCCCAGCAATTTCAGATCACTTTGCTCAAAACCCTCTAATCCATTGTCTCCCCCCCCCCACCTCAATTATCTAATTTCCCGCTCAGATATCTGTTCGGCTCCTCCACCGTTTCTTCCCTTCTTGACCTCTTAGTACTTACGCTGCTCATCTGTCTACTAGTAGAGGTCAGCCAATCATTTAGCCCGTCTTCCAGTCAAAGTTATATATATATTGAGCCGGCTGATACAAAGCCTTTTTTAAAAATTTACTTCAAGCAGCAATTTAACATTTTGTGTCGGCTACCTGCCAGCTGGCTTGTCAGAGCTAGACTGTAATTCATTTTTGTTCTTTAGAATTGGGGCATCATGAGTGTGGAGGCGCATAACCTGCCCTGAGATGTCTTTTACAGTGTGAAAAGTCCACACACACACACACACACACACACACACACACACACACACACACACACACACACACACACACACACACACACACACACACACACACACACACACACACACGTGCATATGTTTTGAGTTTTTTAGCCATTTATTAAAAACAAACTGGTGACTGTTAGAGCCTGAGGATGATAACATGATTTGATAATTAAGAAAAAACATGTTCTTCACGGTTTCTTTTTTGCTTTTACTTCATGAAACTTTCCTGATGTATTATTTTAACATGACAGCATTTGCACTTTGAAGCTCTCATCAGTTAGCTTTACTTACTTTAGCTTCACCTCAGTATATCTGGCTTGATTTATTTATTTATTTTAATTTTAAAATGTGTTTATTACAAAAAGCTTAAACCTGTCTTCACTGATTTACTTGCAAGTGTAACTTTTAAACAAAGTGGAGTTTGTTTGTGTCCACTTTGTGCAGAGTGTGTGCATCGTATCCCGTGGATCGCTCCAGAGTGTGTGAGGAATGCCTCGTCACTGGGTGTCGCAGCTGACAAATGGGGATTTGGTACTACTCTGTGGGAGATCTGCTATGATGGCGAGGTTCCCCTCAAAGACAAGAAGCTTACAGAGGTAAAGAGCACACACAAGCACTGATGACCATCCAACCAAGTGTCCCTCGGTTTCTTTCTGGGTTTTTTTAACCATCTCTGTCCATCCATATTGACAGGTCAGTTTTCATGCAGCACCTTGTTCATGCGTGTTTTCATGTCTGTTCTGAGCAGAAGGAGAGATTTTATGAAACAGAGTGCCAACTGGCCACCCCGGACTGCACAGAGCTAGCTGAACTCATGACCCACTGCATGAACTATGACCCCAAGAAGAGACCTTTCTTCAGGGCTATTGTCAGAGAGATGGATCAGCTCATAGAAAAAAGTATGTCCGAGTATGTCTGCACGTCATATAAAACCAGTTTTTACACTTAATAAAGAGGCTGCACATATGAAACCTGAGCAGCATTAGATTTCAGTCATCGTATTGCTACGGTGTCCAGCTTTTATTCGTTCTAGATGCTCAGAGTTGAAAAATGTTTAATTTAAGCCAATAACACTGCATAAGACTACAAAACAGGTGAAGTACAAGTTAAAACATTGTGATCTTTTTTTGTTTGTTTGTTTTGTTTTTTAAATATCAGTATGTTACCTGAATGTGAAGCATGCTTTGTATCTCATGGAGTAGCAGGCTGTGAACAGAGTTGTTTACACTGCTCAGATGTTCTTGAGGAAGTTCACTGGGTGCATTGTCAGAGATCAGCCCCTCAAATGGGCCCCATGGCAGGATATTAGACTCTCTTCTTCCACCTGCTGGTTAGAATTGGATACTGCAACCCATTTTAATCAAGCTAGTTTTATCATATAATGAAACCCTAAGGGACAAACTTATTTCAAGCTACTATAGTTCTCACTGTTTGTGAGTATTGTTTGTTTGTTTGAATTTTTTGTTAGAATTAGGTAAATATTCAAAATGATGACACGTAACAGGTTTTGCCTGAGTGATATATTGTCCTGCCAGAAGTAGCCATTTATGTGGAAACATGAGCAAACAGGTAATTACATAACCACACTGAGTTCTAGTGAAAACGTCGACACTGTCGACCACAATGGACTTCCTATGACACAAGCGTGCATATGCTGTGGGAGGGACGTGCTGTACTCAGTGTGCCTAATGAATTTGCCTCTTTTTGTTCTTTCAGACCCTTCTATCAAACCCCAGCCAACACCAGATGTTGACCCAACCATGTTTGAAAAGAGATTTCTCAGGAAGATCAGAGATCTGGGAGAGGTACAGTGCTGCTGTGTCTAGCTTCATTCAAGTTGAGCCAATCATAGGATTCATTTTGTTAGTAATTAGACTGACGCACAAGAAACTTGGCCACTCAGCTCACATGAAAAATGGTTTTATTAAATATAAGTCTATTTGGTCCGGTGGGTGTAAGCTTACAGGTATATATAAATATATATATTGCAGTAGCCCCTCTTTTTAGGGGTCACCACAGCAGATCATCTGCCTCCATCTATCCCTAGGACCTTCAGAGCTTCCCTGTGATCTGAGCATAACAGAACTAGATGAACTAAATGAGCCAATGGATGAAGCTTCCCATGTAGTTGTTCGTCTGCTGTTCAGTACTTAAAATTTGTTTCATGTTTCTCATGCAGGGTCACTTTGGTAAGGTGGAGCTATGCCGCTACGACCCTAGGGGGGACCGAACGGGCGAGCTGGTGGCTGTGAAGTCGCTGAAGCCCGAGAACCGAGAAGAGCAGAGCAACAACCTCTCCAGAGAGATCGACATCCTGAAGGATCTCTACCATGAAAACATAGTCAAATATAAGGGCATTTCCCAAGAAGAAGGTATTCTGTCCACTGCACGATGATGATATTGAAGATTTTGAATGTGTTTTTAAAGTTAGTTTTTGAGAGAGAAACTGACATAACCAAATATTAGAAGTTAACTTTTAGTTTGACTCTATAAATTGAGCGAGGATATACTTGTTGTTGAAGACCATAAATAGATTCTGGAGTAAACCTTCAGACCAGCAACGAGTGTTTCAGTTTTTCAAAGATCAGAATAAATAAATATAATTTCATGTATACAGAAAGTCTGACTGCATGTTTTTATGAATCTATAGGTGGTCAGGCTATTAAGCTGATCATGGAGTATCTTCCACTGGGCAGCTTGAAGGAGTATCTGCCCAGAAACAGAGCCAGGATTAGCATCCCCACCTTGCTCAGCTACTCTGTGCAGATATGCAAGGTAATGCACCTTCTCTTCAGTTCCTTCAATTCCTTTTGATCACTCTGAACCTGATGAAAGGTGACACTGTGTTTAATTCATTTTAGGGAATGGACTATTTGGGATCTCAAAATTACATCCACCGTGACCTGGCTGCCCGAAACGTGCTGATGGAGAACGAGACGACTGTAAAGATTGGTGACTTTGGCCTCACGAAGAGCATCAAAGATAACGAAGGTTATTACACAGTCAAGGACGAGAATGACAGCCCTGTTTTCTGGTAAGTCAAGAGGACAACAAAGAGATAATAGCTGAAAACCAGTGTGTGGTGGGTGCGAGGTGTCAGATGGTAAATTAAATGGATTGATAGGATTAATATAAAAAAGGCACATAAGGGCTCTTCTTTCTAGCAATATATTGACTCTGGTGTCAGCTGGCGGATAATTAAGCCTCAAGGATGTGTTTGCACTAAAATGACAGAAAAATGCACACTATGTCAGTCCGAGTTGTTTTATTCTATGAGGACATTAATCTCTAAAGCAGCTTTAATTATTATTTTTTAAATAAGATAACAAATAACAAGAAAACAGTGTTTAATAGTGGTGAACTATTACGGGCTCATTGTACATACTGTTGTCCAACTCGCACACACGTCACCAAAAGTGACATCACATCCGTTGGCACAAGCCATGCTTTGGTGCTGTTTGGGCCGGGTCTGCGCCTCTCAGGTTTCGTAACCTTGTGACGGTCCCACAGCAACACAAGTGTTAGATTTAGCTCTGCTGTTAACATACAGTTGAGGACACTATATGTTGCTCAGTAACCTCTCAGTATAGTGGAAGGGTGAAGAAGGAACTGTCACAGTGACTGAGCCTTTATGCTTTTTGTGTTTCAGGTATGCTCCAGAGTGTCTGACTCTCTGTAAGTTTTACCTTGCTTCAGATGTTTGGTCCTTTGGGGTGACGATGTATGAACTCCTCACTTACTGCGACTCTGCCAAGAGCCCGATGAATGTAAGTGTGCAGCACTTTCATTACTAATATTTCCCATCTGCGATTCTGCATTAAGTACACATACTGTGCCAGTCGTGTAAAGTAAACGGCACACACATATTTGTATGTAGCAGATGGTGTTGGTCTTTGGCCAGAGTGGCAGATGATAGACTCCACTGTGAGCTTTCCAAAGTAGCTCGAGCCAGTGCTAAGAGCTCATTTTATCATTAACATCTTTTTACATCAGGCTTTTTGCTGCTACCAGAAGCACTAACTAATAAACCTGCACAGATTAGAAAGACTGAAGAATTATGGAAGCTAGAAAATAAAAGCCATTAAACCTTGTCCTTACCATCACAGTGCTTCCTCGAAATGATTGGTAAAACTCATGGTCAGATGACTATCATCCGGTTGGTGAAGGTGTTGCAAGAAGGAAAGAGGCTGCCGTGTCCTAAAGACTGTCCTGACTCTGTAAGTATTACCAGCGGTAATGACTTAGCTTTTTTTGTTTTTATTTACACAAATTCAAATACAGCATATTGAAAGAAAAACTTCAGCAACAGTAGGCTTCAAGAGAAGGTAAATATGGGCCTCTTAATGTGTGATGCGTTGTATTCATTCATTGTGAGTTTTTTACCTTAAATAGTTGACATTCATCTGTGCATTGCTGGGTACAAAAATGAGACGTTCTCACTCGTAATACAGTCATTTGTACTGCAATCACCAGTTTTTCACTCACAAACTGTGTTTCTTTCATAACTTCGCTCTTTAAAGAAGAACCGTTAACCACCGATGCTGGTTTTAGATATCTTTTTCAGACATTTCTACAGAAACTGCTAATGTCGGTTTCTGTAGAAATGTCTGATTTACACGAGATGTGGATTGACTTCCTGAAATATTGCTAATAATAGCGGTATCCTCACTGTGCTTTCATGGCATACTTCAGTAAAGGGGCACTCATTTCTTTCCTAACCTATTTAAGCAGAACTAAATAGTGAACGGTTTTAATTATAATCTTTGGTTTTATGTTAAAAGAAAATGATTCAGTGAGTTTTAACATGCAGTCAGGTCACACTGAGGCATTTAAGCATCCGTCCAAGGAAACCTGACAGCATCAGATGTAAAAGTGTTGCGAGTCAGAGCTGCTGCAGTTTTGTTAGATTTTTAATTTTTAACAAAACTTCTTTTGATTGCCGTTTCTTTTTCCCTGACAGGTGTATGAGCTGATGCGAAGATGCTGGGAGCAGTCACCTGAGAGGAGGATCACCTTCAAGCGCCTGATCGAGGAGCTCACCACCGCTCAACAGCTCGCCCAACAGCAGCAGCAGCAACAAAACAGCCAACCAACTTTCTGAGGTGCTTGCAGTGAAGCTGACTTTGCTTGCCAGTCTGGATGCAAATGGAGATCCTGACCCCCGCCCCTCCTTCAGATCAGCATCTGCTTGTGCAGCTTTATTGTAAAGTCACGCTCCTTCATACTCACGTTTAAACTTTTAACTACCATGGCATAGTCTGCTATATTTTTTAAGGTTTTTATTTCACATATATTCAGATTTTCTGTTTTCAGTTAAGAGTATTAGAAAAATATTTTAGCCTTATTCTATACTACATGACCTGATCGCTTACTTCCAGCTGTCTTGAATATTATAAACGATTTGCACTGTCTTGTGGCCCAAAGACCTTCGAATTATGCAGGACTCTTGATGATGGACAATGGAAAGATTTTTAAAAAAAGCCAAGGAAGGGACTCTTTTATGCCTGCATTTAATGGTTACATCACAGCCTTATTTGGGATGGATAGCTGGCAAAATCACGCTAGAAAAGCTCACATGGATGGATGGATGGATGGGATAAAGAAGATGGAACATAACCACAGATATCCAAGCTGTGGCTTCAGAGTTTTGTGCCACTGCTGTTTTGTTTTATGGACTCCTCTTTTTGGGAGAAACTTGCCAGATTTGAGCCTAGGAATTATGTGTGATAAACATCTGGATTTGCTGTTCGTGATGTGCACATGCAGTCACAAAGAAGTGGCATGTTATTAGAGCCAGTAGTCAGTCAGCATTTTTCCTTCCACCGCACTCTTGTGACTGTTTTACAGATTAAATATTTGCACGGTTAAAAACCATCAGTTCTTACTTGTAATTTCACGTTTTTTTCCTGATTAACAAGAAAATTAAACAAAATCTTTTGAGCGTTTTGGGAATTTTGTGGACCATTTGAAAAAATGCAAGCACTGCGTTTACACAAGAACAGAAAATCTGTTATTTTTTGTGTTCTTTCGATGTAATGGATGGATCAGTTATATCTTAACAGTCGAATGTTATTTGTGAGTACAATACTTGCGAGAGGCACTTGAGGGCAGTACAACTATACTTTTCCTTTTCTCTGATGTTATGGGGCTTTTAGTCTGAACCACAAATATTATATATCAAATACATAGATTGATTTTTTGAAGTAGAGAAAAATTCTCACTAATGTGGATTGTCTGTGAAGGAATTTTAGATGATGTAACAAAAGCAAAAGTGGTGATTTTATACATTGTGTGCATGCCTTTTTTCCCCCCCAATTTGCTAAAAAAGTATAATTTCTCCAACAGTCATATCGTCTGTGCATTTTACAGTGTATACGTGCATTTATCCATGTGTATGTTGTATCATTTGAGCAGAGGGCTTTCGATATGCAGCCAGAAACTTTGTGCTCAGTCATGTATAACAACCCCAGAAACAGTAGAGTCTACATAAAGGCGACAAACAGGAGAGGGATGTGTTTCAGCCCACATTTTATTTAGGAATGTAAAAGACAATTCCTTCTGCTCTAAATAAGAGAAAAGAAATATATATTTTTCAAAAAAAAAGATGTAAGTATGACTTATGGAATTTAAAATGATCCATAAATACACCATGAAAAAATAAATAAAATCAATGTTTGTGTTGTGTTTTGTCTGTCAGTCCAAATTCAGTATCATCACCTTCTGAAAACAGCTGGTTCTGTACATTACAGTTTGCAAGTAGGCATGCTAAGATTGCTCTAGAAAGACCTTATTCACAGTAAAACAATATCAATGTAAGTGTGATATAAAATTTTTGCAAAATCTAATGTATATTTCAGGTCAGAAAAAAAACAAAACAAAATAAACACATACTTAAAAAGCAGAAGCTGTTTACAAAGCAATAAGCAACAGCAAATCCTAGATTCATCTACAGCCATTAAAATGTGTTAGAAAAAAAACCCCTCAGAAATACTTTAGTATTGCAAAGCTTTGTGATCAACACACGCACGCAGTCATTCACTATTGCAAAGTCCAGCATCAACGCTGGTCTTGTGTAATACGCAGGATACATATTGAGTACAGAGGCATCGCACTGATGCTGAGAGGGAGCTCGGTTTACACAAGAACAGAAAGAAGAAAGAAAATTGTGGATTTGGCTGTGTTTGTGCAAATTCTACAAACAAATAAATCACAATTCGGCTAAACAGCACAAGACACAACATTTTCTATTCTAATGGAAACGGAGCTCTCAGACAATCAGCCCGACTGTTTTTTCATGTCATTTATATAGCTCCAGTCTATTAACAACTCCTTTTTGTTAAAGTTGCATTTGCACATAGTTTATCCAGAGCTCTAAAGTCTAAAAATCAACCACGCAACACAAGACTGGAGAGCATCGTTTAGTTCACATGTACAATCGTCAGGAGGCCGTCACATGTAGCTGGTGGTACAGAGAGGCACAAAAAATAAAGAAACTGCCCTTTATCTTGTCAATCTAACCCATATAACAATAATCAATAACAAAAAAAGGAACTGGAACTCAACATTAGAGAAAGCCTTAAAAATACTATTTGTACTGTGAATACTGGGAGGAAGATTATAATATTGCAACACAGGTTCTTTTTTTAACAACATAGAGAAAAGAGAAGTGACACCAGTGAATCTTGACCTGTATGTTGTGATGGGAGGCAAATGACAAAGTCAAAAATGTTGAGTTACTACGCTGCACCAAGCGTTTAAATGCACAAATTAAAAACTCTCCAGAATGCAAAGGTTTGGTTCAGGCACAGTGAAACCAAAAGCCTGTAATTCTCCCCAAAAATCCTACTGTTAGCACAAATCATTAAGTATTATCAATGTGCCTTTTGTCCTGTTTTCCTCACAGTCTTCCTGTTAAAGGGGAGTTTTTCCTTCCCACTGTTGCCAAAGCTCTTGCTTATATGGGGTCATGTGATTGTTGTAGGGTCTTTACCTTAATATAAAGCACTATTTGTATAAATAAAAGTTAATTGAACAGAGGCAGCACAACAGCACCCCCTGGTGTATGTGTTTACACAGACTCTACGCATTCACTGCAATGTATCATCTTCAGCTGTGTGAAACTGCCAGTCAGACGTGTCACGGTTTCTACTTTCTGTTTGAAGGCTGAAGGCTGGTGACCCGTTCCCCCCCTCCCCCCCGTTGAGGAGGCTGGATGATTCACTCTACAGGCGATAAAATAACACGCCTAATTATATGAATGTCTTATTATGTCTTCATCGAGATTCAGCTCTAAACAGAAGAACTGTGCCAGAGCGAAGGGGGGAAATGGTGTTCGAGAGTCCATCTAATACTCATACTCTACCAAATGAGAGGAGACATTTTCCAGTGTGCTGGAGTATGAGTATGTGTGTCTGTGACAGCTCTACAGGTACATGCAACATGCAGGAGTCTGGCAGACAGAAACACTTCACTGAGCAAGCAGACAGAATTTAAAAAAAAGAAAAAGATATTCCTGCAGGCTGAGTAGCTGAAGGCAGCTGGAGTTGTTTATCCATCGCTCTCTTTCTTTCAGCCCGTCTCTCCTTACTCCCATTAGCTGCCAGAAGCCCATTTTTAGAGAGCTTCAGCCCCATAAGCGCGTACACAGCGCCAGCTAAATTCACCCCGCCGGCTCAACTCATAATGTGGAAATTCAGGAACGTTAAGAAAGCTTCGAAACAAGGGAGATATTTACTGAAGGGATGACAAATGGAAGTTTGGAAGCTGTGGCAAACACAGTTTAACGATGCATATCTGCTATTGGTAGATGTGCGATGTTCACGAACAAAGCAGAAGTGAAGGAAGAGCTAAAAATAAATAAATAAATAACACTGGGCTTGAAGTGAGGATGGTGTAGCTGTTTCTCTAGCAGCCCCAAAGGACAAAACAGAGAGAGAGGAAAAAAGGGAAAAAGCCTAAATCTAGACATCCCAAAACAAACAGGTGAAGCGCTACAAAAACAGACACCAGCGCACAGGATGGACTCTTTGACCTGCGCAGACAGGTGAAGACAGGGAAGAGGAACAACTGTACACTGTATATTAAGCAAACAAAAATGGATGCTGTTTTGTGGGATAGCTTTCACAGTTTAGTGAAGCTGCAATGGTTTAAATTAGAAACCACACGGCAGCATGTCAATTACAAAGTCAGTACTGAAATCATATCCTGTTTTTTCATTTCACTACAAATAGAATCACTTTACTAAAATACACACACTGAAGACGACCTGAAACAAGACAGTGAGACCTCAAGAGCAAAAAGTAGGATCATTTTCTTAAACCAGAGGAGTCGCCCCCTGCTGGCCATGAAGATTTTAAAAAAATGCAGGTCAACTTTTCACAGGTCCATCTTTTATTTACAGTTTATGAGCCTGATGGGCCTTGTAGCACTGCTCCTTATTTAAAGATCCTGGGACTGTAACAATTGCTCTTGTAACCTTTGTGTTTTTGCATGTTTAACTTCATTGTTGTGCTTTCTCTCACTTATGTGCTTAGTCTAAAGGGGCCTCTGCACACTTCTATTAGATGCAAATGTAATCAATAACTAAAAACACTTCTTACAGAACACGTTTGCTCTGTTTATCCCCAGTGGCTGACGAATTACAGCTTGAATAGTGGAAGGACAAGGTTTGTGTGAACTGGGCAGAGAAGGACAGCGGGGTGTGTTAGCTCAACAATGCCACCTGTTTAATGTTACACCGGCTAACATCGCTAACCCTGAAATATGAGAAGAAGAATAGAATTACTGCCAAGTCTTAATAAACCAGTACATTCAAACAATGGTACCGCACTGAATCTCATTTCTTCACTTAGATTAGGGGCTGAGTTCCAAACTATTCAGACAATTCCCTCCTGAATTTGAATACATTTTCTGGGAAGTTTTATAAATTAATAAACATGTTCAAAAAAGAGCAAAGGTACTTCTGTGATAGAAAACAAGGTCTAAAAGATCCAAGCTTTATGAAATTGAATGGATTTAGTCCACAGTTTTCAGACGTTCTGCAATATTGTACATAGTAACGACACTACGCAGATAAAAAAGATGACACAACTGATGAAAAACCACTAAAATAATTCAGGCGTCACTGACTTTAGTAAGAGGATCCAGACTGGACAGACAGACAGACAGGAAAGCAGAAAAGCAAACAGTGCATTTTAAAGTCTGCTGCCTCAGCTGTTCATCTACAAAAACAGAGGCCCTGCTCATAACACACACATAGAGGCTGACATAGACGGGCGCTTCTAACTTAAAAGAGGGGAAGGTGAGAGCTGTCACCTGACAAAAAAAGAAGAAGAGCAGAGCTGGAGTCCAGCTGGCTGCCTTTATTTTATTTTATTTTATTTTAAAGCACTCGGTGCTGGGAAGCAAATCAAACTGTGGCCCGAGACAGGCCGCACAGCCAACTAGTCCAGACAACCACATCGCCATAAAATCTACTGAAGCACTTTGAGCTGATTCACAGGAGACCCGAGCAAAGCACAGTACAGCAGGGGGAAAAGTAATCTATTAAAAGAAGTGCTTGAAAGGGTCACGTGAAAGCTGATTTGACTGCTGACACAGACTTCATGGGCCAAATGAGGTTCACTCTCCTTAATTTCTAACAAACGAGCCTTCTACGAGAACAGCTCAGCAGATAATGAATTTATCTAATGTGCAAATTCATATTGCTGCTGTGCTTTTAAATGTACAGGTATGTAACGGGGAGGTTCTGGGACAGACATATGGTGTGAGAATGCTCACATGGTTTCAACTGCTCTACTCCTCCACTTCTGTGCCACACAGCTCTCCACGTGTACACCTTTTGTTTCCCAGAACCGGCCAATCAGAAGGGAGGGTAGAGTTTTTAAGTCCGTGGATGAAGCCTAGTGTAAGCTGAGAATCATGCAAAGCTACTCTAGAGTCCAAGATCAACAACGTGGAGGTATGAGCAGAATAAGGGCACTTTAATCATTTGGATGATGATTAGGCTCCATGAGAGGTGTTTTGAGTCCCAGCTTTAGTTACAAGATTTCTGCCTGGTGACTTTTCAGTTTGTGCAGGTATATAAAGCTGCTGCTGTATTCAGGGTTACACCTATGTTCTCAAAATGAACTTCAAAGAGAGGTTTAGGGGAATGTTTTGGCCCATCTTAAAGTTTCATAGCCTTTAAATGGCTAATAAAATAATAATAATGATAAGAAAAGAGGCGGTCCGATAAAATGGGACGGAGCTGTGAGATGGGGAAGTTGTGCGACAGTTTTCACTGGCTTCACTGTAATCTGAAGACCTGCGACATCATGGAACACGTGAGAGTCCAATTTATTGCAAACCACAGAAAGCAGACAAAGACGGAAAACAGGAAGGTGAGCTTGTGTGTTTATTGTCCTTAATTTACCGGGGTTTTTTTTTTTCCCATTTTAAGAACAATCCTGACATTCGGCACACCTGTCACACAGGCGGCAGCAAACTCACACCAGATTACTTGGACTAAACGAGTGTGTGAACATTATATATCACCAGTCACTGGTGTTCACACTAGTTGGGAGCGTGTGTTTTTCGGTGTGGCTGCAATAACAACATATGTATTTTTCTGCACAGGAATATTAAAAAAAATCGATTTTGAGCAGAACGTGAAGACAGACAGGAAAGAGGAGAAAAGTTTCACTTTGCGCTGCGTGAATGGCAAAATTGTTTACACTGCAAACTTCTGCACAAGTTCTACATTCAACCTTCCAGCAGGAGAAGTGGGAACCTTAGTTATTGCCAGTTTGTTAGACACAGAGGGCCGCATGCACAAACCTAAAATCCAATGAATCCTAAAATTATGAATAAAAAGTAAAACCTGTCCTCTGTAATGAACACTGCACAAATTGCCTGGATACTGCCTGTGCCACAAATATCTCACCGGCAGAAAAATGCACATTAAAGTGGACCTATTATGGTTTTCTTCATCACATACAGTGACAATAGTGTGTGCTCATATGAAATATGAACACATTTTCAAATAATGAGGTATTTTGTTTTTGAGGACCAATCAGAATAAAGTCGACCTGAAGAGGGGGCGTTGTCTTTTTTCCAGTCAGGGGATGAAGCCCAGTGTAAGCCTGTAAATCATGCAAAGCTACTCTAGCAGAGTCACAGATTGTCAATGGTGGTAATGAGCAGAATAGGTCCACTTTGATCATTTACCCCCAAACACACACATAAAAAAGACCCTCCCTACAAGCATGAAATTAAAGTGCAGAAACTCACTTTCAAAGCAGCATGTTAGTAGCATCTCGTGAGCAAAAAAAAGAAAAATAAAAGAGCTGAAAACCGTACAGACCATCTCATACAGCATACAATCCTACTGTTTTATTATAACAGCGACTTATGCAATATGCACACCATGCAAATATATCCAAAATGACTTTCAAATGTCACTGCCAGTTAAATCTCTCAGTAATGACTAAATGCTTTTGTTTTTGGCTAAAAACAAACCGCTTATATTGTTTTTTTAAAGGTGATCCTGAAGCTGTTTCACCACCGCCAGCCATCAGTTGATCATTTCATCCAGCTAAGATTTGCTACTCACGAGAGAAGCAACAGCACGTTTTTTAATAGCGATTTGAGTACAACTTTATTCGCAAAAGCAAACACACTCGAAACCTGCTTTGATTAGTAAATTACTTGAATTGCCTTGTAATGTTATTATATTACAAATATATAACAGTATAGGTATAAACAAAACAAATCAGACACTAAAAGGTTTTACCTTCATTCATGTTGTACAACAGGCTCGCAGAGGAGCTCAGAAACATCCATTGTATGTGATATTGTCTGTTACACATGGCTTTATATATTCTGTATTACACTGCACTATTTACACCAGCCTTTTATTATCCATCCAGTCATTGTAAGAAAAGTCCATTCATTGAGGGAAGCTTTAAATTAAGGGCTTTGATTGGTTTAGGCCCTTTTTTTCCTGATGTGCTCCCAAACCTTGGGATTGAAATGGCTGACATTTCCTACAGATACAGCAAAGCGGCACACACACACGCGCATAAATACGCACACACACGTACTCTAATTCTCGGGGGGGTGGGGTGTGGGTGTGTGTGTGGGGGGGGGGGGGGGGGGGGGGGGGGGGTTTAGCTGGCTGCATGGCCAGTCCTAAGACAGTTTGAGAGGCAGACGGCGGGCCGCCCTGCTTGCAAATACAAAAGCAGCTTGTACATACAGATGCAATATACTTCAATTTACATGATATATTAGAAAAATTGTACAAGATAATAGTAGTTAAGTACAGTTAACACACTGACTGTGAAACAACAGCTTAAGTTAAAGAGTTAAGGCTTGAACAGGACAAAAATAACACTGTGTGTATATATATGTGTGTGTGCGTGTGTGTACATACGTGCCAAGATCAAAGAGCACTATGGCTTCATTTCACTCGAGCCATCTGCAAACCTAAATCTTCCAAACTCAACACTGACTTTTGTAGGACTGCAAAATGGCAGCCACAGAAAGGCCACTAGAGGGAGCTGTGACATCCAGCAGACATCCAGCTGTTTGCGCCTCCCTCCCCTAAGCTTTTAGGCTTCAAGGTGGTTCGGTTCAAACTAGAGCCTCTTCCTCTTAAAGTAGTCAGCGTACTGCCCCCCCAGGCCTTGCGAGTGCTGCCCGATGTAGGCCCCATCGGATGCCGTAACTTCCTGCACTGCCAGCTGAGGATACTCCCTCTTATGGCCCCTCGTCTGGTTCTGATGGGTTAGAAACAAGAAGAGAACGGGAGGCAGAGGTGAGGAGGGATTATGGACGTTTGACCTGGACGTGTATGAAAACACTTGTAGTTGGAAAGTCACCGATAAAAATCATATATTTCATTTTCAAATACAAAGGAAATCTTTTTTTATTATCATGAAAGGGTTTATTGTTTATCCTGGGAATATTACTCTTGGTTTCAGACCATTTTACCAAAATAATATTGTCACAACTGCCACTTCAAAGAGAGATGTTTTATTCATCTCGGGACTTCGGTTGTCCACTACTATAAGTTTCTGTGGTCAGTGCATTGCTTGACATAAAAAAAAAAACAAGTCACTAAACATTTTGTTTTCTGCATCTTACTAAAAGAAGTGCAGCCTTGCTAACGATCTGCAGGAGATTAACCATAAATTACTGAAATGATCAACTAACATAGAAGGTGGGTGACAAAGAAGCGTACAGGTTTGTGCAATTTTGACGAATAAGCAAAAATCCTGAATTTGCATGCATTTGTGTGTAGTAGCGTAGAGGTCTTTGCCTCTGTGAGACAGGGCTGGAGGCTGGCTGCACAAATAAATGTAAATCTTTGTGGAGATGACGCTTAGCTCAGACGTCTGGCCCCAGTCTGTTTACGTCACTGTGCACTCTCCCTGGCTCTGTGAATCTCTTCCACCTCCTTGTCTCCTTGAGTGGCTTTAATGGCCTTCAACTATGCAGGGAAAAACATAAATAAAAGCTGCACTGAATGGTAGTCTACTGGTTGACTTAAGAGAGAAAAAAGAGGAAAGAAAATTCTAAGCAAGCAGCCTTTATAACACTGCACTGTTAGGTTTGAAAGCAGAAACGTGTGGAGCTACTTGCAGCTAATGCAGACCAGCACAGACCTTCAAATGAGAACTGGTATTTAAATCACTGGCAGCACTGACATCAATCTGTACATGTCACACTGCAGCCTGGAGCTCAGCTTTATTGTTTTTAGTCACTGTTTTTGTGTTTGTTTCAGTCTAAAGTGCCTATTTCCTGTTCTTCGTTCACATTAAAAGGCCTACAAGGAAAGGAAGGGATCCTAATGTTTGACCCAGTATAGCAGCTTTTAATTTGAAACATCTATGCAGGGAGCATAGAGCCACATCCCAGCAATTTCTCTGCTTTTATTGTAAAGCAGTCGCACCCTCAGCAACTCTTTTTTTAAAGCTAACCACAGACAAATACTCCTGCAGTACAGACAATAATCTCTACACATATTTATTATACTAGCAACAATTGCCCTACTACACATAAAGGCATACAGAAAAGGTTAGCACAATATATCACTTTTCAATTCAGCAGGATGAGCAGCAACCCCCTCCTCCCAGATCCCCACTGTCAACAACGAGTGCAGCGCTCTAATATCAGAAGCTGTGGAGGAAACAACAATTCAACATTTCACTTAGCTGCAATATGAAATGTTGAATTGTTGTTATTTGGCCCAAGACGAGCGTGTCATGATTTCAAAAAGAAATGAAAAGGAAGGAGAAAAAAACCCTAAAAGAATGGAGACAAAAAAAATGTGTTTCGTGTCTCATATGGGATCATAGATTGTTCTTTACTTACATAGTAATAGGTGTTCCAGTCCGCAGCAGCGGTGTGTGCGTGTGTGACAGGGTTCGGTGCGGCCGCAGATGGGTGCGGTGCCCCGAGGAAGCCGGGCATTAAGGGCAGCGTGCTGTAAGCTGGGAGCACAGCGGCGGCAGGTAGGACGGCCGGGGGAGGAGCTGCGCCATTACTGACCGCATGCAGGGACACTCCCAGAGGCTTACACACCTCCACCTCCTACAGGAAACACAGAAACAAATGGTAATAGCTTATTTATTGATACGATTCAAAGGTATACTCAGGACACCGAGGAAAATGGTTTCTGAAGCCGTTTTTTTGTTGCCGTGTTACTGTTTAGGTGCTGACAGAATCTCATAACATGAGAAAATAATTGACAAAAGTGTTTTATTCATGTTAGCTTTTCTGCCCTCTAGTGTCTGTTATGAGGCATATCAGTGTTTACTACAGGCAGGCTCATTCATACCGGCTTCCTGTCACAGGGGCTTACTCTCTGAGGCAACCATCCCAAATCAAAATACTCATGCTGACATATACACAGCTCAATGTAACGCCTTTGTCAAATGATACGAAGGATTTCTCAGGCAGAGTTATCAAAATTTCCACGAGCTTAGGACGCCAGGGTGCAAGGCCAGCTGTGCAATAAGATCTATGACATCATCTTCTAAGAAAACATCTTACATGCAGTCGTGTTTCCATTACGTCAGAGGACATTACTTTTGCCTTACACTTATTCATCCTGGAGCCTTACTCTAATTATTCCACCAAAAAGCATTTATGATTTACCTCAAAGGGACTTTTAGTCCCCAAAAGGGAGGCGAGTCCCCGATTCATCACAACGTGAAACTGATCTATGTCCCCCCACAAGTAATGCACATATGCTCACATCCTCCAGCAGCAGCAGCAGCAGCAGCAGCAGCAGCAGCAGCAGATAAGCCTGGATTTGGCTGCTCATTGTGTGTGGAGACGGCTGGCATCAGCTGCTGGGTGCAGAGTGATGCGTTCCCTCTAACAGGGTATCGGTGTCGCCGAGAGGTCAACCTCTCCAAATAAACATGCGGATGAACTTCATGTTAGTGCCAGTGCGCGTAGATAGCTTACCCTCTGTCTGCAGGATAGGAAGCTGTTTGGATTTTTCAAGAGCTTCACTTTGTATCTGTGTGTGTGTTTGTGTGTGTGCGCGTGCGCGCGCACGTCCGTATGGTCACGGACAATCTAAATGAGCTTATCTTACCCTAATATGAATTATTTGTATGTTCTAACTAATTTAAGAAGACAAATGAATAACTTGTGTAAAAATGCTTATCCCTGTGACACGCTGGGTTTGTTAGCTTTGCTGATACATGCATGATAACTGAAGTGAATGGCTACGGAGGCTGTGTGTGTGTGTATGTGTGTATGTGTGTGTGTGTGTGTGTGTGTGTGTGTGTGTGTGTGTTTGTTCGTGCGTATACTTGTGCACAGGATTTTGTTTTCTCTTCTTTTCCAAGCATCTAGTTGAGGGATAACACCTGGTCAAGGGAGCCATGTGTGTTTCAAAGAGTTTATGGTGTGTGTGTGTGTGTTTACCTTGCTGGCGTAGCCCTGATTGGCTGTTGCTGGCTGGGAGTAGTATTGAGTGACTGCCTGCATGTAGGAACTGTAATCTCCATAGGTGGACACAGTTGGAGTCTAGAAAACAAGATTTCACATCCATTGTAGTTTTGTTGTTTTTTTTTTTTACACTGTTCAAAAAAATTAAACGAACACTTTAATTTTCAAAGGAATAAATTAGATCTCAAAGGGAAAAAAATCATGCTGGATATTCATACTGAATTTGGACTGGGTAACGTGTTAGGAATAAAAGGATGTGATGGAAATGAAAATATTGAACCTACAGAGGGCTGAATTCAAAACAAACAAAACATTTTTTTTTAAAAAGTGAAAAAATGGCAGCGGCCAGTACGACCCCTCCTACGTCACCTTGTTCCCAAACTTGACCTCTGACCTTGATGTTGAGGTCGACGTCACTGAGAGTGGAATTCATCCAGGATTTTAAGTAGATGCGCCTATGGTAGCAAATTGAAATTCCTATGTTGCCCTGTTCTCGAGTTAACGCATTCACAGACTTAGGTTGTCCGTGTTAAGGGCCTTGTCTCTGGAATTTCCTTCATGTTCTTAAGACTGTGCTGGGAGACACAGAAAACCTTCTGGCCATATGCCATCCTGGAGGAGTTGGACTACACGAGCAACCTCTGCAGGGTCCAGGTATCACCTCACGCTAACAGTAGCGACACTGACCCTAGCAAAATACAAAACTAGTGTCAAACAGTCAGAAAAGATGAGGAGGGAAAGACTGTGAGTGACCTCCAGCTGTAAAACAATTCCTGTTTTGGGGGTTGTCTCATTGTTGCTCCTCCAGTGCACCTGTTGTTAATTTCATTAACACTAAAGCAGCTGAAACTGATTAACAACCCCCTCTGCTACTGACCAGATCAATATCCCAGAAGTTTAACTGACCTGATGCTACACTGATTAAAAAGTGTTCCTTTCATTTTATTTTTTAGCACTGCAGCTACTTTTTGTTAGTTGCAAAATATTTTAAGTTGCTTGCACAAAGAACACATTTACAGCAAACTGAAGTGGACAGGACTCTGAGGATGGAGAAATGAAGGAAATACATTTACATGGAAATACATGGATCAAACAAAAAACAACACGTGGCACAAATCCCACACGGTCACAAACAGGTGTGTGTTTGCCACCTGAGTGTGCTCCTTGCTGTAGTCTGCGGCCGTGCTGTCCTGTGGCGCGGCAGTGCTGTAGCTGTGGGCTTGTGCCGCCTGATAGTGCTGGTACCACTGCTGCATGGCCTCCTACGACACACACACATTACCAAGCATCAGGTGAACAGTGCTTTCTTGTCTTTGCGTGATTGTTTTGTTTTTTTTTTTCTTTGCCACCTTTTAATTTTTTTTATGCGTCTCATTAAGTATTGTTCCTGCTCTCCAGCGTTTCGCTCCTCTGTCTTTGTCTTTCCAGACAAATTAAACCGACCGTTTTATTGGTTATCTAATCATGACTCATTTGTTTGGATGAGTAGAGTGTAATTAACATTTCAAATGGGGTTTTGTACTTGCTGCGAGCATCAGATATGTCACCTACTGCTGGAGGAGGAAGAAGCGCAAAAAAGAAAGAGAAAGAAAGATGACAAACAAGCAGTAGAAGGGCTTTGGGACTTGTTCTGAGTGGAGTGTTAGGCGTGAGAAGGAGAGCAGGGACAGATGGAGACACGCAGTGCTCACTGCCAAATCCACTCTCATTCTGTCTGTCCAAATATCCATACCCATTCCCATCTCTTCCACCACCCTGCCTCCCCTAGTTACAGCTCATCCTGTCGCTGCTGCACCCATCCAGCCGCGCTTTGTGTATCCATCCATCTACTCAGCAACACATGCATCAATAGCATATTTGAGGCCCAGTAATGCCTGTTCACACTAACTGAATGTACAGACCCCAAAATTCAGCATTCATATTTGTGTAGTGTGTGTGTGTGTGCACACGTGTATGTGTTGTAGGGCAGCACCTGTGTGTATGCTTGGTTGTACTGGCTGTAGTCAGTGGAGGAATCTGTGCTGTACGGGGCAGCGGTCGTAGCTGCTGCACTGTGGGAGTAGGAGCCGGAGCCCTGGGAGACCACAGGAGCGACTGAGCTGTTGTAAACTGCAGAGCTGGGTTGTCCTCCCTGGGCTTTGCTCCCCACTGAGCCTATGGAAGAGTGGAAGTGAGAATGGACGACAAATGATGTGTTAATAATTATAATGATGTGGGTTATCACACAAACTGCCCTTTTTTTGTAATTTAGTGTATTTTTATAATATTTCCCCACACCTCTACACAATAAGTTAAATACTGGAAGAATTAGAGACAATTCAGTATATAGAGACAATTATAATCTAGAACCTGTTTGTACGTGTCTGATATGAGGTTTCCAACTGATTTTATTCATTTTAGTGTTTAAAACTGATCTGATTAAGAGAGGTGGTAGAATTGATCACCAGCTGACCTGAATTGCTCTTCTTGAATAAAAAAGCTTGACTAATAAATGAGCACAGAATGCTTTTAAGTGCTGCAAAAGCCAGGATGTGAACTCTGGTGCAAAAGCTTTATGGTTGTTGTGCGATCGTGTGCTCACCTTGCAGAACTACTCCTGGCATTACACTTGCCAGGTTTAGGTAAGGATTAGAAGGCAGCCTGACTTCTTTAGGAGGATCGCCCAACAAAGAACTCTGTCCACTGTTTACCTAAAGAGAGACAGGTGAATATAAAATGTATTATTTACACTGCCACCAACAGGAACTGCAAATAAAAATCAAGTTTTAGTTTTTAGAGGTGTTTGAAGGCAATTACACCTGCTTTCCTTTGCTTCATCTTTATTCCAAACATGTATCAAATTGTGGATACTGTGCTACATAAATTCTAAAAAATACTGATTATACAAACTTTACATGAGGCTCTAAAGCTGACTTTTGTGAGCTACTGAAGAGCTAAAGTGGTGGTGGAAACCTGCGAGGATTGTCCTCTCTAGTAATTACACTTTCTCTCTATTAAAGGGACTTCAGAGAAGACAGTACTGGGACTGGAATCGTGTCCCCTAAGAACCTCGGCACTGTGATTATCTTTGTACACAGACTTATAAGAGATAATGATGTTAGTGTAGTCGTACTGTATTTAATCCTGGCCCAGTCTAGGAGATTTAGGGAGGTGTTTTAGAAAGAAAACAGACAGGTGGGTACAGGTTGCATTACAGGCATTTTCCAAAGGTAAAGCGCTCAAGGGACTGAGGCTGTTTATTCAAAAAGCTCCCTTGATATTGTGTGTTTTCAGTGAGGTTAAAAGCAGACAACACTAATCAGGAATAAATACTCCCTCCCCCCAAGAGACAGAGAGACTGCAGGGTAGAAGGAGTTAGGACCATAACAAGCATTTCTAGAGATAAGTTACAGATCGGTTTCACAGAAAATATCAACAACTTGCATCACAGTTGGAGTTCAAATATTAATTTGTGCAGCAACGTACACATAAATATATAAATTAAAGAATTACACCAATATCTCTAGAAACTTCCACCAAACATTTGATCAGGCGACAATTATGTAATACTGACAACGAGGGCCAGGTAATGCTGCCTGGTTTGTGAGTCTGTCAAATCACACATTTTGAAATGTTAAGACTGTATATAAATGATGGACGTAGCCAAGGGGACATCATCAAATGCTTTGTGAGCATTTTGACTGTCGCCATCTCGATATTTTTTAAAGCACACATCCAATTAAGGGGACGATCCGAGTAAGCGAGAGCACTGCAAGGTCATAATTTGGCAAATTTTCAATCACAGGGTAGCTCCGCCCTAAAGCATCCAAAAATAAATATCATGTTGTATTAAGTAAGAACTGAAACGGTGTAATGATTAGAACATGTTTTACTTAGATCATACGTCAAATGAGACACACAGGCCCAGTCTAGGTTTACAACTGGACTTCCTTTCAGACTTTGAAGCCCATCTTTTATTTACAGTCTATGTATTTTGTATTTGCTTCACGCATGCAGATTTTCGGTCGATGTCCTCACCAGGAGGCAGCTGTCTGAGCTGTTGTGCTGGCCTGTTGTTGTGTAAACTCCTCCAGGGGGTTTAGGCGGAGGCGGGCCAAGGCCTGAGTTACTTATACCCAAGGAATAGCTCTGTCCCTGCGGTTGGGCGCTCACCATCGTCCCTGGAGGGGCTGGCTGCCTGTTGTCACAGGAGGTGGAAGAGGAAGAAGAGGAGGAAGAAGAGGAGGAAGCAGAAGGGGTCGTAGTCACAGAATGGGTGCTGTGGCTAGGTAGGTCTCCTCCTACAGCCCGACCCTGGAGGTACGGCATGACACCTGCTGCTGAAACCACTACTGTGGCATTGTGGGTAGATGCTGGAACTGACTCCTGTCCCAACTCTGTAGGGGGAGATGACAAGAAAGCAAAAAAAAAAACAAAACAGGAGGAAATGAAAGGAGAGGTGAGTGATAACAGAAAGTTGAAATTCAAGAAACAGTAAAGTAAAAACATAGTATACAGAAAAAAAGGAAATTAAATGAAGGGAAATAAAGGCACGGTTGGGAAAGATGCCAGATAAACATGCGAAATGGCTTTCACAGATGACCATCAGTGTCTCCGTCTCCTCAGGACACAGACGAATCGCTCAGACGGCTGGAAACTCTGCCGTCTCTGCAGAGCCAGCTGTAATATTTGAGAGCAAGTTTCCCGCTCATACATCACTGCTTATCGTGTTTATTTACCGCCTGGCACTTAGCTCTCCACAATCCCAATATTTCACTCACTCCAGGGTTTAATAACACAAATATGTACACATGCAACATAATCCCATACAAATGTACACAGGCAAAAAAAAAAAGCACAAACATATAAGTAAAAGATGCACATACACACTAAACGTGAACATACACGCACAGTGGCACTTATTATAAATCCAATATTGCTGTGACAAATGGCCTCCATTGCACAATAAACGAATCCGCTCTAACAAGCCTTGAGCCAACATTCCCCAGCAGACATGCGCACCGACAAGAGACACGCACGTTCGTATGCAAAATTGCAAACTCATGCATCCAATCAAAGAGGGACACACTCACAGTGGTGCACATGGGCATGATTGTTTGTTTTTATGCACATAAAAAGTCTGCGGTATATCATTTCCATTTAAAACAACACAGCTTTTCTCAGCTGGAGATTTGAATTGTAAATCTGCTGCAGCTTCCTGCGCCACACTGTAACGTACAGCTGGGCGAAATTCAGCAGTCTTTACAGGGACAAGCCTGACACACGGGTCAGAATTAGGAAAAGGACGGGGGAAAAACACCCACAAAATTTATGGCTTTCACTTTAACATGAACAATATTTTTCTGGGACCTTAGAGCCTTCATTATTAACATGTAAAATAGAACAGATTCTGGATTTGGCAGAGAGAACAGACCAAAAGGTTACACTGTAAACAGTAAATCATTGATTTTTAGAAAACTGGTACGTGGAAAAATAAAGGTGGTGTTGTAGGAGCGCTACCAAGTTAAAATGTTAATAAGACTCTACTTTCAGCTGCTCCCCGGAACTGAACCAGCGACCTTCACAGACCTTGCCAAGCAAATGTGTAAACCGCTGCACTCTGGAGCCACACAGTTAGTTAAACTATTAATATGCTCCCGCTCAAGAAAAAGACAAAAGTAGTGGAGCAAGAAAACCAAAAACAAACACACTAAATTAGGTATTAACCAAAGCCTGAATGCTTCAGTGTGATTTAATTTGTTTGCAGTAATTAAATGAACTCATCTGATCAGGGTGCTTGTTACCCATTTACCTGCTATTAAGGGGTCGCCACAGCGGGTAATTAACATTTTGATTTCTTACACCGGACGCACTTCCTGACGCAACCCCACAGGGATTTGTGTCTACTCTGAAATTGTGGATGTTTAGCGTGTTAGGTAAATGTGTAAACCACTACATAATGGAACCCGTTTACCTGTAGGAGAGTCTCCCAGGAGGCCTTTCCCCAGCTGCACGAGGCCTGGAGGTCGCAGAGACAAGGCTTTCTGCATGAGCAGTCTGGACGGGTCCCCGAGCAGACTGGAGACCTAATAAAGGGGAAATGAAAGAGGAGAAGGAAGAGTATTACAAAAAAATGGAACAGAAAAGCAAAATCAAAGAACAATATCATAAAAAACAAAATTGGAAGAGCATGAGCGAGATGGTCGTTATAAACCAAACAGAATCCACCATGGAGGGCTGTGCTAGCTATACAATGTTGTGTAAAGCAGATCCAGAGCATCCAATCCACAAAGGTTTTAGAATTACCAGGACCTGCTCACAGATTTCTCAGAATGTGCAGTCTCATCTTCATAAAAGTCCAAGTGGCAATCTCTGGTACTGAAAATGAAGCCAGCGTTGAAGTTCCCAGAACTTTAGTTCCTCCAAGACCAACACCAAGAACGAGTCAATCCCCATAGACTCTCGAGTTCAAATGCCCAACTTCAGAGATTAAATTAAAATGTCCTCACAAAAAATAAATGAATAAAAATTAATAGTGATACTTGGATATTCCACAACAATTACAAAGCAATGAAACTAACTCTTGGGACATGGAACTTCACCTCTTTGGTTGGGGAAGAAGACAAAGCTAACACGTGAGGCTGAGAAATATCAGCTGGATGTAGACAGGCTCACCTCAATGTACAACATGGGCTCTCGAGCCTCCTGGACAAGGGCTAGACTTAATGTTCCAAACCGGAGTTGCCCTTGGCAAGAGGAGGTGTGGATAGACTCTTATCTCTTGCAGTCTGACAGAGCAAAGCTGTCGATTTACCCGTCAGTCAGTCTCCCTACAGGCACATATGGTCACAAACTGGGTAGTGACTGAAAGAATATATACAAGGGGTGCAAATGAGTTTCTGAAGGGTGGGTGGGCTCTCCCGTAGAGATAGGGTGAGGAGTTTGGCCATTCAAGTAGGATGGAGAGCAGAGCTGCTACTCCTCTATATTGAAAGGAGCCAGTTTATTTTGCTCAGGCATATGACTTGGATGCCTCCTGGGTGAGATATTCTGGGTATATCCTACAGGGAAGAGGCCTTGGGGCAGACCAAAGACATGCTAGAGAGATTATATCTCTGGGCTTGCTTGGAAACACCTCAGTGTCCCTCTGGATGAACAATAGGAAATAGGACTGGGTTTGACTGCTTAGACTGGAACCTGGACCCAGATAAGCAGTAGAGGATGGACATGCCAATTGAAAGCTTAAAATGGTCCTTCTTGTTAAAGTTATGGGTTGATTAAGTTTTTAAAAATATGTAGAGATAGTATCCAGTATGAATTGCAATCATTCAGCTTAAAAGAAAAAAGACAAAGAAAGAAAAAAAAACATCAAATACTCCAAACATCAGTACCCATGACATTTAACTTTCACTTCAGCAACACAAAAAATATGCAAATGAAAACACAGACAGAAACTCATCACCTCAAGGTCTCACTTTAAAAAGAAAAGAAGAAGCAATTAGATTGCATGATTTCGATGTGGTTTCGTTTTCCTGTGTATTAAGTGCTGGAGATAAAAACATAAGGGCACATATGCACATGCCCCCAACTATGGTTAACCCTCAGCGCTAGAATATGCAAATCATCACACACAGACACACAAACAGGTGTCTTACGCTGCTGATGCGTTTGTCTTTGATGTGTAGAAGCTGTTGCTGTGCCAGCTGCATGTGCAAAAGGTTCTGGAGGACTAGTCCATTTCCAAACATGGCATTCTGCAGGGTAAAAGAAAAGGACATCAGAATACGCACACACACACACACACTAAACAATTCAGAGATTTAGATGTTAGTGTGACCTGGTGTGCTTTTCCCAGTGTGAGCAGGGCTGTAGTGAGGGGAGGTCTGAGGAACGGCAGGCTGGTGTGACGCCCGTATTTTCCTAAAAACATAGTCAAACAACAAAGAGAAACACCAGAGCCTCCATTAGTGATTTGCTTTTTTTAAAGTCTCCACCAAAGTACTAATCAATCATCATCTCAACAGGCACACACAGGCGAAATTACAAGTCAGACAACCGATCCATCAGTCATTTACAACACATTTCAAGCAATCACACAGCTGGCTGTTTTATAACAAGCACCAGTAAAGCAATACTGGGATATTATGCAAGCACAAAGCAAATTACCTCCCACATAACTTTAACTTTTTTCCCCCCAAAACTTAATTTCTATTTTGGTGTTGAAGACAGATTTTAAAAGGAGCTCTAAAAACAAAACAAAACAAAAAAACAAAAACAGGAAAACGCTTAAATTTCAAACTTCTTTATAACAGTCACTGGCACTAACAGTTTTCTCAAACACAATAGTAACTATAGATTTGGCATCTCATAACTAATGTTCACAAATCAGACGGTGAAAAATCCTTCATCTAATACAAAAAAATGAGAAAATGTACAATAAGTGCATGCTGATGGATTGATGAGGCGCTCGGAAAACAAATGAACAACTCTTCACCACATTTCACAGATCAGCGCAAAAGAACAAAGAACAAACCACAACACTTCTGGAACAATGTCTTTTGGGCAGAGGACACCAAAGTGGAGTTGAATGCCCCCAATGCATAATGCTGCATTAAGAGAAAACTAAACAGCATATCAGCACACAACCTCACGACAACTGTCAAGCACGGCGGTGGAGGAGTGATGATTTGGGCTCATTTTGCAGGAATATGACCTGGACACTGTCCAATCATTCAATTAACTGTAAACTCCTTTATAAACCAAAATATTCTAGAGTCAAATGTGAGGCCATCTGTCCAATAGATAAGCTTGGCCCAAACCGGCTGATGCAATAGGACAGTGAAGTGCAGCAGCAAATCTGCAGCAGAATGGCTGAAGAGTAAAAATAATCAAGATGCTGTAATGGCCTGACAAAAGACAAACAATTAAGCAGATAAATTTGTGTTAAGCTCACCAATAGATATTTCATCTTGAGTACTTTTGCTCTTGTATGTATATATGCAGAGTATATAGGATTAATTACTGTCATACTTCCTGATGATTTAATGTTTATCATCCACTGATATGGTCTCTTCCTGGCATTAGAGATTTACTTTTCAGGACTTGAGTCCACTTTCATGCAAATCACTTTTGCAATGCTCTTGGTCTTATTATTTTCTGATTTCCAATCTCCAGTTAATTTGTTGTCCAGTACACTTCTCACAGTAAACACCTCCAAGGCCAGCTCTCGCTGTGAAAGTGACACCCCACTTGATAAGACATCCAGTGCGATAGTTGACTGTATATTTCTGGGCTCCAATAACTCTTCCAAACGGCACAGAGTAATGCATAAACAAGCTTCCTTTTGCTCCCCTTGAGCAATACCTCCTGTAGTTTTCTATACCCTTTTTTAAGGGCAACTGTATTTATTATTGTGCGAGTATTTATTATTGTGCAATCTATTGTACAATATAAAGCACCTTGAGGCGACATTTGTTGTGATTTGGCGCTATATAAATAAAATTGAATTGAATTGAAATGAAATTGAATTGAACTACGTGTTTGTGAGGAGAGACATTTGTGCTTTCTTTAATGCACCTTCTTTAAAAATACATCACAAAATCCAGTGCAATCCCAATTTCTACATTCAACATACTTCCTGTTTGTGATTCATAAAAACAAAATCGATCACACTGATCTGCACCCATACCACAGATGCACAGCCTTTCTTCTGCTTCTTTTGTGCATGCGTGGTAACACAAGCCTTGGTCATAATAAATGTAAGCGTCAATGCTAATGGTAGCTTCCTCCAGAATAAGTAGAGAAAGTTTAACATTTAATCAAGATCCTAATTTTAGACTTTAATTGTGCATACTCTTCTTTAAGAGAGCTCCCCCACCTCTCTCATTTTCTCTCCTTCCTGTTCTCATTTCTTCCCCTAATGTCACACGATTTCATTTTAATACCTGATTAGCCATTCATCAAATAATGAAGCCACTGCCGAGGTGATTACAGTATATAGGAGGGCCTGGCAGAGGGAGACTCATTCAGCGGAGCTTTGATTGCCAGCCATGCCCTGTAGTCATGATCTAGTTTCTGCCCAGATCATTATCACCAATTTCATCATTTTATATTTGTCTAAATGTTCATATTGACTTGTTGTATAGTGCTTACATTTGTTATCCCACCCCCCAATGTAATGTTTATGCCACAGCTGCCCTTGATTAATAGCATTGCTAATTACCTTTTATGTTTCTATCATGGTTAATCTGCCAGTATGCACAATAGGCCTGTGACATCGTCCACAATAACACCAGTATAAATTATTGATGTGATATAAAAGTGCCATATGCCAACAACAAGATGAGCAGTTACAAGGTACAGTTACTATAATTATACTAAATTTAAGTGCTAGCAGTTATTTTATACTTATACTTAAAAATTTCCGGGGAAAATACTGCCTAGGCTATTTTCATGCTTACATTTGAAAATGCTCATCAGCTAGTTACATTTATAAATGCTGCTAGCTGCATGCTTTTTCTAAATTGATAGAAATATTGATACTGCATAGCATTCTTTAAATATTGTGACAAAATGTTGAGCTTAAAAATCCCCCACCCATAATGCGGAAGCTCTTAATTAAAATTTTAATGCTAAAATATCATAATTTTTAAGTTTTATGGTTTTTCAAAAAAGCTGAAAAAATAGTAAACCAACTGCAGAGGCTTCTGAGGCCTGAAGCTTTTCCATTCTTGCTTGATGCAGGTTAGGCCCCCATTTTATAATGTGCAGAATGTTTTTTTGATGAATGACAGCTGTGGACTTCAAGCAGGCCGGTTTATCACCTGGAATCTTTCCCTGTGGAGCCATGCAGGTTCAATGTGAGGAGAATACATCTGGCACCATCTTATAGCATTAAGCAAAAATGTATGCACCAAAAACCTGTTCTAAAGCTGTACATATCATTTCAGCATTAATAAGGCTTTGACAGATGTACAAGCTACCCATGTCATGTGAACTAATGCACCCGTACACCTACAAAGAAGCAGTCTTTTTCAGATTTGACTGGTCAGATGAAAGTATAGTTTTCCCCTTCAACTCACCTCAGTCTTTTATAGTGGAGGATGATGTTCATCTGTTTTTTAATTGCATTATAGAGTTTTAACTTTAATTTTCAGATGCCACAGCCTGTGTTCAGTCTTCCTGAGCCAATGCTTGGATTTCCAATTCACTGTCAGACAATCCACTATCCAGATGTTAGGTGTTTTGTTGTTTTTTCCCAGATGTACAACTTTTTCAATGTTGCCACAATCTCAGCTTCTTTTGTAAAGCGTTGCTAGCATGATATTTAAAGAGAAACCACTTAAAAAAATAAAACACCAGTTCTAACTCCTCATATGTTGCCTTTCTTTTTTAAATGTATAAAAAAAAATCGAGAAACAGAACTTTCATCATACAATGTTTAAAAATTATTTTGGAAAAAGAATTCACAGGTTTTAGGCTATAAATTTTGTGACACCCCATCCTGAGGATTTTCCCGGCCACTCAACGTTTTTAAGGAAATCATCATCATGCCAACACACTTAACAGGAACATAGGAACAGCCAGAAATACTTTTTACATATTTCTGTACAATACGTTTGTTTCACAGATTTGAAATGTAGACTATCCAGCACACCTCCTCTTTTCCCAGTGTGGTATGGTCTCATGAGTATCTGCAGAGCAGCGGGGTTCGTCATACTGGTCAGCAGCTGAGCCAAGTTTGGTTCTGGTAGCAAACCTTTCCTGTTACTCAGAATCTGGAGACAAAACAAAAAACACAAAAAACAAGTGAGTGCAACAACACGTGACTCTATGTGTGCATGTGTGTATCTGTGTATGTGTGCAGTACAGTATCTGTTTTGATCTTGTCATTAGGAGCCCCTGATGGCTTAAGTAATCATTACACTAGCTTACATCATCAGGATATGGCTGCAATGTCAGCAGAGGGGAGTCTATCTGGGAGACAAAAGAAAAAAGGCAAGAAAAAATATAAAAGGACAAAGCTGAGAAACTACAGCAGCAGGAGGGAGAGAAAGGACGGGGGAGAAAAACAAGGACGAGAAAGAGTCTGAAGGAAAAAATGAAAAGTTTTTTAGAGACTTGGGAAGGCCACTTTTATTCACAAGTTTGTATCATATTTGAAAAACAGCTTTTTTCACAGTCTGCTGCTGTGGTGGAACCTGGCTAAAGAATAAATAAAAGAATGCACATTATGACACATTACATGACTGCTGCCTTTCCAGCATCAAATTCTGTGCTGACACAAGATGACAGCTTATAGTGAGATGGCCAATATTTATTTATTTTTTTTTTAAGGTTATCAGAGGGCGTTTCGGTCGTTTCAAAAGAAACGGGCACAAAGAAAAATCTTTCTAAAAATGTCTGTCACACATGTAGTTTAGCTCACGGTTTGGGAGCGTCTGCCTTGAACTTAAATATGTCACTTCAAAAGAATATCTGATCAAAGCGCAGCTTTTTAAAATGTAATCCTGCGTCTTGTGCATGGCTTTCACAAATATACATAACAAATAAGTCTGACGCAAGAATATCATCCTGTTATTGTTTTCATTGAAATTTGTAAAGATGATTAGTAAATCATAGTACTGACAGAAAGTCATAGAGCAATAAAATAAGGGAGAGGGGGAAGTTTGACATGCAATCGCCTAGATTGCTCATAGAAAACTGGACCTGCCAGTCTAAAAAGAAAAAAGAAAAAGAAAAAGAAGAGACTCCATCTTAGGCCTGTGTAGCCTTTGGTGTTTATCAGTCCTCAAACTACAACAGAGCAGAGTTGTAACAGAGGTATAAGCACCGTTGGCTCACAGCAAGAAAGTCCTAGGTGGCCTGTGCCTGTTTTCTTCCAGGAGTTCTGGTTTCTTCTGCCCTCATGCCAAGTTAATTCTCCTGTCAGTGTGAACTTCCACCAAGGCTTACAGCTGGAGCTTGTCCTCCAGCCCTGCACACTGCTCCTGATACTTGGAATGAGTAAAATGCAGAGAGCAAATTTCTCTACAATAACAAACTGACCCCATCACTGACTGCTGTGGAATTCATTTGTTTAAAGTGCAACAGCTCTGCTTTTCCTAATCTTCTGTCATATGTACAATGGTGGATGTTCAACTGAGGCACATGGTTCCAGCTGTGAGCACAGAAGCCCCACCCACCAGCGGTTTCGGCCTTCTGTTTAGAAGGTGCAACCAATCAGGAAAAAACGTGATAAAGGGTGGGCTTAAAACAGCTTAGAGGAGCTGCACCAAAGACCAGTGTAAGATTTACGAGGACTGTTTTGCATTACTCAGGTTTTGATCTTTAATATTTTCTTTCATATATATATATGTATGTATAAAACCTAACCCAAGTGCATTTTAGAACATTATGTTTAATTAAAGCTGCCCTTATCTCACACACAACACTTCTCAGAGTCGTTTTAAACTCTTGTTTTCTTTCCTATTACCAATAAAGCTTCTATTTAATTTGACATTAAGCTAAATTTCCTGGATCTGAACAGTTCTCTGCTGACTTGCATTTAATCAAAGGAGTTACTGTAAGGCACATTACCCCAAATAAGAATTCAATTACTCATTATGCTGAGGAAATTTCATTCAACAGACTCAAATGAAATCCTATTGAATTAGACTGCGTCAAATCGAATGGAGCTGCCCGTGCTCTGGTAGATCCTCCTCAGCTCTGACAGTGTGGTGGCAGTACGCGCTGGCCGCCCTACAGACACAGCTATTTAAAACAACATTAGCAAGGATGGTGATGTTTCCTCCTCGCCTGCCCCGAGCTACAGCCTGACTTGAGCACAAGTCAACCTTGTTTCCTCTCTGTCGCATCCCGGAGCCGAGAGCTTTACTGACGGGGATGGGCTGCGTTTGACTCCGTCCTGTCAGCAAGTAAGGAAGAGGAGAGTCTAGTGCACACGTACACTATGTGTATTCGAATGTTCCGGTGAGAAAAACTATTGTTTGTGTGTGCGCGCGCGTATGTGTGTGTGTGTTGAACAAGGCCAGTCATAGCTGACAGCGTCTTTCAAGGGAAGAGAAGGAGGAGGAGGAGGAGAGCTCTCTCATTTCTTTTCTTTCTGCTGGAGAAAATGTCAGCATGCATCAGTCTGTTTGGCTACTGGCACAAAATCCAGCCACACACCCACACACTATAACGCACACACAGACATGCCAGGGAGGTAAGGAAGCCGCGAAGAAGGGAAAGCGAGAAGTATCTTGTAAGGGAAAAAAAGGACGAAGGGAGAAGAAAGGAGGGAGGGAGGAGGCCATCTGGTCCTCAGCGTTCACACTCACTCACACTCGCATCACACTAACTGGAGAAATGAGAGAATCGCCTCAGAGAACTGTAGACAGGAGCAGGTCTTGAGCTCTTTCTGAAGATCTGATGTTGCTTTTACCAGCTGCTCACATTCACTGCTATAATGCTGAAGGGGCCTCGGGGCACTAATGTAACCTCACAGTCCTCACAGGATCTCTTTCTGTCTTACCTCTTTCTTCTTCCCCTTTTTCTGGTCTCCTCCTCAAATCACCCCCCCCCCCTCCCCTTTTTTTGTTTCTTTTACCAATTGCATGTCTTCCTTCCTCCTCAATCTCCCCTGTTAATTTATTCAAAAACACATTTTCTCTATGTCTTTCCATCCTCTTCATTGCAGTTCAGACTGTTACTGCGGCTGTTACTGCGTAGCTTTTCAACCTGTAATTTCCAGCCCATCCGTCACAGCTATAACCTCTTTACGTGCATCTGATAATTCACGCTCTGCAACAGCTGTGATGCCATCAGAGAAAGAGAGACTACAGCTTTTCGCTAAAGTGGAAATTTAGCACTTATAACAGCTCGATAAGGGCGATCCAAAGTATAGAGGACACCTGTGGAGAGTTTGTTGTTGCGCATCCAAGTTGCAAATAAATATTAATATCATTCAGAGACATAAAAAGATCAATAGATGAAATCTTGATGGAATCTTGAATTACACAAAATATATTCATGAAAACCTACGTGGCATACTTCAAACTTCAAATACTGTAAATTGAAAAAGCTTTAAGATGCTATTTCCCGATGAGCGCTATTTTACATCTTGTCCCATCATTCCTGTATTTTAAAAGGTGATTACGGTTCCTCTGAGAACACTGATGAAAGCCCTGAAAACTCATCTCTCTTCATCAAAGTGACATACGTAGACGTTCAGCCTATGACAATGATCCCTCCAGGTCTTCAGCATGAGCCGCCATTAGTAGGTGCGAATCTGTGAAAATTGCTCCCCACCTCCAGCTCCACCAACGCATCCAACGCCCACCCGCAGCGAAGGCGGTCGCTGCTCACCTTCGACTCAAACACCAAACCTTCTATACAAATGTAGGTTTGATGTATTCTGATAACAATAATTATTCTCAAACCAGAGAAAAGAGAAAAGAGAGAACCACCTACAAGCTGACATATGAGGTAGTGATGTGTTTCATTTATCACTCTCTACTACACAGGAAACATATAAACAGATATAAAATATCATCAGTGTTCGTTTTAATGACATTATCAATAATAATTATGTGTTGCTAATGCGGGATAATCCTTGCTCTTGATTGCAAGCTAGCAGGATACTAACCTGGCTGAGGTTTGTTACATACGAAACTCTCTGAATCAAGTGATTCTGACGCAGTCATTGCTGCACTGCATGTGAGAAACAGTCAGTCACGGTGGTGACTGCTTATTTCATTCACGATATGTCTACTAGCATGAAATAAACACCATCTGGACCACTCTTTAAGTAGCCATTAACCACTTCCCTTCTCTGTCCCTAGATTCCTTCCATACCCACGTACATACAAACCTGTCAGGACTCAGTAGCTGTAGTAAATCGAGGTACCCACAGGGATTAGCAGGAACTCCTCCTTTTGGGAACTCTCACTTACTCTCACTCGCTGTATTTACATGCCGTGTGCGGGTTCGCTGGGTGCATCTGTTTGAATGGGTGCACGTATGAGTGTCATAGTGTGTCACTAGCTTGTGGTTTGGTTTATTTCAGGCTGCGGGAGACAGCGGAGGAGCCCAATCAGTCTATAGAACTATAATTATCATGTCAGTGCCTCTCTGCTACCACAGCTCTGTGTAGGAGGGGTATCACAGCTACAAAGACCTTCTCGGCTAGAGGGTGTTCGTGCATGTACTCCACGTCAAACTTCGGTGTTTCTCAGCAGCGGATGTGCAAGAACCACCCGGCACTGGCATCACAATTAGATGGAAAAGTAGCTGTGAGCATATCCGCTCTTTTTTTGTTGTTTTCCTCTGTTTTTTTTCCCATGAGAAGTCCAGTGTGTCAGTGTTGTAGCATGTGGTCCTCCACGTATGAGGGAATGCTACAAAAATGAGACTAGTGTGACATAACGTTTTAAATTTTGAAAGTAATATTAGGGTCTATGATAGGAAATAGGAAAGGGAATGTTTCAATTCATTTACAGTGACGGTGGGTTTGGAGGTTTAGGGGGTGTGGTAAGCTGATGATGGTCCAAATACAGTCATTAATGCCAAGCAACATGGTAGAAATATTGATTCCTGGATGTGTCTGGAATCAGCTTTAACAGTAACTAGGATTTTTGCTACTGCCGGACTTGAGCTGCGGCTTGTAGCTAAAAAGAGAGACGAGAGTCAAATCAGCGAATCAGATGATGAAATTCAAATGCATCGTACCTCACCGGTCCACCTGTGTCAGCTAAGTGGCAGTTAGTTGCCATGGTGACAGCATGTTATGTAACTATAACCAAATGTCAAAAAGTGATGTGAACTGAGTTTGGCACTTCTTTTTCAAAACAGCTTATAACTCCACCTGGTTTAAAATCCCAGAGAGCCCTGATAACTTGCTCTATGCAGTAAAAAGAAAAAAAATAAAGATTTTTCCTTTAATTTGGTGATAAAACCATGCCCGTAGATTAATAATTGTGGGCTCAGCAGCAGGTTAGAGATGAAAACATGTCAGAGAAATTTTCCAGCTTCTGTAGGTTAATTTGTTCACTTTAGCTCTGCACACTTCAAATGGCGTGAAAAAACCGAAAGCTCGCATTTTGCAAATCAGCCGGTCGTTTTGGTGTTTAAATTGTGTTTTTATGTGGGAGCAGCTGGGTGAAAACCTGATATAACTGTGAAAATTACTGACATATCCACACTAATAAATTGTGATTCATCTCTCATCGATTCTTCAAGTCTGTAATAAATACAGTACGGCTGGGGTTTAGTCTAAATAACACTTTGGGCAGTTATATTACATTAAAACTGGTGGCTAGTGAACTGTTAAGATTGCTACTAAACCAATGCTGCCGCTAATATTAGCCTCTTCTTGCGTTAACAGAAGGCGACATTAAATCCCGTGTACTGCCGTCTGCGCTCTCTTCAGTACACTCTGTGATGCTGCTTTCTCCGTAACATACTCACCATACCCTGGGCAGCAATGAGTGCAGCCAAGGTGCTTCTCCCTGAGGTGCCGGGGGTACAGAGTGACAGACGGACCTCCTGTCCTCCCACCAGGGTTCGGTCCATCTCTATCAGCACAGCTTCTGCCTGCTCGGCGCTCTCATATTCCACCACGCCAAACCCTCGCACTGGACTGCCCTCATCCTGAGCAAGCTAGAAGAAACACACGCATAAAAAGACAAAGCATTTATTCAGTAAGTCATTCTTTTAGACTTTTCTTCTGTGGCTGGGCACAGAAGTGTGGGCTCTAATGTGAAAAATTATTTGAATTTCTTTTTTCCTCGTGTTTGATTCTTCATCTAAATTCCTAGTTGGCCGGGGAACCGGCAACGTCAAGACATTGGTATTGATCACATCCCACAAATTGTATAAACATGATGAATTGAGCTAATTTGTGCTTAAGGAGATCTGAAAAATCCCTATTGACACTTGTAAATGTGGAGCACTACCTCCAAAAACCAAAAGAAAAAAAGAAAAGAAAAAGAAAACAACTCGTATCTCGTATTTTATTTTAGCTTTTTCTTTCTTTTTTTTTTACATGTCTTACCAGGATTGCATTCATGCCATTATCAGATTTATGGCTGATAATGGCATGCCTTTTGCAGATGCTCACCTGCTGAAGTGCCTGATTAAAAGCAGGCGCACTCCTGTCATCTGTTTGTTGTTCCTGTTAGTTCACAGGAATGCTCCAAATCTACTTAACAGGCTTTCACTAATATACAGTACACCTTTCCACTTCCAGGCATGCCACATTAGCTGTAAGATGTTAGAACTGTCTGCTCACTGGTGGGTTCAAAACATATGGAATAACCTGTCCTGGTTAAATGCACCCAGCAGGCTGGAGCGAGTTCCTTCAGGAGAAAGTGGGTCGAGTGATATAAGGGAGAAATGCCACCGGTAGCAAGAGCAATAGTCCAGCATAAAAGCCAACATCAACTTCTGAAAACAACGTACACTGACACTACAAACTAACATCACCAGCCCTTCAGACTTCAGCAATCATCTGTAGGAATAAAAAATTAATACGCCACCACTGTAGCATTATCGCCAAGAGCTGTTTAATGAAGTAAATGTGTTTTAAAGTGGATTTTTTTTTCAGTACGCAAAAGAAAATTTACTGACTTCTTATCAGCCAGTATCAGCTGCTTACTGCTTGATAGGTGTGCCCCCCCTCCCCCTCACCAGAGACCTAAAAATACTTGCATTTACTATCTTTTAATAAATCATCGGGGCAAACAAAGGAGGTCAGACACGTTTTTATATCTGCACGTTCTCGGCACCATCTAGGAATAGCAATATCATTCATCTAGAAGACTGATTGGCAAAACACAATCTTCTCCAGTGGCAGTTATCTGTGCAGCCCAAGCTACCGTCATGATGCACTTTGACTAAGAAAATGAGACGCCAGCATGAGAGGCTGCAAAGACAGCGACAAGTTATCCGAATCCTAATCCGCCCAATGTTTTCAGAGAGTTTTAGACTAACAAATGCACAAATTCATGCATGCATGTATGGGGTTTTTTTCTGTGCATGACTGACAGACAGTGAAGTGACAGATAACAGTGGAGTGGAGGTAGAAGTGCTTCTCTCAGCTTCTTTTGTCAAAAAGGATAGATAAAGAAATGACATGATGTAAAAGATACATCCTTTTGCTCTTCCTACACCGCTCCAGGGACGTGCACATAGACAGAGATACACACAAACACAGCCTAACATAGTGTCTGTGGAAAAGACTGCTCCAAACTACAATAATCTCCTACTCAGGAGCCGGATCGAATAATGGGCCTTTTTCAACATATAAACTTGACAGAGCATTATTATCATACATTTATGGTCAGCGGTCAATAAAGACATGTCTCAATGCTCGAGTGTACTGCTGATAAAGACTGACTTCTCTCTCAAGAAGGCTGAGTCATTTCCATCTTCTGAGCTCAAGCTAAATAATGCAGGCAGGCTAATAGCTTATAGCTAATGGACTTTATCAGATAATGACTATGTCCACAAAGTAATGGCTTGTGGTTAAAACATACCACTTAACGTATTGTTAGCACTGGTTCGATTCATATGAAATACAGCAGGAATAAAAAGGACAGGAACTCAATTTAACTTCTCTCACATTTTAAAGGATGTGTGATCTGTTAGAGACCACTTGAAGGTTTGGTTTGTTAATACTTGCACCATCGCTGCTAAAGGTGCACAATTAGACACCAAAAAGGCAGTTTTAAAATAAATTCATCTTCATTCCAGACACGCACAAACAAAGAGAATTTCGTGGCACTGTTGGAAGTTAAATGCAGCGTTACTTGTAGTGTCTACAAAATATAAACAGCTGTGTTAAAAAAAATCTGCATATTCATAGACTCTGGATATTTCAGCCAAAGAGAAAAGCATATATAATTTCAGGAAGCTGCAACTATATAAATGAACACTTTTATGAGAAACCCTTATCTGATTTCTTATGTTAATTTCCATACGGTGAAAGGAAGGTGCATTTTTGCATCCATTCGGTACATATTGTGTGGTTTGCTCCCTCTGAAATGCAGCATTTGTGATAGACTTGGCCAATATCACACATGGCTCTGGCCACATCTCCCCACTACTTTAAGCTGCAACCAAGTGATCAGCCAAAACATTACTGACCTTTTTACTCTGAAGAGTAAAGAAGGGGAAAATTGTGCAAAACAAAGCTGAAGAGCTATATTTGTGGTTCACTTTGCACACAAGGTCGCATAAGAGCGTGTGAGTCATGGAGGCTTTTATATCTTCAATCAACACAGTCTGTATCGCACAGGGCAAATGTATTTTGAAAGGTGCAGACGCTGTGAAATACCAATCATGTAGCAAGCAAAACAGCAGACCAATGTGAATACTGGTCCTTAGCCATAGTGTGAGATTTGTCGTGTTAATCGTGGATTAACGTTATTTTGACCAAGTACTTTTATAGTACATCAGCGCAATGTTGTTAATGAGTGAAGTCAGCTTTGGTTTCTTTTGAGAAAGTAGCATAACTGTGAGGTTGGAGTAATTTCTATGGAAGGGTGTAATCTGTGGGCATCTTTCTCACCCTCAACCGGTTGCAGCAGATGGCTGCTCCTCCCTGATCCTGGTTCTACCAGGTTTCTTCCTGTTAAAAAAGGGAGTTTCTTCTTCTCATTGTCACCAAGTGCTTGTTGGGGTTTTCTCTCTATCCAGGTTTGTCACATCAGCATCAGTCTTCTTGGAATTTTTATTTTTTGAATCTCTACTGGAAGCAGTTCTAGATGTGATACCAGCACCACACTAGTGGAAAAGGCCTGGCTACTCTCTTATAATGTTGCAATAAACTCTGATCTTGAGGGTATGCAAGTCAATAAATCCAAAGTCCAAGTGACAAATTTCTAATGTGAGAGCAATGAATAAGTCCTTCAGGGTTAAACAAAGCAGAACGGGACAGAACAACAGACACATTAATACGAATAATGATCAACAATCAGGCAGCAACAGCAGCGTGGAACAGCAGGTGGTTTTAATGATACGTGTTCGAAGGTAATTCTGTCTGTGAATTTGCTGCCTGAAATAATGCAATATTAAATACAAGCAGAGCTGGGAAAAAATGAGGAAGAAGGATGACAAACAGAAAATTAGCACCTATAATTTCAACTCATTTTAATGCTCATTGATTCAATTATTCTCAACCAAATGTACCAGACATTTACTGGTTTGTACATTTGGATTTGTAGGTTTTCAGCTTGAAATTCTTAGAAACTGGATGTCTGGTTTTTTGGGGGGTTTAGTATTTTCTGACATTTTAAGGTAAACCATTGTTTGAATACTGAAGAAAAACATTATTAAGCCTATTTCACCTTCCAAGGCTAATAAAAGGAAAGCCCTTCAGAAAGTTGAGTTAAACATTAGGAAAACATCTTCAGCAATAAATTAAAAATAAAATACAATAAATTCAACTAAATGCAGCTTTTGCTAATGTTTTACCACTGTTGGCCAAGAGGTGAAGATATCTGAGTTTTCTCAAGTCGCAGTTTTGACCTCTAAGGGCCAGCATATGAATCGAAGTACATGACTAAGGTCTACACAGAAAAAACCCCCAATATGAATAAGTCTTCTGATGCCTCCACATGCAGCATAAAATCAGGGAGGGTATAAGAATTCATACACAAAGGCTTTCACATTTATGTGAGCAAATCAGAAACTTGATTTATTTATGATTTATTTTCAACTGCTGCAAACAGCTAAGGCATCAGCTAAACTCAGAAGAGTTTCAAACTCTGCATTTACATTGCACATATGTACATACAGTACTGTGCAAAAGTTTTAGGCAGGTGTAAAAATATGCTGTTTACAAAGAATGCTTTCAGAAATATAAATGGTTGTTTATTGGCCCCAAATGTATTCTGCAGCAGGACAACGACCCAAAACATACAGCCAAAGTCATCAGAAGTATTGGAAGTGATGTTATGGCCCCACAGAGCACTGATCTCAATATCATCGAGTGTGTCTGGGATTACATGAAGAGACAGAAGGATTTGAGGAAGCGTACTTCGACAGAAGATCTGTGGTTAGTTCTCCAAGACGTTTGGAACAACCTACCAGCCAAGTTCCTTTGTTGTTGTAGTGTACCCAGAAGAAGAATTGATGCTGTTTTGAAGGCAAAGGGTGGTCACACCAAATATTGAATGATTTAGATTCATTCACTGCATGTTGTTGAAATAAATAATTAACACTTCCATTTTTGTGCTGTATGTGAGTAGTTTATGAAATGATTCAATTTTTTCTTTCCTTTCTCTTTGTTGTAAAAATAAAGGAATTTTGAATCAGTGGAAAGCAAATGCATTTGTACTTTTTCAGCACGAACACTGACGCCTGTTAGCTTCAACACTCAATCAAGTGGCCCCTCCACTTCCTCCCACCTCTCATTCGTCTGCTGTTCCCTCCAGCCTGAACAGGGGGATGGAGAGATGGATGGCTGAATGAATGCAGGGAACACAAGAGGAATATGCACGTATGTGTGGAGGAGTAGGTCGATAGGCTATTATCATCAGCATATATTAAGCAAACTGCATGGAAATGACCGGAACCACTTTACCACTTGAGATATGGATGGACGGATGGATGGAAGGGGGAGAGAGAGTGGGAGTGAGGAGGGAAAAGAAAGAAAGTAAGTGGCGGAGGAAGGGGACACAAAAGTGAGGCAGAAAACATCAGTGATTGATTAAGTGACTGATGGTTGGAGAGAATGAGGGGAGGTGGGCTGACAGAGAATGTGAGCCAGAAAAGACAGGAAGAAAAACACATAAAAACTTGCTAACCATTATTTTTGTGTGGACACACACAAACGCACACACAGATACGCACGCACACAGAGATACGCACGCACACGCGCACACACACTAACACACACACACACACAGACACACACACACACACAGACACAGTCGGATATTCATATCTTGTGAATCTAATTCAGCGGTCCCTTTCTTGCGCCACGGACCAGTTTATGTCCAACAATATTTTCACGGACCAGCCTTTAAGGTGTCGTGGATAAATACAGCAAAATAAAACCAGTACCGGTACCAAAAAAAGATTAATTCATAACACACGGGAAGAGACACTGGGAAACTGAGTTAACGATAAAAAAAATAGTGATAAAAACCGATAAAAACCCTGAAAACTATAAATTTCACACCCGAGCCTCAACTCTCATGGCCCGGTACCAAAGGACTCACGGACCGGCCCGGGGGTTGGGGACTGCCGATCTAATTGACATAATGCTTTCCCTAGCTCTCACCTAACCATAACCCAAATGTAACCCTGACACTAAAGCCACATTTTGAGTGTTAAAAATGCCTTCAAACTCATGGGGACCAGGATTTTGGTCCCCATAAGGTGTGTTGATCCCCACAAGTATAGTAAACTTCCAATTTTTGGTCCCCACAATGATATGAATACATACACACACACACGAGTGGAAGTGGGCAAACTGTGAAACAAACATTATATATCAAATTGGATTCTGTGAAAATGGCATTCAGACTGTCATCAACTTGTGTTTGTGCGCGCAGTCGTGAGCAAGGATGCAAAGACTGAGTGAGCTTCTCCCTTAATTTTTTTTCTCCGACTGCACTCACACAACAGAAGACTGGAATATATAAAACATTCAATCATTATTCGAATCTGCACAATTATGCAAATTTAAAATGGGCTTGTGCGTACTGTATCTGAGCCTTGTGGATGCCAGTTGTCATTTAGCTCTCTTTCCCTCTCTGTTTCCATGTGTACAGTCTCTTTAAAAAACCCAACACCCCTCCAACAAAGACCATAATTTCTGGATCATGGTTTGAAGATTGAAATGTCCTCCTACTGCAGGAGTGTTCACATTAAGACTACTGGACAGAGAAAGACAAAAAACCAAAATATTTCTGATCTAATGTCAAGTTTCCCAGATTCTCCTTCAAAATTAATCTTTAAATGCCTTTGGATGACAAAAATAGCAACACAGATTTAAGATTGAAATCAGAAACTGCTTGCATTGCAATGATCCTTTTTTCTGTTTTTTTTTCCTATCACGTGTGGCTCTACCTTGTCCTCAAGGCGGACTTTGAGAACATTAAAGAGTAATTATATGAGCAAATTTAGCACTTCGTGCTTCATCCTCCAAATTATTCTTGATGCAAATCAAAAACAGATTGGCCCAGAAGAAACTCCTTCTCCTGCAATATGCAATTACCCTGTACCAGTCTAATTAGCACATTTTTTTCCACACTTTGGCCAATAGGTAGTTATGTTTGAATAACAGATTACGCTAACCCACTGCACAAACTCAAGTCCAGGGAAAATATGGATTTGTGACTAAAAGCACAGTTTTCTTTGAGCGGTGCATAAAAGCCAAACTGTGATGCATAAGCCTTCAAATTTCACTTGCATGCAATACGCTTAGAGTTTTCATCTTTATGTGTCGGAAATCATCATCATTGCATGCACTGACATGTTTGTTTTGATGCTGTTTAATAAGAAAATGAGGCATACTCTCACCAGTCACTTTATTCGGTGACCCGGTTTAAGAGCTTAATACAAATATCTAATCAGCCAATCACATGATCTTTCTTTTAAGCCACATATTGAAAATCTTATAAAAAAAAACATTCAGATTAAAAGTAAGGTGTGAAAAACAATTTGTTGCTGCCACCTTCTTACATCACATTGATTATGGTGACATTATTTATTTGAGGGCTCCTGTTAGCTCTTTACAGATGTTGCATACTGATTATCTTGGAGCGGTGAGATTCATCACAGGATGTCCCTGTGTTTCTTCACTGTTCACATGCAGACTATTGCATTGGTATAGTCTCATCTATATATCAATAATTAGCTTACTACTGCTTCCTATATGTCACCTAAACACAGTAATTACAGCCTCTGCTCACAAGCCTTTAATACATTCACTCTTCCTACAGTACGTACAGGACTTGGGGAAAAGGTATTTTCTTACAATGCTCCTTATACTTGGAACAAATTACAACAGGATTTGAAACTGTGCAGCTTAACTGAACTGAAGGGCTTTAAACCAATTTTAAGGACAACAGAGAAAGCATCATTGGATGTCTGTTCATGTTCTTGTGGTATTGTTACTGTCTTTTATTTTATTTTCAGGTGCAATTTTTTTGTATGAATTGTAACAACTACAGTATGTTTTAACATGTTGTCGTTTTGTACGGATATTTAAAACAGGTCGCTCTTAAAAATGAGACCTCATGTCTCAATGAGATTTACCTGTATAAATAAAGGTGAAAATAAAAAACATGAGAGAAACTGAATTAGGCATATAGATACACTCAAGATGACCTGCGTGGAAGTTGATGTCAGACAGGCTGGTCTGAGTATCTCAGAAACAGCTGATCTACTGATCTACTCCCACACAACTATCTATAGAGGGGAAAAAGAAAAAGAAAAAAGAAAGAAATAGGAAAACACTCGAGTGAACGGCCGTTCTCTGGGTAAAAATGCCTTGTAGATGCCAGAAGTGAGAGGAGAATGCCCAACAGATGGTTTTGAGCGGACAGACAGGTAACAGTAACTCAAAAACCCCTCATTACAACTAAGTTATGCAGAAGAGCATCTCTGAACCCACAACTGAACCTTGAAGCAGATGGGTTACAGCAGCAGAAACCACACCAGTTGCCCTCATGTCAGTAACTGTAAGAACAGGGATGGGGTTACCAAAAATGAACATCAGAGGACGGGAAACCCGTTGTCTGGTGTGATGATTCTTGTTTTCTGCTATCAGATCCAGAGAGTAGGGTTAACACAACATGAAAGCATGGTTCCAACCTAGCCTTATATCAAGGCTAGTAGCGGTGGTGTAATGATGTGGGAGATAACTTTCGTAGCACACTTTGCGCCCTTTAGTATGAATTGAGCATTGTTTGCATTTCACAGCCTACCTGAGTCTTGCTGACCATGTGACCATATGAGCAGTCTTCTGACGGCTGCTACCAGCAGGACAACGTACCACGTCAAAGCTCACATCATCTCACACCGGTTCACTATACTCAAGTGGCCTCCACAGTTACTAGACCTCCAGTGGAGCACCTTTGGGATGTGGTGGAACAGTACATGTGTGCAAAGAATTAAGGTAGTTCTCAAGGCAAAAGGGGGTACAGCCTACAACTAGTAAGGCACACTAATAATGGGACTGTAAGTGTATATTTAAACTACTACGTAACATACAACATATTCCTGCGAAAAAAAAGACACCATGTCTAAGCGAAATGATAAAAGGAATATAAATGCAATATGGCTGAAAATCACACATATAGCATTTTGTTACATGAAGCACTCTCGTCTTATACTCAAACATTCCTTACTAGCCAGGGTTTTGACAGCATAATCAGGCATCTATGCTAAATGAGTCAAGCCAAAGTGCTGTGGCACTTCAGGCAACTTCAGTTTCAGCATAATTAACAGCAGCTGATGACTTTTTTTTTTTACTTGTTCAGTACGACAGCAAATTTTCACAAAGATATGAAGCACTAAAGGCTGAGTTTTCAAGTGGGAATCTACATGTAAAGGGATGCTGCTGATTGAGAACAGCATTTTCCATTATGACATGTTGGATTTTATTTGTTTTGTTTTTTTCACAGATCTTGAGTTGTATTATTGGTGCTTTGTGCAAATGTGTATAATAAGGTCCATTACAAAAAACACTCACTTCTAACCTAAAAAACTCTTCATGCACCTTAAACAACATATCCAACAGGAACAGAAAGTTCGTCCATATTCAGCACGCCAAAGTGAAAAACAAAATGTTGGGGGACCCAGACTGCCCTCTTGTTGCTACACATTGACACTTAAACAGACATGGCACATGTTGTGAATGTGAGCGATTTATGATTGATTGTTAACAAACACGTAGTCTGTTATGTGTTGTGACCAAGTCATGACACATTTTTGACTCTAAAACTTGTTTAGATGTACACAGGTGTAATGCTTTGGTGCTTCCATGCTGATGGTTTTGTATTTTTATTCTGTTCTTAATGTTAAGCGCTTTGCTCAGCACTTGCTGTTTAAAAGCGCTTTATAAAAGAGTTGACTTGGCTGGCAGCTCTGCATTGAAGAAGCCTAAAGTGCAGAGAGTTTTGGCAGGAAATTCTTGCTCACTCATGTCTGTATCTCAACTTGCTGTGCTAAACATTTTCAGTTTTATTTAATTTCATTATATGATGCCAGTTGAAAACTGGTTCATCATTATTCTTACTTTTTCCCCTCATCTGTTGTGTTTTTTCTTATTTGTCTAAACTTGTTTCCACTGTATTTACTGATATGTTGCATTACTAATATCTTACTGATTTTTCTTTATTGACTTTTCAGATCATCAACAGGGAATAATAAACAATCCACATATGAGTGTGGTTATTTATATATCTATCAAGCGTCTGATCAGTGTAATATATGGGTTTTGATTAGACACCATGTCCATGTGATGTGACCATGTGACCAACAACATGTGATTCAAGACTACACTGCATTATTATCAGATGAAGAGCAGAAGTGCTTGAACTGTTTCATCTACCAAAATCAGAATCAGAATACTTTAATAATCTCTGAAGAAATGATGTGGTTACAGTTGCTCCAAGACAACAACAGTAACAGACTGAACTAAATTAAATAATACAATATATCACAAAATATAAGAGATGGCTATAATATATACAAATAGCTCAATTATAATTATAAATATCCAGAAAAGATGCAACAAAGAGGTAAAACTACAGAATGAGAGTTGCTGATTGCTGAGGTAAAGACTCTTCACTATTTACGAGAGAAGACCAATCATTTCACCAATCCAAGAACTCCCTTTTAACAGGAAGAGACTTCCAGCACAAAATGACTCGTGGATGAGTAACCATCTGCTGTTTGGAGTTGGGGTTGAGTGAAAAGAGAAGAAAAAAAATCCCATTGCATTAACATGTGCCAATGGACTGCCTGGAATCTCAGTATCATCAGTAAAAACAACTGGAACAACAGGAGAAACGGCAAATACGAATTTAAAGCGGATTCACTGAATTAATGCTGTCAAGCTCAATACTGCAAAGACACCTTAAAAGCAATTTTTAAAAAAAGCAATTGCCTGTCTACTCTTAAATGATGTTACTATACATGTGACTGTGCATGTGTGTGCACGCATAGCTAGCAATCACTGTGTCCGACAGCTCTTGACCTCCAGTCGTGGTCCCCAGCAAAGCGATGCAGAATGCATCACTGGCAGGGCTCAGGCTCGGGGGAGCACCTGTCAGTTTGTCGGTGTGTGTTTGTGTGTGTGTGTGTGTGCGTGCGTGTGTGTGTGAGACAGTTTAAATGGTCACGTCAGTTGTCGGAACAGAGTGATGAGGTCAGGACAGCCCTGTCACAGCTGTCTTTGAAGAGAGGTACATGGCCTATCACAGTGACAGCTTTAAGTGCAAATGTCTTTATGACGAGTGCTGGACAACGAAGGGAGAGGTGGAGTTAATCTAAGTAAGCCTCCATTAAAAAAAGTACAGAAGTACACCACGCTTGTGGTGTACTTCTGCTAAATCGAATGATTTCACAGATTTATGGTCACCTTTGTGTGCAGCGGGAAGACGTCACTGAATGAGATCATCTTTTCAAATAAAACTTTGAAACACTGCGTTTCACCAAAGGGGGTCAATAATTGTGTCAAGAATCTTATGATTGTACTTGGAAAGATTTAATTAGCTCTACAAAAGCAAGTGCCAGTGATTGAGAGAGTAAAAAAGTACATATTCAAAATCAGCTAAATTAGCTCTTTTTTTTCCTCCCCTGTTGTACTAAATAAGGCAACTGTCTGGCTCCCGACAGCAAAAGAAAACTCATTATTTTCATTTCCCTCAAGCTCTTTCTGGTTGATTGTCAACAAAGTTGAAGGTGCCTTGGGGATTTTTCTTCTAAAAAACAAAAAAGAAAAAAAAGTTAAAAGTGGCCTAAAAGCACAAGAAGTGCTCATATCCATCCTCATAAAACACGTATCATGAAAGCTCAGATCCACGTTCACCGCTTTGCGGTTAACTTCTCGGCTTTTGTTCTCACATTGCTGCACATCACCACCATCTGTATCACTTATACACCACTGATAGTGCACACAGATCAAACACCTGCTCATACATGCAACCACTAAACCAAGCTAGGTTTAAAATTCAACTGGGAACCTTTAATTGGAGGTTGTATTTCCTAATTTTTATTTAACCTTCATTCTAATCCCATATCTATTCATACTCTCTTCACTTGGAGCTGATAAAAACATTGAGTTACTAGAATTTTAATCTAAATGACATCTTAGTTTTTGTTTTTTGTTTTTTTTTGGGGGGGGGGGGGGGGGTAGGTTGGAACTAGTATGATGCTTTGCTGTGTCCGTACTCATCTAACACTGCTCTGAAGAAATTACTTTTTTGCAGCAACATTTATTTCAGCACTGCTTTAAACCATCCATCCATCAATCTTCTTAATCAAACACTGGACGTTATATCCTGACCTGAAAGAAAAATCAAAGGTCTTAAAACAGAACTTATCCACTCTTTGAAAGACATTTTTATGTAACATTTGTTCTTTTTTTGTCTCCTGCCTATAAATGTGAGTATTCAACTTGCTCTTAGTCATCATTATTACATCAATAGTTGCATATATGCCACCAGTCGTCTTCCTTTGATTGGCATCATACGCCTCTTCGCTATTTCACCTCCTCGCTCCACGTCTCGCTGTCCTTCTATTATGCCTGACACTGTCGGCTCTCCTCCTTCACTCCATCCTCTCTCTAATAGTTCTGGCATTCTTAGCGCCGTCCTCCTTTACTCCCATCCCTCCTTACATTTCCAACCTGCCGTCCTTTCCTCTAATATGGTTGACATTCTTTACTTTCTCTTCCTTCCATTTCTCCTGGCTGACTCAAGCTAAAGTGCTGCCTGGAGGGCCCTTTCATGGGTAGCAGAATTATAACGCTCGGGGCCAAGGCCACAGGTTAAGTGCACTCCGAACAAAGAAAAAGTGACATAAGGGCTGAGTTCTACTTATGTGCACAGAGGAGGAGGACGGTTTATGCAAGGTGAACTGGAGCTGCTGGCAGTGAGGCATTAGGGAATCATCTTAAACAAATAAATATGCAACACACAAAAATGACCAACTCAGACAAGCTCCTCTTCTATTCTGCAGACAGCACAGATCTCTGATCTGTACAGAAATACATTCAGTATATTGATATTATTAAGTATTAATATCTATGTTATCTCTCTCTTGTAGAGTCTCTCTTGGCTCTTGATGGAGGTGGTCTCATCTTTCTCCCTGTCCCTCCCTTATATTTCCTGCTTGGCTTCTTTGTCCTTGTCTAGTCTTGTCTAACTCTTAGAGTCTCTCTCTAAGAGAGTCTCTTAGAGAGAGACTCTTGTTCTCTATAATCAAGAAATTATGGATTTGATCAACTGGTCTCTTTTTCGCCCTAAACCAAACCCAAACAACCACTAATTACATGCTGCCTCACCTCACCAGCTGGAAGCTCCAGGGCGGAAGCAGGAACAACAAATTCTCCCAGATCACAAGACGGTGTATGACCCTATCCTCCTACTTCCTCAAGGTCACCTGCGACGGCGTGGGGATTGTTGACTTTTTCCTTAAAACTAGGTGAAAGAGCACTCTCTCTCAAGTTGGATACAGGATACACACACACACATGCATGTACTCAGACACAGATATACAACCTCCCCCCCTGCTCACCTCACCTGTTTCCAATTGGTTGCTGCGCGTGACATAATTGAATGGAATCACCGGGCAACCGCTGATATTTCTCAGTCAAACGGAGGTTGCCGTCCTATTTCTACTTTAGTGTGAATGAGCTATTATGCATAATCAAGACTAGCTAGCTAGCAACGGGAGCCAAACTAGCTACAGAGATTCTACAACCTTACCATGGTACCACACTAAAGGTTTTATCAGGCATGCAGCATGACTAAAGGCATGGCAATGTCTGTCAACCAGTGCATCATTTACTAAAATCTGGTAAAGAAACGCACAACCTAAGTATTGATTTTTCTTGTAACGTCATTACCAGGATGGCATCAGAGAACCAAACCTGCTTGGCATTCACAGCTAGGATTGTGAATGTGGAAAACATACCTGTTAAATGTTAAACAGTAACATCATTGCATTTATTCACATTGCTGTGCCTCAGCAGACTATTACTAAACCACTAATATGACTGTAGACTGCCAGAATCCATTCACCACAGTCACCATAAGCAAAAAGGATGAAATAAAATTGCCAGTGAGGTTGCAATTTCTATCCATGTGTGTTCTGACTCATATATCTCACAGTTCCTGAGGTTTAGAGTTGAATATCACCGCAAGGTGACCTTATGACCATAAATAAACAAATAAAAGAAAGAACTCTTGGGCGTTCCGATATCTCTTTTGAATATTGAAACAAAGATATTATCCATACAGACAAATGGCAAACACATAGGCCTAATACATGCCCATCTCTGCCATAAGGAAAGAGATATAATAAATAACATCATTAACATTACACTAGCAAATAATAGCATGCACAGTTTCATATTTCTGAACATGTTTTCTTTGCTTCCTAATAGATGGTGCAGAGCATTTCATAAGCTCTTATCCTGAAATATTCTGGTGCATACATGGTGAAATGCAATAATACAACTGCTCTGAAGCACATAATGTACTGTACATAAAAAAAATGCTGAACTATAGGTCAAAGCCTGCTGGCTTTGCAACAGTGAAGCAACATGAGCTAAACACCCACAAAGCATCATGGGACTAGGATGATGTGGGTGTATTGATTTCTATGTGGGAGTGGGGCAGAGGGGTGGAGCTAAAACTGGAAATGCAGTAGATGACAGATGCCGATTGAGTGAACTTTAAATGGGCATGTGGGGGAGGAGTGGATGTAATGGAGCAGGGCGAACGGAGCAAGTGAAAAAAAAGACAGATCAGAGTGGGATGGAAGGAGGGAGGGATGGAGTTGAGGGGTGGGGCCGGTATCACAGTTACCACACCTCACCATAGAGACGGTTGCTTAGTGATACGGCGAGGCTGACCAATACCGATACTGACCGCTGAATTTTATGTCAGCACCTCTCACCTGGAGGTGTTCTTGTGATAAAGGTGTGTGTGTGAACCGAATGTTTCATATGTCATAATGAGATGAACATTCATCTGTAAAGTCCTTTCAGCTTCTGCACAATATTAAGCTCTGAGAAAAAAAATGGGGAGATATTGATTTCAAACTGTGTTTACAACTGAGTTGTACTTGCTAAATCGGTCCATGATCAGCACTTTTACACTGAAACAGCAAAAATGAATAGTTTTCTGTGCACTGTGATCTCACCTGGCAGAAGACGGGTTTATACGTGTCGGAAAAGAGCTGGGTTAGCTCCTCAGAGTCACAGAGGTCCAGGGGCAGTCTGTCCACGCACAGACACTTGGAGTGCAGGTTTTCCTCCTGGCTCAGCTGGTTGACGTCC